>NC_134267.1:246895810-247236182 GCF_031893055.1 Leptodactylus fuscus | reverse complement strand
GCGTGAATCCAGGAGATTGCCCCCCGCAGAGGAAGACCTGATGCCCTGAACTCCTCAGAGGAAGCAGGAAACTTCAACCTCCAGTCGCTGCTTCAAGCTCTTCACAAAGGGACAGCTCTGTTCACCAAAACGGGGAAGAGCAACCACAATCATCAAGGAAACAGGGTCAATAAATAGTGTGACACATAGCTCCACATCAGCAGCGGCTTAGGCAATACCTGCAAGCCACTAAAAGGGAAGCATCACATAGGCACACAGAAGCATATAGAAAACTGCTCCACCAGAAACTGATAGTCCTGCAGAGCTGACACCTCAGCCAGATGCCCTCAGCTGATTGCCGCAGCTGATACAATTAACCCAGTATGCAGCAAAAGGAGGAACGCTGGTAATCCTGCAGAGCTGACTCATCAGCCCTCAGCTGATTGCCCCAGGCACGGTCCTGAAGTGGCCAGAAAGGATGCACAAAACCAGTCGCAGACAAAAACCACTTAGCCGCAACGTCCAGCGTACTAACAGTTGGATCACTGAGAGAGGCAAAGTTACCTAGAGGCCAAAGGGCAGCCCAGAAATCTGGCAATGGCCGACTCGGTCCACCCAGAAGAAGAAACAGCACATCTGATCTCCTGGAACAACCAGGGTACGTGCTGGATGAATCACCATTTCTGCCGAATATAGTTAATGGCTAGTGAATGGTTAATAAAAACTAAGACGTACGGCAGCTATGCGGAAGGAAATGCCCTCGAGCCCTCTGTCAGATGAATAGTATCACAAACTGTATGGGCAACTCCTGCGTAGCATTGCTACCATGTGCCTAGCTGAAACTCCGGCTCGGAGTCAGAGGCGTCCTTGGAAAAAGCAGAGTAAGCAGGGGGCAATATTCACCTGCGCAATGGCCCTAGCGCCCTTGATTCTTAGACGAATATCACGGACTACACGGACATGCTTCTGCATAGCAGCTGCTACCAATGTGCCTGGCTGGAACTCCGGTTAGGAGTCAGCATCGTCACCCGAATATGCAGCGTAAGCAGGAGGAGACTAGATCCACCTTTCCTAGGGGAACCATGTGCAGATCCTCTGGCTTGCCGAAACAAATAGAGCAAGCAGGAGGAGACTTTCTCCTGAGCAACAGCCCTAGGGTTCTCCGTGTCTGAAGAGAATCGCAAATATCACGGGCAAACTCCTGCATAATAGTTGCTCCCAATGTGCCCGGCTAGAACTCCGGCTAGGAGTTAGCGGCGTCCCCAAAAACACAGAGCAAGCAGGGGGAGATGTCGTCCTGAGCCACAGCCCTAGGGTTCTCTATTATTTGGAAATATCCCAACTTGTACAGACAAACTCCTGCTTAGCAGGTGGTACCAATGTGCCTGGCCAGAACTCCGGTTTGGAGTCAGAAGCGTCCCCAAATTAAACAACAGTAAGCAGGATTTCCGAGCCCGCTGGCCAGCACCGCAACTGACTGTGCAAACAGAGGCATCTATTTGGGCGGGCAACATCTCCAAGACACCACCATAGACTGATCAAGTCTGGCCAAGTTACTTAAGACTGAGGAGGAATGCCCAAACCCTGAAATACGCAAAACGTGACAACAGCAGGGGCAATGGGACCCAGGGACACTCCATATGTTAGCAAGTATGGCAGTAAAAAGAATAACCCCAAAGGGGCACCTACCAAACCACTGGAAGGAGACCCTCCTCACCGCTGCAGACGAGCTGCACAAAAAGCTGAAACTGCAAAAAGAAGAACAGACCTTAGACATGAGGACATTAGCCAAGACCTTCCCTGCAAGATTCCAGCACAAAGAGGCAGGAGGAAACACCCAGGCCCGCCTACTGCCCCAAGGGCAGCCTCCAGGGCTCAGGAAAGCCCGGGAATGAGCCAGGTCCTAATGCGGCCTACTGCCTGGGGAAGCCACAGCCTCGAGTAGAGGCCACCGCCAACGCCCGATCCCCGAACCGCGCACTCAGTCTTGGCCGCCCGGAAGCCCAGGGAGCTGCGGGAACCAGCACGGCCTCGCGTAGACGCCGCGGCTGCCCGTGCACCGGCCACACAAGGGGAGACCGGACACAGCAGAAGCTAGCTTCAGTAGAATCCATGGCTGCCACAGGGAGCCGGAAGAGAGGCCGGGGCATGGTGGGGCCTAGTGCATCCAATCCCCGTCGGCGAAGCCGCCAGTGTAACCTCCCTGGCTAGACCCAAAAGGAAGGGGAACCCAGAGAGCTAGGGCACACCCTCTATTCCCCCACACCCGCCATGACCCCAGGGCACGGGGGAAGACAGAAAAGGGGGGGGGAAGAGGGGAAGAGAAAGTACTTACCTCTGCCCTCTAATACTTACCGGTCTGGCGTCTTCAGGCGCCACAGACTCTCCACCTCAGTGATACCTCGCACCAAAGGTGGGGTCACCGAAATCCAACCGTCAATGCAGCAACAGGGGACTGGGTGACTGCGGGGCGCTCTGTACTAGAGCGATTGCGCCCGCAGGGGGTAGCACTAGTGTAGCATATACACTGATAACCCCCTGCCCCTGAAAAGAAAAACGATGCAAGACAGAGACCTCCTACGACACTAGGAAAAAAACTGACTGAGTGCACTGTCAGTGGGAGGGGATAGCCTGTGTAGGTGGAGCCAACTGTTTTTTCTTTCCTAGTGTCCGCCTCCTAATGACCAGCTCTATACCCCATGGTTACTGTGTCCCCCAGTGAAATATTACGAGAAACAGAAAACTCTTTGAATGAGAAGGTGTGGCCAAACTTTTGGTCTGTACTGTATATGCAAAAAAATAAAATACAAAAAATTATTAATTATACGCAGGGTTTTTTTATTGTAATTTTTTTTTATTTTTGCAAATATTTTTTTCTGTGTATTTATTTTTATTTCTGCGCACTCCTCCCTCTATTTCATGTGATTTTTGCACCAATATTTTATCTCCGTAAGTTATACATTTAATATTTGATTTCTTGACATTGGGGTGAGTTGATGTATGTGACGCCTATAGCGCAGGATCGGTGCTCGGGACATTATTATTGGTCTTTAGATTGATCACATGATCGGCCCCCGGGTGACACGGCTGGCTTTGTTGCTCGGCGCTTACATACCGGGGTCGCTGCTCCATCTTGGATTACCGCTCCTCATATTCTCCTTCCCCATCATTATGCCGACATTCAGGGTTCGGGGTTCTCTGGTTTGGGATGTATTTGCCATGTCTGACTTTCCATGAGCAGCGCTGACCAGGTCTTGTACTAATGTCTTCTATACATGTTTATTGCGTGTCTGATCATATTGCGTGTCCATGCTGCAATGTATTTGGGGTATATACACAGGGGTCTCTGTGTTTTGTTCTGTATGTGAAGGGTTAATCACACCAGCGGGCGGCCATATTGGATCCAGGATGACAAGTACAATATAACTTTGTGGAGTTCTCGCCTTTTCTAACATGAGTTATGAGTAGAGATGAGCAAATAGTATTATAAACTGCAGTTTCGTATTCCCCGCTCCATAGGAATGAATGGGAGCGGCCGGTGCTTAACCCCTTGCTGCGCCCGCTCCCATTCATTCCTATGGGAGCGAGGTATTTGAAACTGTTTCGAATACTAATTGAATCAACTCTAGTTATGAGTAAGAAGCCACAGGCCTGAAAACGCGTCAGGATTGCCTGTCTGTCTGTAATGCGACATGTTTTTTTGTGTTTGTTTTCATGAATTCTTATTAGACACATTGTTTCTGCTCCTTGTTGTTTATTGGACGGAGCGCTATTGTTTGGGGCTTATTCTAATAATGGACTATTAAAGGTTACGTTTTATTATAACGCGTTTCCAGAGCTGGATTTTTTATACTTTCTGTATATGATGATGATGATTATTGTTTATATAGCGCCAATAATCCCAAGTGCTGTACATTATTATATTAATCCCATGGTGCTTTACATTTGGGGGTTACATACAATACACAGAATATACAGGTAGATATAATACTAACAATGACTGACTGGCACAGTGGGGTAGAGGGCCCTGCCTGCGAGGACTTACATTCTATGAGGGAGGGGTAGAGACAGAAGGAGAGGGGGAGACTGTACAGATGGGGGTGCGGTGATAGTGTTATTGGTGGGTGTAGGCCTTCCTGAATAGGGGAGTCTTCAGGCCCTTCTTGAAGCCTGTGATTGTGGGGGTCAGTCTTATGTGTCTTGGTAAGGAGTTCCAGAGTATGGGGGATGCACGGGAGAAGTCTTGGAGACGGTTGTGTGAGGAGCGGATGAGAGCAGAGCAGAGTAGGAGGTCGTTGGAGGATCTGAGGTTACGTGTGGGCAGGTAGCGGGAGATGAGGTCAGAGATATATGGAGGGGACAGGTGAGGATGAGGTCAGAGATATATGGAGGGGACAAGTGAGGTCAGAGATATATGGAGGGGACAGGTGAGGATGAGGTCAGAGATATATGGAGGGGACAGGTTGTGGATGGCTTTGTATGTTAGCGTTAGTAGCTTGATCTCTATTCGCTGGGCTATAGGTAACCAGTGGAGGGACTGGCAGAGGGGAGCAGCTGATGAAGATCGGGGGGTGAGGTGAATTAAACGAGCAGCACAGTTTAAGGTGGACTGGAGGGGGGCAAGGGTGTTTGCTGCGAGTCCATGGAGAAGGGTGTTGCAGTAGTCTAAGCGGGAGATTATGAGGGCCTGGACGAGCATCTTGGTAGTTTCTGGGGTGAGGAAGGAGCGGATTCGGTGGATGTTTTTGAGTCAGCAGAAGCAGGAAGTGTTGAGGGTTTGAACATGTGACTTGAAGGATAGGTCTGAGTCCAGGGTTACCCCAAGGCATCGGGCCTGTGGGACAGTGGTAATTGTGGTTCCATTAACTTTGATAGATGGGTCAAGTGGAAGGGCCATACAGGGTGGGGGGAAGATGATGAACTCAGTTTTCTCCATATTGAGTTTGTGAAAGCGGGAGGAGAGGAAGGAGGCTACGGCCGCTAAACAAGCTGGAACTCTGGCCAGCAGGGAGGTAATGTCAGGTCCAGAGTTGTAGATCAGGGTGTCATCGGCATAGCAATGGTACTGGAAACCATGAGATTCTGAGAGTTGGTCCAGGCCTAGGGTGTAGATGGAGAACAGAAGGGGTCCTAGGACGGAGCCTTGGGGACACCTACAGAGAGAGGGTGAGGTGAGGAGGTGGTGTGCGAGTGGGAGACGCTGAATGTGCGGTCGGTGAGGTATGAGGAGATCCAGGAAAGGGCCAAGTCTTAGATTCCAAGGGATGAGAGAATTTCTAACAGGAGGGAGTGGTTAACTGTGTCAGAGGAGAGGTCAAGGAGGACCAGGACAGAGGAGAGGTCAAGGAGGACAGAGTAATGGCGCTTTGCTTTGGCGGTTAGCAGGTCATTAGTGACTTTTGTTAGGGCAGTGTCAGTGGAGTGCCGGGGTCTGAAGCCTGACTGGAGTCTGTCACAGAGCAGGTTGGAGGAGAGATAGGAGGAGAGTTCGGAGTGGACGTGTTGCTCAAGCAGTTTTGAGGCGTACGGGAGCAGTGAGGTGGGACGATAGTTGGATGGGGAGGATGGGGCGAGGGACGGTTACTTAAGTATAGGTGTGACTGTGGCGTGTTTGAAGGCGGATAGGAAGGATCCATTGGCTAGGGATAGGTTGAAGAGATGGGTTAGGGCCGGAGAAATGACTTCAGTGAGTTTGGGGATGAGATGTGACTGGATCGGGTCGAGCACGCAGGAGGTGAGGTGGGATTTAGAGATTAGGGAGGAGAGTTTTTTGTCAGTGATGGTGGAGAAACAGGTCAGAGATGAGAAGCAGATTTCACCCCGAGCCGAGGGATTGATTCCCAGCTGATATAGATCCACCTTCTATTAGTTTCGGGGGGCTGGGGTCCTCTTTTTTTGTGTTCTAACCTTCCACCTGTGACTGGGATGGCATCGGGCAGATTCTTCTCGGGTTCACAGGAGCTGAAACCATAACGGGCCCTTGAGATTTACAGCAAGTTCTTGGACCGGCCCTGTCTTACAGCCTCACACTCTGCTCGGCGTCTGCTCCATAGTGGAAGCCATTACTGTAAGGCTTTCTATCTGTTATGGAATCGCCTCTAAAGCAGTTCCCGAAACTGCAGCAACTGGAAGATAACAGAGAGCAGAAGAAGACGCTCCCTAAATCTCATAGTGCCCTCATCTAAGGCTCCCCGACATCTAACCAGAGGCCACTACAGGGCCGGATGGTCTCGGCCTGATCTGGAATCAGGTTATTACACAAGTCGTCAGTATAGAAATAGATGAGCTACAAATAGTCAGAATAAACCTGGTGAGAGCGCGGAATATCTACATCAGAAACATGCTGAGAAGCACCACAGGTCTCAGACGAGCAAGGTAGGAATTTCCTGGGCCATTACTAGGGCAATATTCTAACTAAAGCCCTACCTAGCTAAGGCTGTACTCTGACCAACTAATGTGCACCATATGCAATTGAGGTTTGAGATTAGAGGCTATAGAGCGCCGGGCGTCCAAACCAGCCTCCCGAAATGGAGGGAAGGCGGGACCGATCCGCCAGCCCAGGTGCTAAAGACAGATGCCGATAGGCTGACACCAGTGTCAGACTGACCATGCCCATCAATTGCAAGAGGATTAACCCCATGCATGCTGGACTGAACAGAACTAGCGGAACAGGCTGCGACCCTGACACCATGACTGCACCTATCCTAACACAGATCTCCAGCAGCTCATGTATTCCGTCACTGTGTGTTTGTGTCTCCACAGATGGATCCAGTAGGAGAAATCCACCCGAGAGATGTCCCCTGAGTCCTCTGTATTCCCAGGACTGCCCGGAGGAGAATGTCCCAGACAGTCAGCAGGTAGATGGCGCTGCTGAGTCCTGGGGTACATCTATATAGGGGGTGGAGCTCACCGCTCCTGTACTCATACATTTACCAGACAGTCAGTAGGTAGATGGCGCTGCTGAGTCCTGGGGTACATCTATATAGGGGGTGGAGCTCGCCGCTCCTGTACTCATACATGTACCAGACAGTCAGCAGGTAGATGGCGCTGCTGAGTCCTGGGGTACATCTATATAGGGGGTGGAGCTCCTGTACTCATACATGTACCAGACAGTCAGCAGGTAGATGGCGCTAAAGTCTTATCAAAATCTGACCATAAAGTGACTGAACCAAAGATATTACATTATTTCTTCCCTGTTTAGGGTGAAGATCTGATGGATATTAAGGTTGAGGTTAAAGAAGAAGCAGAAGAGGAGACGGATTACTGGACTGATCAGCAGTGTAAGGAGCGGAGACTTTCTCCTCTAGATACTACTACTCCCATCATCTCCTCATCACATGGCAATCTATCCCATCACTGTGTGTTTCCTACAGATGGAGCCATTGCCAGAAATCAGGGAGAAGATGTGACTGATATTAAAGCGGAGGCTGAAGAAGAGAGGATGAGGGGCCATCACCTGTGTAAGAGGGAAGTGGAGGAGGAGATTCCAGGAAGTGTTACCACAGGTACGGAGTCATGAATGGAGCAGGAGAAGTCCCAGGTTTCTTCAGGTCGGTTCCCCCTTAGAGCTCCAGTCCAGTAACTCTCCTCGTTCCTCATACCTGATAAGCAGGGGAGCAGCCCCGAGGGGTGAAGAGCTCATCTAATGTTTGGAGTCTTACAGGGCGTCCGCCTGTTACTGGTAATAATGCTGCTGCTTATTCTGGACTTTCTCTCTGAGAAGCAGAGGATATTCTATGTCCAGCCGGAATGATCTCCGTGCGTCTGGTAAGAGGGTTGCAGTAGGAGATGCGGTTTGGTGTGAGCGTAGGGTCCCAACCCTGTTTGTCATCAATAATGGAACGTCACACAGTAGGATGTGCCAAAAAATTCTCAGTGTTTTATTCAATACTCAAGTAGAGTTAAAGTGGTGAAACGTTTTTCGGTACAGTGAAGTACCTTCATCAGACTCTTTGTATAGCTGTAGCACAATGTATATCGTATAATAAAATGCGATAGTGTAGCCACTGGATTCTCCGCACGTATGCCTCGCAGGGTCCGCTGGAGTTAATCAAATTGGTGGTCAGTGGTGAAGACGCGGCACCAGGGGAAAAGCTGTAGCGCTGTTGAAAAGGGCTCGCCCTTTTCAACAGCGCTACAGCTTTTCCCCTGGTGCCGCGTCTTCACCACTGACCACCAATTTGATTAACTCCAGCGGACCCTGCGAGGCATACGTGCGGAGAATCCAGTGGCTACACTATCGCATTTTATTATACGATATACATTGTGCTACAGCTATACAAAGAGTCTGATGAAGGTACTTCACTGTACCGAAAAACGTTTCACCACTTTAACTCTACTTGAGTATTGAATAAAACACTGAGAATTTTTTGGCACATCCTACTGTGTGACGTTCCATTATTGATCTCCGTGCGTCTGTCACTGAGGATACAGCAGAAGCTGTACTGTACTCTACTCCGCATGACTGAGTGAAAGGACTTGCACCGACCTACAGCGTCTGAGCAGCCGGGGAGGCCAAGGAAACTTTTTTTTTTTTTTTTTGTACCAATACTTTAGTTTCCTTTTACTTATTGCCATTTGTATTGATGCACAACCCTGTTATCTGGAATCTGTTTGGTGTTTCTCCCCGGAGGCAGCGGACGTCCAGGCATCAATACAACAGTCTCCTGACCGAGTGACAGTGATGTAGTGATGTATACATGATATCTTATTGCCCGATTCACACCCTATGGAAATCATAGAACATGCAAATTAAATTTGTGCTAAAATCAATAAGAATCATAAAATCTATTTTTACTCCTACAGAAAATCCCAGTGCGATCTCTGAGGGAAACGTCATGTTATCAGTAAGTGATAAAGGAGAAGATGAAGATATAATGGAGCGCTCCTCAGGAGAAAACCTCATTACCCCTCATGTACATCCAGGACGTCACAGTACAGATCCATCATATAATCCCCCAAATCATGAGGAAACTTCTGACCATCCACAGATTGTGACCACAAGTACTGGGCAGGAAGAGAGGAAAGGGTTTCAGTGTGAGGAATGTGGAAGAGAGTTCATAAATAGTACAAGTCTTGTAACACACAGAAGAAATCACACAGGAGAGAATCCATATTCATGCTCAGAATGTGGAAAATGTTTTTTGAAAACATCAAGTCTTGTTAACCATGAAAGAAGTCACACAGGAGAGAAACCACATTTATGTTCAGAATGTGGGAAATGTTTTACAAACAAATCAAGTCTCATTATACATAAGAGAAGTCACACAGGAGAGAAGCCATATTCATGTTCAGAATGTGGGAAATGTTTTACAAACAAATCAAGTCTTGTTAAACATAAGAGAAGTCACACAGGAGAGAAGCCATATTCATGTTCAGAATGTGGGAAATGTTTTACAAACAAATCAAGTCTTGTTAAACATAAGAGAAGTCACACAGGAGAGAAGCCATATTTATGTTCAGAATGTGGGAAATATTTTACTACAAAAACACATCTTGTTATACATGAGAGAATTCACACAGGAGAGAAGCCATATTCATGTTCAGAATGTGGGAAATGTTTTACTACAAAATCACATCTTGGTATACATCAGAGAATTTACACAGGAGAGAAGCCATATTCATGTTCAGAATGTGGAAAATGTTTTACTACAAAATCACATCTTGTTATACATGAGAGAATTCACACAGGAGAGAAGCCATATTCATGTTCAGAATGTGTGAAAAGTTTTACAAACAAATCAAATCTCGTTAAACATAAGAGAAGTCACACAGGAGAGAAGCCATATTCATGTTCAGAATGTGGGAAATGTTTTGCTAAAAAATCACATTGTGTTATACATGAGAGAATTCACACAGGAGAGAAGCCATATTCATGTTCAGAATGTGAGAAATTCTTTTCATATAAATCGGATCTTATGAAACACGAGAGAATTCACACAGGAGAGAAGCCATATTCATGTTCAGAATGTGGGAAATGTTTTACTTCGAAAGGAAGTCTTGTTATACATGAGAGAATTCACACAGGAGAGAAGCCATATTCATGTTCAGAATGTGAGAAATTCTTTTCATTTAAATCGGATCTTATGAAACACGAGAGAATTCACACAGGAGAGAAGCCTTATTCATGTTCGGAATGTGGAAAGTGTTTTGCAGATAAATCAAATCTTATTAGACATCAGAGAAGTCACACAGGGGAGAATAATCGTGTTACCTATGACGGAATACAGTAAAGGGAGTAGCCATTTTGATGTTCTGTAGGTGGAAAATACCCGGCACTGCCTCTTGGTCTCGGTGACACAGCTCATGTTTTTATAAGACGCTGGCATTTTTTCCCATAGTATTTTGCATTTCCTTTTAGTATTTGTAGCCTAAACGTTGCAGCCAATCTGGAAGCCGCGCAGATCTTTCCATTATACTTCTCTCTGTTTATGCTCCACTCCCACTTGCATGGCTTCCTCCAGTGAAACAACCACTAAGTTGTAGAGAAGTGGAAGCAAGTGATTGCACCCAACTGACTAACCACAGAGAGCCATCCATCCAAGGAGGAAGTCCCCCCGCTAGCTCTTTATTACAACTAGCCAGACTCTACGGGAAAGAAGCCACCAGCTCTTTATCAAGGAAGAAAAGACCACCCTGAAGGAGAGGCTCAGCCCGGGTCCTCATATACAACCCCGAAGGGCCTTGGGATAATGTCACAATACGAAGCCATGAGCAGTGGGAGTACCAGGCCACTCGAAGTCGGATGAGGAAGAAACTGAATTGGCCCAAGTGCTGCAGTAGGAGTGGTCATATCATTTCTGATCGTCTCAACACCCAATATGCTAATTGTGCTCCATACTGTCAGGCGGTGTCTGCTCAAGTCCAGCACTACCGACCTGACTGGTAAAACTAACACCACCAATGGCTCAGGAGTGGGGGGAGTTAGAGAAAAACTACACCTATGCCAGAACCAGATGCCGAGCACCTACTGAAGGATGCAGAGAGCCGGATAGAGGTGGTGATGGGTCCTCTTTACAAACCCCAAGAGTCAACGTGTGTGATCATGTGAGAGGCCAAGTGGAAAGCCACGGAGGTGAACAGGGAACGACCCGGAGACCCCCGACAGGATAGTGGGTATGGAGGTGCTTATATAGAGGCCAGCAGGGTGAGAAGTTATTACAGTAATCAGACTGACCCGGAGACCCCCGACAGGATAGCGGGTATGGAGGTGCTTATATATAGGGCAGCAGGGTGAGAAGGTATTACAGTAATCAGACCGACCCGGAGACCCCTGACAGGATAGCGGGTATGGAGGTGCTTATATATAGGGCAGCAGGGTGAGAAGGTGTTACAGTAATCAGACCGACCCGGAGACCCCCGACAGGATAGCGGGTATGGAGGAGCTTATATAGAGGGCAGCAGGGTGAGAAGGTATTACAGTAATCAGACCGACCCGGAGACCCCCGACAGGATAGCGGGTATGGAGGAGCTTATATAGAGGGCAGCAGGGTGAGAAGGTGTTACAGTAATCAGACTGACCCGGAGACCCCCGACAGGATAGCGGGTATGGAGGTGCTTATATAGAGGGCAGCAGGGTGAGAAGGTATTACAGTAATCAGACCGACCCGGAGACCCCCGACAGGATAGCGGGTATGGAGGTGCTTATATAGAGGGCAGCAGGGTGGGAAGGTATTACAGTAATCAGACCGACCCGGAGACCCCCGACAGGATAGCGGGTATGGAGGTGCTTATATAGAGGGCAGCAGGGTGAGAAGGTATTACCGTAATCAGACTGACTTAGTATTGTCATGACATCACTCCTGGGCGGGGGAGGGGGAGGTGTCAATCAGAGAGGAGATGGGAGTCGATGAGAGGAGGCAGAGCCCGGAGTGGATAAGAAATGTCCCAAAGCGATCCTCACCTAGTTCCAATAATAAGTCAGTGACTCTCCTGATCATGGAGCTGCAGAGCTGAAGAACTACGGCAGATTTGGCAAGTGTATAAGTGTCTACCAGGTTTAATAAGTGGATTTTATAATGTTGACCTCGTTCTATGTCCCACACACAGTGCCAGCAAGATGTATGAGAGAATACAATACAGCGGTATCGGGCTCCTTCAGTGACTGCGCCCACCCCTCCCCCGCTCAGTAAGATTAGTAAAGATTTCATCGCGGTTCTAGGAAATCACTTTCAGTATCTTAAGGATGAATTACTCTGAGAAGACAAGAAGAAAACAGACTAAAGAAGCGGCTTCGAGTTATGAGATAAATCTAGACGGGACGTAGCGGGTCAGTCCGGATTCACTATTGGGTTTATAATAAGTCTTATTACCAGCACATACTGGAACTTATGGAGAACATGGACCTGGTGTCCAAAAGTGAAGCTGGTGATGACATCTACAGCCGCCATATGTCTAAGATCTTGGTGATGACATGAATGAGGTCAGAATATAGAGATGCAGCGATGTCCTACAAAGATACTTGGCTCTTGTATAACAACTATGGAGTATAAACCTTGTGACACCTCCCGTCCTGATCATCCACAATCGCCCAATACAGAACCTGTGGAGTTATAAGACGTGTCCATCCCCCACCCCAGAAGTTAGGAGCCTTCTCAATCCTCGTTTTATAAAGAATACAGGACTTTTGTTACACTTGATGCTACAGAAATCTGATATCACCGCGCGGATTTAGAATAAGTGAGATTTTTTTGTACAGGAAATGTAATTTCTGAATATAACATGATGGACGCAACAAGTAAGTCACAGCGAACTCCAAAAGACGAAACCACCGGCATGGGGCACATTTATGGGAGAGATCAGCTAAATATTCCCTCATAAAGTGACCGTAAATCACATGACCATGGTCAGAGTTTTCTCCTCTAGAAGTAACAGAATGAATGACAGCGAGCCGAGATCTAGAAAACCGCGAGGAACTGATACAGAAAGTCTATTGGAGAATTGTATAAATTTTTATTGTACATTTATTTGTCAATATTGGTCTGAAAGTGGCCGAGGCCTGTAATCTTAGAGAATGGTATCAGATGTGTAGCGAAGACGGCTCTGCCTAGTGAACTTTCACCTAGTATGTTAAGGAACAGAACACATTGTGCGGAAAAAAAGAGAGTCGGCTTCTCAAGATGTGAAAGTGTCAAATGCAAAGTCTGCAAGTATGTGGAAAGAGTTCCGGAGGATCCAAGTTATACTTCTGATTTTACATTCAAACTAAGGGAATATATAGATTGTAACAGTGATTGTGTCATTTATTGCATCAGAGGTACAGAGTGTATAAAAGTATATAGAAGATGTACATCCAGGCAACTAAAAACACACATTGCAGAGCAACGAAGAGACAGCAATAAACCCACAACTGAGAATGGTTCGGGTGCCGCACAGCATTATGCCTGAGTTCACAAGGGAACAATAGATACCTGGCCTTTCTTTGGCATAGAAAGTGTTAAAGAAAACCAAAAAGGGGGTGATAGAGGATCTTCTGTTACAAAGAGAAGCCACAAGTCACATGGCATGAACTTAAGAACCGATCTCATGCTGATTCATTAGGGGAAAGGACACAATGTGAACAAGGCCCTGGTGTCAGTCAGGGGAAGGACTTCTGTAGTTTACATTTGCTTGTTGTAAATCAGCCTGAATAGCAATGTATCTGATGTTTCTGTGCATTCTATTATGTGTAAGGAGAATGTTTGTTCTTGTGCCGTGTTAGCCAGTGGCTATGAAATATAAAATACAAAAAACTTGCAGGTCTTCAGTAGCTGATCCCTTTATTAATGGCTGACTCATAATGATGACAGATTACGACGTTTCTGAGCTCCTTCTTCAGATCTATCTGATAACACTTTCTACGGGCTGCATATATATATATATATAACTGGATTATGGTAATAGGAGCTGTGTAGCAGCAAAAGGGAAACTAGCGAGGATGTAATAAATGATGGAAATGATTGGAATAGCTGGAATAGAGGCGAATAAAGGGAAGTCAGACTCATCAGAATAAGGAGGAGGTAAGTGATAGAACAGGTGGAATCGAATCAGCTCATTACATGCAGACTGGAGGAAGTAGCCAACGATATCTAAGTCTGGCCGCACATACTGAATTAGGGCTACGACTAAGGGGTAGCGCCCAGAAACGCGTCAGCCAGATATGATGTTTTAGTCACTTTTTGGGGAGAGTTTTTCACTTGCACATTTGTAGCTGTTAAATGATGGATTTTAAAAGGATGAAATAAAGAAGAAGCTTTTAAGAAACACAAGAGTGCCGACCGATTTTCTTCATATATTGAAGCCAACTGGTCGGGCACCAAGTGAACCAACAGAAGCGGTGAGCTGTAGTCTCTCCTTACTATTTTCCATCATTTTCATGTCCACCAGTGTCAGCACCCCGACATGAAGTTACATGTGTGTGCTCACCCTCTACAATTCCTCCTCCTCCTCCATCAGCGCTGCACAATTCTGATCCTACTAGGCTCAATCCACCCTGATACCCCCAACTCTGCTGGTGCAAGGCTCTACTCACTGCAAGGGCCTAACACTCTGCAGGTAGAGGCTGAAGTCACCTGAAGGGCCTCAATCTCTGCTGGAGCTCAGCTTATGGGTCTGGAACTTAATTTGGAAGGGCTCATGTTAAGGGCCATAAAAGTGAATTTTGGAAGGTCTCCCCACATCACACACATCCACAATGACAGGTCAGGGGGGGACTGAAGGATTTCCCATTGTCTATTCCATCTGTGGTTGTCATGGGGAACGTGATTTAAAGGGGTACTTGGTAATGTTTCTTGACCTTAAATTGGGGTTTGTGTCCCTCCATTTGGGGAGTAAAGAAGGTTTCCGGGTATTTCCCACTTTGATAGAGGTTGTAGTGAGTGTGTATAGTGTGTAGTTGTTAGGCTGTGATAGTGGGGTAATAGAGGGGCTTTGGTGTGTTAGATGCCCCCAGACATGCTTCCCCTGCTGTCCCAGTTACATTGCAGAGGTGTCGGCATCATTTCCTGGGGTGTCATAGTGGATTTGGTGACTCTCCTGAGATGAATGGTGGGATCCCCTGAAACGGAGCAATTTCTCCCATAGACTATAATGGGGTTCAATATTCCTTCCAATAGTCCAGTATTGAGCGGCTATTCGGAACGAATAACGAACATCGAATATTTTACTGTTCGCTCATCTCTACACTATATGTATGAGAAGATAACCAGACCACAATAAGGACATCATGGCTGGTTATCAGGAGGACACTACATGTATGAGAAGATAACCTGACCACAATAAGGACATCATGGCTGGTTATCAGGAAGACACTACATGTATGAGAAGATAACCTGACCACAATAAGGACATCATGGCTGGTTATTAAGAGGACACTACATGTATGAGAAGATACCCTGACCACAATAAGGACATCATGGCTGGTTATCAGGAGGACACTACATGTATGAGAAGATACCCTGACCACAATAAGGACATCATGGCTGGTTATCAGGAGGACACTACATGTATGAGAAGATACCCTGACCACAATAAGGACATCATGGCTGGTTATCAGGAGAGGACACTACATGTATGAGAAGATAACCCGACCACAATAAGGACATCATGGCTGGTTATCAGGAGAGGACACTACATGTATGAGAAGATAACCCGACCACAATAAGGACATCATGGCTGGTTATCAGGAGAGGACACTACATGTATGAGAAGATAACCCGACCACAATAAGGACATCATGGCTGGTTATCAGGAGGACACTACATGTATGAGAAGATAACCCGACCACAGTAAGGACATCATGGCTGGTTATCAGGAGGACACTACATGTATGAGAAGATAACCCGACCACAATAAGGACATCATGGCTGGTTATCAGGAGGACACTACATGTATGAGAAGATAACCCGACCACAATAAGGACATCATGGCTGGTTATCAGGAGGCCACTACATGTATGAGAAGATAACCCGACCACAATAAGGACATCATGGCTGGTTATCAGGAGGACACTACATGTATGAGAAGATAACCCGACCACAATAAGGACATCATGGCTGGTTATCAGGAGGCCACTACATGTATGAGAAGATAACCCGACCACAATAAGGACATCATGGCTGGTTATCAGGAGGACACTACATGTATGAGAAGATAACCCGACCAGATTAAGGACATCATGGCTGGTTATCAGGAGGACACTACATGTATGAGAAGATAACCCGACCACAATAAGGACATCATGGCTGGTTATCAGGAGGACACTACATGTATGAGAAGATAACCCGACCACAATAAGGACATCATGGCTGGTTATCAGGAGGACACTACATGTATGAGAAGATAACCCGACCACAATAAGGACATCATGGCTGGTTATCAGGAGGACACTACATGTATGAGAAGATAACCCGACCACAATAAGGACATCATGGCTGGTTATCAGGAGGACACTACATGTATGAGAAGATAACCCGACCACAATAAGGACATCATGGCTGGTTATCAGGAGGACACTACATGTATGAGAAGATTACCCGACCACAATAAGGACATCATGGCTGGTTATCAGGAGGCCACTACATGTATGAGAAGATAACCCGACCACAATAAGGACAACATGGATGGTTATCAGGAGGACACTACATGTATGAGAAGATAACCCGACCACAATAAGGACATCATGGCTGGTTATCAGGAGGACACTACATGTATGAGAAGATAACCCGACCACAATAAGGACATCATGGCTGGTTATCAGGAGGACACTACATGTATGAGAAGATAACCCGACCACAATAAGGACATCATGGCTGGTTATCAGGAGGACACTACATGTATGAGAAGATAACCTGACCAGATTAAGGACATCATGGCTGGTTATCAGGAGGACACTACATGTATGAGAAGATAACATGACCACAATAAGGACCTCATGGCTGGTTATCAGGAGGACACTACATGTATGAGAAGATAACCCGACCACAATAAGGACATCATGGTTATCAAGAGCACTACACCTCCTGATCTCCTGATGACCTTACAGCCATGACATTACAGAGGGGCAGTGTAAGCAATGGCTTGTCCTGGTGAAGTTGGGGTGGGAAGTGATCTAGTCTGGAGGAGGCGGATAGGTCCTGCACCTGCCCTGCACCCACAAGCTGTTGTCAGTATTAGAAAGCACCTGGCCTTGCTGCATTTCTAAACCGTGACCTCTGATGCTTAATACATTGACCCAGTGGGCTATGAAAGCTAATGTATTGACCCCAGCCCATAATTGCTGCACCATGTGACAGTGGTGTGCACCTTTCCCATTTATAAGAAGAGGCCTGTATGGCAATATCAAGCAGGGCCAACTATTCTAGAAAACTAATGGTGGTTAGGTGTTCTTCATTGATACTGACCCCTTTACCAGCTGGCAAAATACAGTGAATTCCACTAAGTTGTATAACAGAGGCCGCACCACCAGTAACCTGGCCAGGTGGGAGTTGAAATTGCAGACCAGCTGGATGACTGGGGGCAGATTATTTGGTGCCATTGCCAATTCTATTTTGCCAAATGAGCTAGTGACACCATTTCATGCGAGTACAGAGACCTAGCACCGACACCAGCAAGAATGTCCTGCCTCTCTCCCAGCCAGCGGCACCTCTATCTGCCTGGTCGGCTCCTGCCCCTGCCCAGGCTTCCAGCGCATCTCCACTCCATCCACCTGCGGGAGAACCGGCTTCTGTGTCACAGGTACCAGCCTCCTTCTCTGCTGGCTCTCAAGATAGTGGCTGCCATGCGGTGGATCCGCTCCTGCCTCCCCCTCTTTCTGTGTCCCAGTGCTCCTCAGTGTCGCTGCAGCCCCCTGCCTCACCCATGTCCTTACCTGTGATGGCTGCTCCTGTTTCCCTGCTGAGGACTCCTGTGACCTCCTCCACTGCTCCTGTCCAGCTGTGCCCTCCAGGTGCTGGTGTATCTACCTCCTCCCAGACTCTGCAGCAGGACTTTGCTCTCCACAGGGGGATTCCTTCTGCTGTCCCTGGCTTACCTCCACATGATGCCTGCAGCTCCTCCATTGTGCACCCCTCTCTGACTGCAGGGGGTTCTTGTCCTACTAAGCACTCCTTGGACCCTCTCCTACCAGCTCCGCTACAAGTTGTTCCTGTCTCCTCACTCATCAATGCCAGTTATGACCAGGACTTTGCCTCCACGCCAGCGGCCCTGCGCTTTCCCCCTTCTCCTGACCTGTCCGACTCCTCACTCCCAGATGCTGCCTCGCTGGCTCACCGTTCTAAACGTCCTAAATTGACGGACATTTGCGATCTCCTTCCACATTATGCCTACCAAGTCGGATCTGGAATCCATTGTCCGAAGGGTTGAGGAGAGGCAGGAGAGGCATCTGTCAGGATTCAAGTCGGAGCTCCAATCTCGGTCGGGCCACGTCGCCTCCCAGGAACTACAAACAGCATCCATTGATCAACGTCTCTCGGCTGTGGAACAGTCCCTGTCCGCTCAACATTCCCTCAACAGGCACATCCTTCTACTGGTTGATGATCAGGAGAACAGGGGCCGGCGAAATAATACCAAGCTGCAGTCTATTGTCTCCACCATTCTTAACAGGGTCCTCTCCCGCCCTGTTGACACTGCGATTAATCTTGATAGAGTCCATCGTGCGTTGGGTCCCCCCTTCTGCAGAGCCAAGAGACGTCCTCTGTCGAGTTCACTTCTTCAAGGAAAAGGAGGACATTCTTCGGGCCGCCTGGAGACACGGCCCTGTCTCTTTCCTGGACAACCAAGTGCAGCTGCTCCAGGATGTCTCCCGCCGCACCCTAACCATGCGTAGGCTTCTGAAACTGGTCTTGCAGCTGGTCTAGGATTCTGGAGCTACCTATCACTGGGGCCACCCCTTCCATCTCCAGATACGGCGTAATGGCGCTCTCTTTGCTCTACACTCTCCGGATCAAGCGGCTTCCCTGGCGCAGTTTCTGGATCTCCCTGACCTTGCCGGACTGGTTGGACTTTCCCCTCACTTCTACTCCCCCAACCGGGCCCCTGGCATCTTCTCCCCTGGCCCGCCAACAGCCTCGCACCGAGGATTCGTCTCTGCCTCTCTCATGAGGGACATATCTTTTTGTTGCAACTACCTTGCTGAAACTTTGATTGATGCTCTCTATAGTGCCTTATCTATGTGTTCATTTTCACTGCTTTTTTCCTGATTGAGAAAAGTTTTCTTTACCCTGGTGGTGACTGCGTCGGGTTTCGGCACGTGGTAGCCTTCACTGTTGACCCTCGCCTGCCCCCCGTCAAGTGGGACATGCTCCGGCCGCTTTGTTCCCTTTTTTTGTGACTCGCGGCCAGCTGCGCGGCCCACTTCTCCTGGCTCACTGAGCCCCACTGGCCCTTCCAGGCCGGACCTAGTGGCTCGTTTTTCAGTCTTAGACCACTGTTTGCCCTCGGGCATTTAGCTCTGCTGCTTGGGGAATGGATGGCACTCTGTTGTAGTTTTACCTTTCCCCACTTAGTTAGTTAGGGTTTTTGGTGTATGCTGCGGCGTGCCCCTGAGACTTGCTTTAGTGGGGTTCTCCCCACTGTTTGGGGTTACCCTCTTGGGGATTAGCTTAGATCGGGGTTGCTTGTTTTATTTGCTTGTATGCTTTACTTTCCCCCGAGTGTCTTCTTTGTCCCCGCTCCCTTTTTTTTTCTTCTCCTTTCTTTCTTTCCTCCCTTTCTTCCTACAGTACCCCGGCTCCAGGCCCTCTCAGACGCCCTGCTGCGTATCATGGTTACTCTCTTGAGTTCAAACCTGGAGAGATTACTATTCTCATTTTCTCTCCTCTCTGCCCAGAAGTTTCAGGAGGTTAGCTCTGGGCTCGACCCCATCAGCCATATTCGCCTGGATGTCTTTTTAATACTGAACTCCCTTCTTCCAGATTGTTGTCCCTGCTTCCTGGCCCCACCGAGCTTAGGGTTGCTACCCCCCCCCCCCTCCTTTTTTTTTTCCTCTTCCTTCTCTCTTCCTTCTCTCTTCCTTCCTCCCCTTTCTCTCTTCTTCTTACTCTTTTATCTCCCCTCTTTTTTCTCTCTGCTGGGGTGATTCCAGTTATGCCAATATCTTATGTTTTCCATTGTTCTGTTTTGTTGTGTCAACTTGGACGTGTCCATTTGTGTCGTTGGTTTTGCGGGCCCCATTGATTGGGTCCTGCTTTGTCATTGTTTTGGTTTGTCTTTTTGCTTATTTGTAAATTGTTTATAAATAAAGAATTTATAAATAAAAAAAAAAACACCCGAACTTTCCTAAAACCTATCCTGGGCAGGTTTCTTTTTGGATGTTGGGGCTGCACCTTGGATGGAATTCTAACCATTGCATCCGTCTCTACCTTAGATGTCAGGTCTTGTCTGTAATAGAATCATAGAATATCATACATAGAATCATGCAATGTCATCATCTTTCTACATGTTTGTTACTCATCATGGAAATGGGATTCCTGTATGCCCTCACAGATTTCCTCCTAGTGCCCCTATCAGAATAACCACCAGTAGCACAACCCCCGCCAATCACAACCAGCATGTTTTCCACCTCTACCTCCAAGAACATTGCACATTGCTTCTATGCGTGGATGCCATAGCGCTCATGACGTGGCTCACCACACCCAGTTCTTTCGAAGCCATCATGGCATGATGCATCAACTTGTATGACAGGTGAGTCCTCTTATCTCAGTCCTTATATTTCACATCTCCTGATGAAGCCTCACCATACATTTAGGTAGTTCCTCAGACTGTGTTTTGCATCTTGGGGACCTTGGTGTTATTATGATGGCAGGTATATACAGACTGAGTCTATTTCATGAGCCTTATATGTGATAGGGTTACCATACAACATGCATCTGATGTATCGTTAGTAATGGTGAGACCGCACACAGTTATATCTGGATCATTGCGCTGCATCATTGTCTGAGTGATATTTACTATAAGGAGGTACGCTGTCACTAGAGATGAGCGAGTACTATTCGAAACTCCCGTTTCGATTAGCACGCACCCAAAGGAATGAATGGACGCAGCCGGCACGCAGGGGGTTAATCAGCCGGCCGCCAGCAAAGTCTGCATGCCGGCCGCTTCCATTCATTCCTTTGGGTGCGTGCTATTCGAAATGGCCGTTTCTAATGGTACTCGCTCATCTCTAGTTGTCACATTTCCTGCTACCACTGGTCACTTATGCTTGACATTACCTCACTGCTAGAAGTCTCCATTTTTTTACATCTAGCATACATTTCCATACAAGTGCGTTGTAATTCCCACACATGCTTCCGATTGTTATACTGAGGGCCTCCCCTTGCGTCTCGAGGGACATGTCTTCTGCTTTGTATGACTGGCCTGTGCTCTTTTTAACTTGTCTTTGTAACCGTTTTATATTTTTTTATAGGTTTGGATATTGACTGTAAAATATTAGATTTTTGTAATAATTGAGTGTTTCTTATTCGATGACTACACAAAAAACTTTTTTTCTAGTGACGATAGAGAAGACGTGGTTGACAGTACAGAAGGACAGCATGGTGAATTATGTGTGACAATAGAGAAAACAACTTTATGCTTAGGAATAAAATCACTGTGGCAATGGGTGGGGCTGTCAAAACTAGAAGTAGTGTTGCTGTTGCCACCCGCATTGTTATTGTTAGTACTTGCATGTTTCCTCCTTCCCATTCTTTAGCTTTTCCCCTGTCTTGTTTTTTTTTCCAGTCATTTTACTGCACTCTGCATAATTAGAATAGTTTCACACATTAAAATATGCGTCCTGAAGCCCGGCAATCACATCGAGGAGGCGCATTTTAATATGCGAAGCGAGCGTCACCCATTTACTTTTATGCATGCATTATCTCTCTTCCAACATGTTTTTTATGAAGATGGATTTTCAATAAAAAGTTAAAGATGTTTTAATGCGCTGGGTGAGCGCCCCCATTCATTCTTTCTACTGCATTTGTTCATGGACTGTATTATAGGGATGTAGAGCACAAGCCACCCAGGCGTTGGCTCAGACCGCTCAGCATTCACTCGTCTGGATTATAATGAGACTTTATTATTGCTATTTCCGCTAATACTACAGCACTGCCGCCAGTTTTATCCTCTTCTTATAATTATAATAGTGTTTGGCTACAATTCTCACACTGTAGGGCTTTTTAACATAAAACTATTTCAAGAATAAAGCAAAGCACTAAAGTGTGATCTGGTCAGTGACTATTAGACTAGAACTTCATTTTGACAATTGGTAATGTGCTGCAGTCAAGGGCTAAGGCTGAGTTCAGATGGGGTTTATTGGTCCAATATTTGATGCAGAGGCTGCCTCAGATTCCAGACAAAAAAAAACCGGGTAGCCGCGAATGGATTCCAATGCAGTGCACCGGCATCCAGCCGCGGCACTCCGCTCCAGTTTAGGCCCAAATGAATGGGCCTAGTCAGGATGGAGTGTCTTCATGCGGATGTCCGCGCCTGAAGAAAGAGCATGTCGCTTCTTTTTTCCGCGAACTTGCGGAAAAAAAGAAATGCCCGGCTCCCATTAATTTCAATGGGAGGCGTTTCTTTCGTTAGGATTTCGACGTGGATTCGGCTTCAAAATCCTGATCAAAAACCCCTTTTGAACTCAGCCTAACAGGCAGTGCAGATCTTCTCCCTCCCGCACTCCTATGATTTATCGATATGCCTGCAATGGATTCAATCTGACTAAACTGCATTGCACTTCTCCTACTCCCATGATTCTCTAGTGCTGTTACAAGTTTTGCTGCAGTCACTTCTGTCCATTACAGTAATGGAGTAATTGCTTTGGCTCATGCAGTCACTGATAACACATCCATCCATAGCTTGACTATCACTGGACACATCTTATATACTGTCTGTGACACCAGCACTGATTATTGGGTAAGAGGTTGTCAGGTGACGCCAGGACGTCTCACACACGCCTCCTCTGTATATTACCTGGGCAATGCTTGTCGTGGTCACCATTTTAGTTGAGATACAAAATAACGGTGGTACCGCACACTTGTTTAAAGTTGTGGTGCTAGCAAAAAAGGGTCCTCCGACCTACGTCATCAGATAAGGATACATTTTGCTGCACACACCATTTGTACTGAAGAAGTATAGTGATTTATGTTACAGCAGAGCATACGCCATTGAAACAATGCAAAGAAATAATTTTGAAAAAAAAGGCAAACTAGATCAAGTAAAGTTGAGGTTTTGGTCGTTTGACCTGCAACGGAATAGATCTAGGAGCAATAAACAAACATAAATCAGCAATGTGACATGCAAGGTCAAAATATAGCGCCGTGGTTGGAGAGAGATGAATAACTGGATGGGGTACATATAATATACATGAAAAACCGTAGTGGAGAAATAAAAAGTAAGAAAGCAGAAAGAAAAAAGAAGAGGAAACCAAAGATGGACTATATGTTATACAAAAAACATTGGAAGGGAGTAGGGTGTAAATACAGAGAGTCAAATACAAAGCTATGTAAGGTAGTCAGAGAGGGGCAAGTAGATAAAAGGTGTATAGAGGAGAAAAGAGACCCAGATAGCCAGCAACAAAAGTACAAATGGGTAGAAACATAAACACAATGTGAAACAAGAACAAGGATCTCAGAGTCAGGATGAGCCAGTAATGCAGGGGAATGGGAGGGAATACAAGGACAATGATACATAACCTGGGCAACAAACAGAGAGAAGTATCATAGAAGTGCAGCTTACCTAGTGCAGGGCAACTTACCGAATGGTGTCAGGGCGTGTGAAAGAGAGCCCATCAACAGGGATGAAATAGTCACACAAGAGAGCAACAGGAAAGGTGGCAAAAAAGAAGCCCAGGAAGGTGTGAAGGGGTAAACCGGATGTGACGTAATACAAGATGGTGGTGCGTTCCACCCATGTAAAGAGAGCCAGTAAAAGAATGAGAAGCCAAATAGCAGGAGTGGGGAGAGAAGAGACACACACCAAAGCAGAATGGAAGTGAGGAGAGGAGTGAGGAGGAGGCCATGAGGAGAGGAGTGAGGAGGAGGCCAGGAGGAGAGGAGTGAGGAGGAGGCCAGGAGGAGAGGAGTGAGGAGGAGGCCAGGAGGAGAGGAGTGAGGAGGAGGCCAGGAGAGAGGAGTGAGGAGGAGGCCAGGAGGAGAGGAGTGAGGAGGAGGCCAGGAGGAGAGGAGTGAGGAGGAGGCCAGGAGGAGAGGAGTGAGGAGGAGGCCAGGAGAGAGGAGTGAGGAGGAGGCCAGGAGGAGAGGAGTGAGGAGGAGGCCAGGAGGAGAGGAGTGAGGAGGAGGCCAGGAGGAGAGGAGTGAGGAGGAGGCCAGGAGGAGAGGAGTGAGGAGGAGGCCAGGAGAGAGGAGTGAGGAGGAGGCCAGGAGGAGAGGAGTGAGGAGGAGGCCAGGAGGAGAGGAGTGAGGAGGAGGCCAGGAGGAGAGGAGTGAGGAGGAGGCCAGGAGGAGAGGAGTGAGGAGGAGGCCAGGAGAGAGGAGTGAGGAGGAGGCCAGGAGGAGAGGAGTGAGGAGGAGGCCAGGAGGAGAGGAGTGAGGAGGAGGCCAGGAGGAGAGGAGTGAGGAGGAGGCCAGGAGAGAGGAGTGAGGAGGAGGCCAGGAGGAGAGGAGTGAGGAGGAGGCCAGGAGGAGAGGAGTGAGGAGGAGGCCAGGAGGAGAGGAGTGAGGAGGAGGCCAGGAGGAGAGGAGTGAGGAGGAGGCCAGGAGAGAGGAGCTCTTCCTGTGGTCTCCAGCTGATCTGACAGAGGGGCAGGGAAGGAGAGAGCACTGCAGACACACACACGGCTCTCTGATCGGGAGAGGAGCTTTATTCGTACTTCTAACCGTTATACAACCGCTCAGCAGGGTCCAGCACTTCTGCACCCCACTGACTCCAGACTAAAAGACACAGCAAATTCTTAGCAAGGTTTTTTCTAGATAATAAATGCATCTTATAGTGGAAATTAATATACAAAAAGAGTGAGGTGGGAGGATAGGATAAGGGGAATAGACTATTGAATAATCCTACGGTGGTGCTCTCAGTAAACAACATAGTCCATACAAAATATAAAGAAGAAAAAGACCGGGCACTCACCATCAAGAGGATACAGTAAAACTTTACAACTTTATTTTCAAAAATCCATTAAAAGTATAGACAGGAGGAGGCACGCCTGAGAAGAGGGAGCCACAGGAGGAGGCACGCCTGAGAAGAGGGAGCCACAGGAGGAGGCACGCCTGAGAAGAGGGAGCCACAGGAGGAGGCACGCCTGAGAAGAGGGAGCCACAGGAGGAGGCACGCCTGAGAAGAGGGAGTCACAGGAGGAGGCACGCCTGAGAAGAGGGAGCCACAGGAGGAGGCACGCCTGAGAAGAGGGAGCCACAGGAGGAGGCACGCCTGAGAAGAGGGAGCCACAGGAGGAGGCACGCCCGAGAAGAGGGAGCCACAGGAGGAGGCACGCCCGAGAAGAGGGAGCAACAGGAGGAGGCACGCCCGAGAAGAGGGAGCCACAGGACAAGGCACGCCTGAGAAGAGGGAGCCACAGGAGGAGGCACACCTGAGAAGAGGGAGCCACAGGAGGAGGCACGCCTGAGAAGAGGGAGCAACAGGAGGAGGCACGCCTGAGAAGAGGGAGCCACAGGAGGAGGCACGCCCGAGAAGAGGGAGCAACAGGAGGAGGCACGCCCGAGAAGAGGGAGCAACAGGAGGAGGCACGCCTGAGAAGAGGGAACCACAGGAGGAGGCACGCCTGAGAAGAGGGAGCAACAGGAGGAGGCACGCCTGAGAAGAGGGAGCCACAGGAGGAGGCACGCCTGAGAAGAGGGAGCCACAGGAGGAGGCACGCCCGAGAAGAGGGAGCAACAGGAGGAGGCACGCCTGAGAAGAGGGAGCCACAGGACGAGGCACGCCTGAGAAGAGGGAGCCACAGGACGAGGCACGCCTGAGAAGAGGGAGCCACAGGAGGAGGCACGCCTGAGAAGAGGGAGCAACAGGAGGAGGCACGCCTGAGAAGAGGGAGCAACAGGAGGAGGCACGTCTGAGAAGAGGGAACCACAGGAGGAGGCACGCCTGAGAAGAGGGAGCCACAGGAGGAGGCACGCCTGAGAAGAGGGAGCCACAGGAGGAGGCACGCCTGAGAAGAGGGAGCCACAGGAGGAGGCACGCCCGAGAAGAGGGAGCAACAGGAGGAGGCACGCCCGAGAAGAGGGAGCCACAGGACGAGGCACGCCTGAGAAGAGGGAGCCACAGGACGAGGCACGCCTGAGAAGAGGGAGCCACAGGACAAGGCACGCCTGAGAAGAGGGAGCCACAGGAGGAGGCACGCCTGAGAAGAGGGAGCCACAGAAGGAGGCATGCCTGAGAAGAGGGAGCCACAGGAGGAGGCACGCCTGAGAAGAGGGAGCAACAGGAGGAGGCACGCCTGAGAAGAGGGAACCACAGGAGGAGGCACGCCTGAGAAGAGGGAGCCACAGGAGGAGGCACGCCTGAGAAGAGGGAGCCACAGGAGGAGGCACGCCTGAGAAGAGGGAGCCACAGGAGGAGGCACGCCTGAGAAGAGGGAGTCACAGGAGGAGGCACGCCTGAGAAGAGGGAGCAACAGGAGGAGGCACGCCTGAGAAGAGGGAGCCACAGGAGGAGGCACGCCTGAGAAGAGGGAGCAACAGGAGGAGGCACGCCTGAGAAGAGGGATCCACAGGAGGAGGCACACCTGAGAAGAGGGAGCCACAGGAGGAGGCACGCCTGAGAAGAGGGAGCAACAGGAGGAGGCACGCCTGAGAAGAGGGAGCCACAGGAGGAGGCACGCCTGAGAAGAGGGAGCAACAGGAGGAGGCACGCCTGAGAAGAGGGAGCCACAGGACGAGGCACGCCTGAGAAGAGGGAGCCACAGGACAAGGCACGCCTGAGAAGAGGGAGCCACAGGACGAGGCACGCCTGAGAAGAGGGAGCCACAGGACGAGGCACGCCTGAGAAGAGGGAGCCACAGGACGAGGCACGCCTGAGAAGAGGGAGCCACAGGAGGAGGCACGCCTGAGAAGAGGGAGCCACAGGAGGAGGCACGCCTGAGAAGAGGGAGCAACAGGAGGAGGCACGCCTGAGAAGAGGGAACCACAGGAGGAGGCACGCCTGAGAAGAGGGAGCAACAGGAGGAGGCACGCCTGAGAAGAGGGAGCCACAGGAGGAGGCACGCCTGAGAAGAGGGAGCCACAGGAGGAGGCACGCCCGAGAAGAGGGAGCAACAGGAGGAGGCACGCCCGAGAAGAGGGAGCCACAGGACGAGGCACGCCCGAGAAGAGGGAGCCACAGGACGAGGCACGCCTGAGAAGAGGGAGCCACAGGACAAGGCACGCCTGAGAAGATGGAGCCACAGGAGGAGGCACGCCTGAGAAGAGGGAGCCACAGGAGGAGGCACGCCTGAGAAGAGGGAGCAACAGGAGGAGGCACGCCTGAGAAGAGGGAGCAACAGGAGTAGGCACGCCTGAGAAGAGGGAGCCACAGGAGGAGGCACGCCTGAGAAGAGGGAGCAACAGGAGGAGGCACGCCTGAGAACAGGGAGCCACAGGAGGAGGCACGCCTGAGAAGAGGGAGCCACAGGCGGAGGCACGCCTGAGAACAGGGAGCCACAGGAGGAGGCACGCCTGAGAACAGGGAGCCACAGAAGGAGGCACGCCTGAGAAGAGGGAGCAACAGGAGGAGGCACGCCTGAGAAGAGGGAGCCACAGGAGGAGGCACGCCTGAGAAGAGGGAGCCACAGGAGGAGGCACGCCTGAGAACAGGGAGCCACAGGAGGAGGCACGCCTGAGAACAGGGAGCCACAGAAGGAGGCACGCCTGAGAAGAGGGAGCAACAGGAGGAGGCACGCCTGAGAAGAGGGAGCCACAGGAGGAGGCACTCCTGAGAAGAGGGAGCCACAGGAGGAGGCACGCCTGAGAACAGGGAGCCACAGGAGGAGGCACGCCTGAGAAGTGGGAGCTACAGCCATTTCGTGCTGTTTTAACACTTTCTCAAGCTCAATGTAACTCTTCTTGGCGTGCCAGGATCTATTTGTAGTGGAACAAAGCAGGGTCAGCTTGTATCAATCGATAGTTGACTATTTCATATCTTTATACAAACTGAAGACACTCTTCCATAAAAACAATCCTATATATGATCAAAATCTGAGACTAGTATTCATGTATTCATCATCCTCATTTGTAGGCTATTTCAGCATGAACAGAATTCACTCTGCCAGGCATCAGGTCTGGGCAGAGCCGACTGCGCATGCCCGCACTACAAGCGGACATGCGCAGTCGGCTCTGCCCAGGCCCGATGCCTGGCAGAGTGAATGAAGAGCTGGAAGACGCCGCGGGGACACTGCACAGAGAAGACTTCTAAAGGTAGGAGAAGAACCAGCGTTGATCGTCTGACTGTATAGCATTCGGCCAATCAATGCTGGTTCTGCATCAAACTTTTACATTCGAACAGCGAGTGGTACACGATCGAGTACGAGTATTTTGAATACCATAGTATGCTATCCAATACCTACTCGATGGAGTACTACTCGCTCATCTCTAGTCGTGAAGACCTAAAGGTCCGGTAGCTCCTGTAGATATAAGTAACCTAGCTTCCTGCTGCAAGAGAAAACTATTAGTATCGCCTTCTCGAGGGGAGGTTTCTACTTTCAATAAGCCAGCAAAGGTGAGACAGTTCAGGTCTCCTTTATGTACATCATTTATATGGTTAATGAATCTTAAGGAGCCTTTCCTGGTTTGTACAGATGTGAAGTTGCTCCCTAATCCTTATAAAGAGACTCCTTTTAGTTTTTCCTATGTAGAGAAAGCAGAAAATGGCGTACACTACATATTTACTACGACAATTAATAAACTGTTTCACTTGAGTCTCTTGTCCTCCTCGTTTGTATTGTATTTACAACAGGAGCAGCACTAGAGAGAAACGTCATATCTAGGAGATTGGCAGAAAAATTATTCATTGAATACCCAAAAAACCCTACTTGGTATTTCTTACCTAAGACCATAAATCATTAATAAATCCACCGGGTCGTCCTATAATTGCTGGCATAAATTCCGCAAGGCTCCCTGGCCGGTCTGCAATCTCTTACTTTTACAGGCTGGTCTAGGCATTAGCATTGTATTGCATTGCATTAGTGATCAGACCCCCTGGGGTTCAACACCCCTAGGCGGTCTAATAAATGCAAAAAAAAAAAAATGTAAAAAATGTAAAAAAAAAAAAAGTAAAAAAAAATATAAAAAGTATTAAAAATTCAAATAAAAGTAGTTAAATGCTAGGTCTCCCCATGTTTGAAATCGCCCGCTCTACAAATCTATAAAAATATTTTTCCTGTTCGGTAAACGCCGTAGCGGGAAAAATAGTCAAAAGTGCCAAACCGCCATTTTTTCACTGTTTTGATTCTGATAAAAATTTGAACAAAAAGTGATCAAAGCAAAAGCGATTCCCGAAAATGGTAGAACTAAAAAGTACACCCGGCCCCGCAAAAACAGCCGCCCTATACATCCCCGTACACGCACGTATAAAAAAGTTACGGCTGTCAGAATATGGCGACTTTTAGAAAAAAAATTTTTAACACAGTTTTTTTTTTTTTTAAGGGGTCAAAATGAAAATATAACCATATAAATTTGGTATCACCGGAACCGTACCGAAACACAGAATACAGGAGACAGGTCATTGTGGCTGCACAGTGAACGCCGTAAAACCAAAGCCCGTAAGAAAGTCGCAGAAATTTTTTCTTCAAATCCACCCCATTCTGAATTGTTTTCCAGGTTCCCAGGACATTATACAGAATAATTAATGGCGGCATCAGGAAGAACAATCTGTCCCGCAAAAATTAAGACCTCATATGGCTTTGGGAGCGGAGAAATAAAAAAGTTATGGGGTTTAGAAGGAAGGGAGTCAAAAACGAAAATCAAAAAATGCCATCGGCGGGAAGGGGTTAATTTTCTTATAACAAGCCCCTTTTCCGTACGGTCTTTGTTTTTGTATATTCTGTTTATACCCTTAATATGTAATAATATAATTGTATATATTTAGCTATTGTTTGACATAGTACACACCATGCAGTTTTTCTTTTGCATCTCTGCTGGTAACCTATATACTATGTATTTACACTACAGCTTTATCCGAATTAGGATACATTTAGTGATAGTATAAATATAACCGCACTGATTTGTGTATAAAAGCCCCGCGACTCTTCCTTTCTGATACAGTAAAGCCTCTCTGTTCATGCTGAAATAGCCTACAAATGAGGAGGATGAATACAGGAATACTACTCTCAGATTTTGATCATATATAGGATTGTTTTTATGGAAGAGTGTCTTCAGTTTGTATAAAGATATGAAATAGTCAACTATCGATTGATACAAGCTGACCCTGTTTTGTTCCACTACAAATAGATGCTGGCACGCCTAGAAGAGTTACATTGAGCTTGAGAAAGTGCTAAAACAGAAAGAAACGGCTGCAGCTCCCTCTTCTCAGGCGTGCCTCCTCCTGTGGCTCCCTCTTCTCAGGCGTGCCTCCTCCTGTGGCTCCCTCTTCTCAGGCGTGCCTCCTCCTGTGGCTCCCTCTTCTCAGGCGTGCCTCCTCCTGTGGCTCCCTCTTCTCAGGCGTGCCTCCTCCTGTGGCTCCCTCTTCTCAGGCGTGCCTCCTCCTGTGGCTCCCTCTTCTCAGGCGTGCCTCCTCCTGTGGCTCCCTCTTCTCAGGCGTGCCTCCTCCTGTGGCTCCCTCTTCTCAGGCGTGCCTCCTCCTGTGGCTCCCTCTTCTCAGGCGTGCCTCCTCCTGTGGCTCCCTCTTCTCAGGCGTGCCTCCACCTGTTGCTCCCTCTTCTCAGGCGTGCCTCCTCCCGTCTATACTTTTAATGGATTTTTGAAAATAAAGTTGTAAAGTTTTGCTGTATCCTCTTATCAGTATAAACCAACGTATCAGTATAAACCAACATAAATGAATTGTATGTAGAGTGTTAGCCCGGCTCCCTGTGATAGCGGTGACCTCCTTTAGTATTAGGCTGAGGCCCCACGTTGCAAAAACACAGATTTTTTTGTTGTTGCCGATTTTATTGAGCTTCTCTAAGAGGACACAAGTCCAACCTTGTGACACCTCCCGTCCTGATCATCCACAATCACCCAGTACAGAACCTGTGGAGTTATAAGACGTGTCCATCCCCCACCCCAGAGGTTAGGAGCCTTCTCAATCCTCGTTTTATAAAGAATACGGGACTTTTGTTACACTCGATGCTACAGAAATCTGATATCACCGCGCGGATTTATAATAAGTAAGATTTTTTTGTACAGGCAATTTAATTTCTGAATATAACATGATGGACGCAACAAGTAAGTCACAGCGAACTCCAAAAGACGAAACCACCGGCATGGGGCACATTTATGGGAGAGATCAGCTAAATATTCCCTCATCTTCTGCGACAATTCTAAGACTTGTGAATTTCTGGATGAAGATGGAGCGGAGTCATCCTTCAGCCTCGTCTTCCCCACAGATCGCGAGGAAGCTTACTGCCTATGGCTGAGGCTCCACGTTGCGGAAACGCAGCTTTTTTTTTGTAGCAGATTTTGTTGCGGTTTTTTGAGCCAAAGCCAGGAGTGGATTGAGCAGAAGGGAGAAGTAGAAGGACTTCCTCTATATTTCTCATTCCTTTTGTGGCCATTCTTGATGTTGGATCAAAAAAACTCAGCAGGATCACTCACCTCCTGAGCAGTTGTTTTCTTCTTGTCACCTTCTGTGCGATTGTGGTGTTCATTGATCTTGAACTCTTTGCCAGTTTGCAAACTTTATTGGGATCTGTCACCTCGCTGTCCTGCACCTGGTAAGATCTACCCTTTTTTAAAGCTGGTATGATGTCATGGTGACAGTATTGCATGGTCTATTATCTCTCTCTGTAGGATATGTCATCCTCTACTACCCCTCCTGGGGATGGTAGGAGGAAAACCTCTTCCAAGAGGAAACATTTTTCTTGCTTCAATTGCGACACACTGCTCCCTGATGGTAGGTAGCGGCTTGTAAGGTTGTTCCCTTCGGGGTACTGGTGGTCCTATAACTTGCCTATTATTTTCAGGCTACGAGTGGGCCCGTTGTCGCGGGTGCAGAGGTCCTCCACCTGTGGAGCCCTCTCCCAGAAATATGATGGCCTGGGTTAAGGAGATGGTGAGTTTGGGCATCGCTTGGGTAAATAGTTTTTCCCTTGCTTGTACTCTCCTTTTTGGTTTGCAGGATGATTCCCTCAAGGGAATCCATGCCACCTTGTCTCAGCTCACCAAGAGACCATGCTCTGAGCACCGTTCCTCGTCTCTCCCCCCCTTGGAACACCTGCGGGTGGCAGAGGATGATTCCTCCGAGGACGACTCAGTCATTTCCAGCAGACCTGCGTTCCATTATGAACAAACGGGCAGGCTGCTGAAGTCCATCCGGTCTACAGTGGGCCGAGATGTCGACGGGGAAGCCTCCACGTCTGCCTCTGGGGGACATATTGCCTTCCATGCGGACGCCACGCTGACCGACCTTATGGCGCAGCAGTGGAAACAGCCAGAGAAGGGACATTCGCTTTCCAGGATTTTCAAGAGCTTATTTCCTGTTGACACTGCCCAGTGGGATTCCTGGGGTCCTCCCCCGAAGGTGGATTTGGCCGTAGCAAAGCTGTCCCGCAGAACCCTGGTGCCCTTGGAAGATGGTTCAAATCTGGATCGTAGGGCAGACTCCGTTCTGAAGAAGGTCTACTCAGCTTCCTCTGCGCAAGCCTCTGTGGCCATAGCCTCCTCTACGGTTGGTGATTTTTTGCGCAACCACTTAGCCGCCTTGGAGCGGCATATAGATGCGGGCGTGGATAGAGACGAAATTCTGACCTCTATGAAGAGAGTTCATAGGGCTGCAGATTATCTGGCGGAAGCTTCCCGCCATCAATTAAAAATCTCCGCCAAATCTATGGCGTTGTCTACTGCGGCCCGTAGACCCCTTTGGTTAAAGCCTTGGCGGGCAGATTTTGTGTCTAAAGCAGCTCTCTGCGCTCTCCCCTTTGAGCCGGGAAGAGTGTTTGGCCAAAGCTTAGACGCCATTATGGAGGGATTAGCTGAAGGTAGGGGAAGGTCTCTACCTCAAGCATCCAGGGGCAGACGTGCTCCCTCTAGAGGCAGAGGTTCTTCTTCTAATTATAGACACCCTCCCCAACAACGGCGTTCTAGATATCGCCCTAGGGGAGCTGGTCATGGCGCTTCCAAGGAGGACACCAAGAGGAAGCCTGAGTTTAGACGTGGGGCAGCTCCCTGTGGCCCCCCTTCCTGTGGGAGGACGTCTTTCCTCCTTTTCCAGAGCATGGTTCACCCATATCCAAGACCCATGGGTGTTGAAGATCATACAGTACGGGTATCACATCGACTTTCATCTTCCACCTCCAGATCGGTTCGTTTCCACCCGAACTCTTCCACCTTCTCAGCAGACCAGTCTAGAAGCCTCGGTCGCCGAATATGTTACCAAAGGCGCCCTGGAGAAGGTACCAGCCTCAGACCACGGTCTGGGAGTCTACTCCCCCATCTTTCTGGTCCCCAAGGTCACCGGGGGCTGGAGGATGATAATAGATCTGAGGTACCTCAATCGGTTTATCAGGAAGAGGTCATTGTGAATGGAAACCGTGGATTCCGTGGCTGTGTTTCTTCAGCCAGGAGAGGTGATGGTTACCCTTGATTTGAAGGACGCCTATCTACATGTCCCCATTGCTCATTTCCACAGGAAGTTCCTCAGGATTGCCGTCTCTATGGCCGGCCACAGGGAGCACTATCAATTCACAGCTCTGCCATTTGGCATCACATCCGTCCCACTGGTATTCACCAAGGTGATCGCTCCGGTTGCCGCGGCCCTCAGACTCCAGGGTCTTTTCATCGTCCCTTATCTAGACAACTGGCTACTGAAAGCTCAGTCTCCTGCTGCTCTCCTCCAGCAGCTCAACCTTGCCATCAACTTCCTACAGGAGTTAGGATGGATTATCAATTAGGAGAAGTCCGAAATCATCCCATCCACCCGAAGAAAATTCCTTGGATTTATAGTGGATTCAGAAGCGATGCAGATCTTCCTCTCCAGTCCAAGGAAGGAAAGAATCCAAGCCAGTGCACGATTCCTATTGCGCACTCAGCAGGTAACCATCCGCACCGCCATGAGAGTCCTGGGCCTGATGTCATCCTCAGCCAGGGCGGTCCCTTGGGCTTTATGGTATTTGCGTCCCCTCCAGACGGAAGTGTTGAGAACCTGGAACAGGTCTCCACGGGGATTGCACAAGAAGATCTGCCTTTCTCCTGCTACCCGTCTTTCCATCAGATGGTGGATAAACCTGAAAGACGGAAGGTCCACGGTCCCGACAGTGTGGACCCTGTTGACAACAGATGCATCCCAGTGGGGATGGGGAGCCCATTGTCAAGGCAAAACTGTACAAGGACGATTGAGAAGTCCGGAGCTGGGGTCATCCAATCTCAAAGAGCTCAGAGCAGTGTACCTGGCCCTAGTACACTTTGCCCCAGAATTGAAAGGCAAGTCTGTCAAGATCCGGTCAGACAATACGACGGTGGTAGTCTATATAAACAAACAAGGGGGCACCAGGTCACCAACCTTGCTGAGAGAGACGAATCTCATATTTGCCTGGGCAGAGAAGAATCTAGTCCAGTTATCCGCTGTTCACATAAAGGGCTCCCTGAACATAGTAGCGGATCAGCTGAGTCGGGGTATTACCTTATCAGGAGAATGGTCTCTCAATCCAGACGTATTTCAACAGATCGTCCAGAGATGGGGTCTCCCGGAGGTCGATCTTATGGCTACCCGACTCAACGCCAAGGTGGGGACCTTCTGTTCTCTGTACCAGGAGGACAATCCCTTGGCGGTGGATGCCCTGTCCATCACATGGAGGTTCAGGCTGTTTTACATATTCCCTCCAATTCCAATCATACCAAAGGTATTGATAAAAATAAGACAGGACCAAGCCTCGGGAATAGCCATAATCCCGTTCTGGCCAAAAAGGGCTTGGTTTGCTCAGCTCATACAAATGAGTCAGGGCATATATTGGAGGCTTCCCCCACTCCCAGACCTGGTAACCCAAGGAGAGCTGAGATGCCAGGATCTGAGGAGACTCAACCTGACAGCCTGGAGGTTGACCAGTGCCTATTGAGGAATAGAGGACTGTCACAAGCCGTCTTGAAGACCCTATCCAGCGCCAGAACAGATTCAAACAATAGGAACTGCCGTCGAATAAGTAACATCTTTAATGCCTGGTGTCCTCAGCATCACGTGGACTCCACCGATCCCCCTACGGAGGCGATCCTGGACTTCCTTCAAGACGGACTAGACAGAGGTCTTGCTGCGGCCACACTCAAGGTACATGTAGCGGCCCTGTCCACCTATCTGGGGAGGTGTTTGTCTCAGGATTCTTTAGTGAGCACCTTTATTAAAGGGGCAACTAGGCTGAGACCGGTGGTAAACCAAGGTCCACCAATGGGACCTTATTCCAGTCCTGAACGCCCTATGTGGCCAGCCATTTGAACCTCTGGAAGAGGTCTCCCTCAAGTCGCTAACCGGCAAAATGGCGCTGCTATTGGCAGTCACAACTGCCAAACACGTTAGTGAACTACAAGCTTTGTCCGCTGAGGAGCCACCACCTTTTTCTCTGACCATGTGCAGCTTAGGTTCCTCCCTGGGTTTCGTCCCAAGGTGCCATCTGCTGTAAACAGGAACCAACTGATTTCTCTTCCAGTATTTTTTCCTTTCCCTTCTTCTGCTGAAGAAGAAAGATGGCACAAGCTGGATGTGGTCAGATGCCTGCAGATCTACTTGCAGCGCACTCGCCCCTTTAGGCGGACTGAAAACCTGTTGGTCAGCTACACGGGGAAAAACAAGGGTGCCAAAGCCACTAAAGCCACAATATCCCAGTGGGTTACCGAGACTATTAGAGTCGCCTAGACCGCCCAAGGGCTGTTGACTCCATCTTTCCTTCATGCCCATTCAACCAGGGCAGTGTCCACCTCTCGGGCACATAGAAGTGCTTTGTCTGTGGACCAAATATGCGCAGCTGCCTCTTGGGCATCTGAATCCACCTTCATTCGGCATTACCGCCTGAAGGACCAAGTGGAAGATTCCACTGCCTTTGCCCAGACCGTTTTAAGTTCGGTCATGGATTAGTCCCACCCATCTTGGGGACCTGCTTGCTATCTCCCCACATTGTGCCGCTGGTACGTACAACAGGGAACAAGTGATTATGAAGATAATCTTGTTTCCCTTAGTCCTAACAGCGGCACAAGATTTCCCACCCTGGGAATCATATCTTATGTATAAAACTGTATATAAATGTTATGGAGGTACTTTTGTATTTACACGCAGAGGGGAGGTTCTTGTGCCCTCTTATAGGGCCTGCCACGCATTTATTGGCTAATTAAATATCCGCCTGTCCTACCAGCACACAGGGGCAGAAATACCCCCCACATTGTGCCGCTGATAGGACTAAGGGAAACAAGATTATCTTCATAATCACCTGTTATACTCCATAGTTGTTATACAAGAGCCAAGTATCTTTGTAGGACATCGCTGCATCTCTATATTCTGACCTCATTCATGTCATCACCAAGATCTTAGACATATGGCGGCTGTAGATGTCATCACCAGCTTCACTTTTGGACACCAGGTCCATGTTCTCCATAAGTTCCAGTATGTGCTGGTAATAAGACTTATTATAAACCTGTTGGGGTCAAATCATAATACCCCAGAGATATGCTGTCTGTAAAGGAAAATTAATTAACAGGCCAAGATCGGCCTCCGCCATCTTAGCCTGGAGAATCATGAAGACACATGGTGGTCGTGTATCAAAATGGATTCTGATTTATTGTTACAGAAAGTTAGCATTTATACAAACATAAGCAGGTTGGACTTTGACCCGATTGGTTATACATAAGCTGTGGCACATGACTATTGGATAAGTTCTGCATCTCATTATTATACTCCAACCTGGGATGACCTTTCTCATGACATACAGAAGAATTTACAATATTTATGTGTAAACCAACATCTTACACTAATTCTAGATGTATATATCACAGCACGAGAGATAATGATCACATGCTATCTGTCCAGTCCGGTCTGTGGCTAAGGGTCAACTGGTTATAGAACCTGTTATGAGATTCTCACCACAAACAGATAAGGAGTTATAACCCAACCATCAACATTCCACACACCTTATCCCCTAAAGGGGACTCTTAAACTCTAAACAGACATCCTTATGAAGCTTATATAAGAAAAAGCTTACAAAATGGCTGACAGAATACAAGATGGAAGATGTGATCCTAACAATTCCCCCATTTTGAGATAATTGGATACAGGAATTCATATTTAGGTACTTCAGTGACTTAACGTCTACTGCTGGACCTTTCCAGATTCCCCTCATATGTTCCTGTATTCCAAATTAATCTCAATCATAGTTCTGGCCTGTTATTTTCAGTCTGCTTTGTATTTTTCAAACACTATGTATCATTACTTCAAACATTTCCTGTTGTGTTATGAAAACAGCTATATATAACATGACTGAGGCTAATATGGGGCTATGAGTACATATCCTACAGGCTGACACATTCAAATCTTCATTCAAGATCATATGATGTTTAAAGAAAAAAACTTATTGTCCCACTCATTGTCAAATGTTCTATGCAGGCTTATCGCCAGAATAATCTATAACAGTAACATCAGGAGAATCTTCATCGCTGTGTGTAGAGACTTCTTTGCAATGTGAAGCATGGACACAATTAGGCTTTCCGTCAAGTCTCATAGAAGTATTAGTAGTTAGCAGCACTTGGGGCGAATCATCAAATCTTGGTTCAAGAGGATTTCTCACGTGTCATCAATCTCTTGGTTCAAATGAATAGGTCCGGTCCACTAACTTAAAATCTGAGAGGGAGGAGAAAACTCAAAGCCATACATTAGTCAAATGTTTTTGCCAAGACATCACATAGTCAGTCAGTACACCATAATACAACTCTAACCTAGGGGCTGACCCAAAGAAAGTTTGCTATGGGTTAAAACCAATTCTTCTGTCAGGAGGGTACCTTACAGAAAATACAAATACAAGTGACACACTACATCTTCAGTATCTGCAGCCCGTTTGTGATGGCTTTCTTCACCAGATATGCCCCAGGCCATCCTGAAGAGAAATCACTATACACACAAGCACGTACTTATACCGTCTCACCTTTAGTAGTTACTAAAGTTATAGTTATAGCATATAGTTATCCTGCAATCTCTGGAGCAGGTACAAGGGCTCTGGGCATGGCTCAAAGACACTTTTCATTTACGACATGCCATGCAGGCTCACATATATATCTGTCAGTAGTGATACTAAATCCTGCAGCCGCCCATCCTCCGCTCACCAGGTCACACATGGCTACTACTAAACAGTGCACTTAGAAATGAGCTGCTTATGCCATCAGTGGGGACAAATGCTATCAGTAAAAATACTCTCTTACCACCGGAGATCAGGACTTGTACATCCTCTTTCAGTCCTGGACCATTTTTGGTGCTTCAGTGTTGTAAAACCTGAAAAGAGAACTAAAAGGGGTTTTTGGGCCTAGTATAGTGACCAATTATCAATAAAGCATATCCCCTAGGCCTCTGCAGCTGGTTAGCGGCAGTGTCTGCCCACATGTTACCTCTACTTCCTTTCATATCAGCCTTGGTGTGTGTCCTGACTTCTGACTATACCCACCTGTGTGGGGGCAGCAGCAGGGTCCATCACTATCTGAACAGCCTGGAAATCCTTTTAGGCTTCACATTAACCCTACAGAAAGCTCTCGCTCTCCAGATTGGACCATAGTCCCACTATATCAAACACCTACCCTCAGGCCTTGTACCCTGTCTCAGTGATGGCTTCTAGTTCAGCTTCATGAGCTGAGACCCATACAGTTCTATAATGGTTCTACTTGTGCTTGGTTTTACCCTTGGTTTACCTCATATTCAGTGACCATGACATATCTGGTGCAGAATCCACCATCATTCCTAAATCGAGAATCATCTAAAATGAAAGAACTCTTATCAGAGTTAACAATAGATTCATCATTTACATAACCAAATTAGCAAAAATAAAATTATTTTTAAGTTATCTGACTTTTTCCTCCCCTGAAACTATTGTTAACAGGTTTAGATGGGACTTGTAGTGCAGCACAGAATGCAAAGCTTACATTAGAAGACATAAATAAGACACACTGCAGTCTGAGATTGTTATCTTTGTTTCCACTGCAAGCAACCCTTGTGTCTTATCATGGAAGCAGCTGAGCTGGCTTTTCCCAAACTTGTTATACCTGTAGTATTACATATCCCAGCAGCTTGTTTAGACAATCCCAAGTAAATTCAGTTCTCTAAAACTTCTAATTATTCCAGAATTACAACTAATTCATTAAATGCTCAAAATATATCAGCAGAGAAGGCAAAAACTTTAAGGGATCAATCTGAATAGAAATGACCAATAACATTTTACAAGTATTAGATACAACTTTTTCACAAAATAATTCCCGATTGTTAACATTCATGGGTTTATAGTATAAACTCATAACCAATAAACACTGAGTACCTAGTACATGTACATGGTATATCAAGTACATCTCATATTCACCAGAAGACATATATACTGTACATATATATATATTTTCAACGATGGAAAGGAACTCATATCTACTTGTCACCACCCTCTGTGGGACTATCAGCATTCAATTTCTTCATCTGCTCCCTGTGGAGACTAAAAATGTAACAATACAGACATAGGCAAACAGAGCATGTACATGTAACACATATGGGCCCATTCACTTCATACATACATGCAACCTTCACACTGGAGCTCCAGACACACACACATCCATTGAATCATAAAGAACTTGTCAATTTTCATATATTTTGTACAGTGATATCATCTTATTGTTCTTTTCCTACAAATAATCACAGGGTTAGTTATAATTCCTGCACAGCTGAATATTGAGGAAAAATAAACAAACAAATCATTAGATGGCTTCATCTTCAATGTGTATCACTGAAAAATAAACATAATAATGATTATCTAACATTTATGCCATTAATCCAATTCTAAAGACATTAAATATGATTTAAACAGCCAATACTGATACCACCATTACATATTAATATTTCTGTGCAGTCTTCGAATATTTCCATGGCAGACCCCACTCATCTAGTTGCTACAGATGCTCAGAAACTCTTACACTATATCTGAGATTTGCCTTGAGGGCTGACTGCAAGACTTTTTGACACTTTACTTTACAAGATTCCAATCAAAGTTTTTACCACTGTAACACATCACAATAATCTTACACAAAGTCAAATACTGGTTAGAAACAGCTTACACTATACAGTTCACTTATTATTAAACCATATATTCCTAATTCTCCATACATTATACCAATGATGTTACATTGTATCACTCATAGCTGAAATCTTAGCTACCTGCCGTGTCTCCCCTCCCCCCTTCTGTTGAATCCTAGCAAAACCTGTCTCCTGTATACCTCTGCTGTGGATATACAGAGGACAATAGGAGGTGGGGGGGGGAGGCCTGACATTCATTGTGAATTATCCTGACCTCCATTAGAGACACACAGGAGCTTCTGATCCTTTTTCTGCCATTTTTCCTTGCATAAATGCTTCAACAATCATGGTGTTTTTCAAAGCATTATAGACCTGATTTCACCCAGAATCTACTACCTTGGTGAGTAGTCTGCCACAATATACTTCAGCGGACTCTCCCTATATCTTTATCTAGTTACCACTCATATATAGTGCTAACATCACAATGCAGACCACATTTAATCCTTTAGCTGGACTGTGAGTGGGGGCTCACTATACATTCCCTTACACTAAGGAAAATATACAAACACTGAATACCTTATTTCTGTAACCATTCCTTACTTAATGTTTATCCAACTATCCAACATCTTATCAGCAGTTTCTCACCTCCATTTCTAACTGCTCTTTCCTTAAACTATCTTTTGGGTTGATTTCCATACCGGCTGACTCTGCACTCCCCCCATTCTGTTCTTCAATTAGAGCACATATCCCTTTGTAACTTATGCTCCTGTATCTGTCCTGCATGCTCTAATCTCCATTGGTTCCCAAAATTTACTATCAAACAATCCTGTTCTTAGGAACCCCTGCTCTCTTAAGGATTTTTATTTATTCTTTTTTTTTTTTTTTCTTTTTCTCGGGCGGCAACTTTTTCTCGCTCTCTCTCTCTATTAGTTCATATGGGGTGTACCCTTTCTCAGAGGGTCCCTTCCCCATACTAGCTGATGGCCAGTCAGCTGTGAGCTCCCACCCCTCTAGGGCAATTAAGACAATAGAGGGTCACTCATGACTACTCGAGGGTCATACATATTTCTCCCCAGGGTCACACAGATCGCTCTGGGGGTCATACTGACCTCTCTTAGTGGGATCTCCCAAACAGTCACTCTGTTTTCACTGAACTAATCTCTAATGTACAAGTTTCCGGTATCTGTGCTCAAGGCAAAACCTATTCCGAACACCCCTGAATCTTTACACGTACTTGCGCAGATTCTACTCAGTCCTTAGTGCTTAAACAAGGACTTTTCAATCACTCAGTATTACGAATGGAGACTGACTCTCCCTTCTATGCCTCCCTATACACTTTATAACAGATGTATCAATCAAATCACAGCATGGACAGTATACAAAGAATGAGGTATAACATTTCCCACCCCCTTTACAGACAATATATTCTTTTAGGTTCTTTGCAAAAAGCTTGAGCTATCTATATAAGGAACATATGTGTTTACCTCACACTCGGACAGGAAAACAAAAGTTCTTAGAAACACAGATCAAACTGGTAAGATTAAAGTTCTTACCTTGCAGCGCTGACTTTGTTGGATCTGTATTTCCAAGCACTCCTGTAATCTGGTCGTCCGGGGGATCAGCAAACCGTCTCCTCATCTCTCAAGCCGCACGTTTGGGCGCCAATTTTCTGTTGGGGTCAAATCATAATACCCCAGAGATATGCTGTCTGTAAAGGAAAATTAATTAACAGGCCAAGATCGGCCTCCGCCATCTTAGCCTGGAGAATCATGAAGACACATGGTGGTCGTGTATCAAAATGGATTCTGATTTATTGTTACAGAAAGTTAGCATTTATGCAAACATAAGCAGGTTGGACTTTGACCCGATTGGTTATACATAAGCTGTGGCACATGACTATTGGATAAGTTCTGCATCTCATTATTATACTCCAACCTGGGATGACCTTTCTCATGACATACAGAAGAATTTACAATATTTATGTGTAAACCAACATCTTACACTAATTCTAGATGTATATATCACAGCACGAGAGATAATGATCACATGCTATCTGTCCAGTCCGGTCTGTGGCTAAGGGTCAACTGGTTATAGAACCTGTTATGAGATTCTCACCACAAACAGATAAGGAGTTATAACCCAACCATCAACATTCCACACACCTTATCCCCTAAAGGGGACTCTTAAACTCTAAACAGACATCCTTATGAAGCTTATATAAGAAAAAGCTTACAAAATGGCTGACAGAATACAAGATGGAAGATGTGATCCTAACAAACCCAATAGTGAATCCGGACTGACCCGCTACGTCCCGTCTAGATTTATCTCATAACTCGAAGCCGCTTCTTTAGTCTGTTTTCTTCTTGTCTTCTCAGAGTAATTCATCCTTAAGATACTGAAAGTGATTTCCTAGAACCGCGATGAAATCTTTACTAATCTTACTGAGCGGGGGAGGGGTGGGCGCATTCACTGAAGGAGCCGGATACCGCTGTATTGTATTCTCTCATACATCTTGCTGGCACTGTGTGTGGGACATAGAACGAGGTCAACATTATAAAATCCACTTATTAAACCTGGTAGACACTTATACACTTGCCAAATCTGCCATAGTTCTTCAGCTCTGCAGCTCCATGATCAGGAGAGTCACTGACTTATTATTGGAACTAGGTGAGGATCGCTTTGGGACATTTCTTATCCACTCCGGGCTCTGCCTCCTCTCATCGACTCCCATCTCCTCTCTGATTGACACCTCCCCTCCCCCGCCCAGGAGTGATGTCATGAAAATACTAAAACCAAAGTGTCGGGGGAGGGTATCTGTTTGCCCCCTTTCTCCGAATTCTGCTCTTGAGCTTCGTTCCAATACAGGTAATAGTTACAGCAGATTTATCACATTATGGGTAGATATGTCCCAAAATAAAAGTTATCATAAAATCCCAGACAATAAACTGCGATAATGTGTAAAAACAAAAAGACCCAAAATTTACAAAATTTAAAAATCCACAAAAACGAAATTACAGGAAAAAAAACACAAAAATATACAAAAAATTTTTTAAAGTGACGATCGCCACAACGGTGATGATTCAGAACTCCGAATAAGATAAAACAATAAAGCGTCACATCCCGTAATACACAAGTTACATGTGAGGAATAGAATAACATTTGTTGTCTCGTCATATAAATGCGTTTTGGGGGATTTTTACATCCAGGACCCCCCGGACCAGGAACATAAACAATATTTAGTATCAGGAGAGCGAGGTCGGGGGATTATCCACAAGACCAAGCAGACCTCAGGCAAGAGAAAAGAACATGTCCCAAAAGCAATGTGCTGGTGCCATGACTGTTGTATGTGACATCATCAGTGGAGGACGGCTGTGCTGCTATTATATATAGTCTAGAACTAAACACTATATAAAGTGTCCAACGTTCCCACAGCCAGGACGGGCCGGGACACACCGGAGAGGGAGAGCTTTCCTATGGCAGCCGAATCATCTCTCAGGAGTATAACTGCGCCAAGTTCAGCTGCAGGAGGATTCATGAAGGTTCTGCACAGATCGCTGACGGGCTCGGAGGAGGCGAACAATAGACTGATTACATTCCGGAGTCAGATTGTTTCCTTATCACTTATTTGTATTGTAACAGGGAAAAATTATTCCAATCTGAATTTAGAATTTGAAGCAATCATGAATTTCCATCCAAAGGTGTCGTCTACTCTCTGCGGTCCTATATACTCTGTCCTATATACACTGTCCTATATACACTGGCCTATATACACTGTCCTATATACACTGTACATTATATACATTGTCCTATATACGCTGTACATTATATACATTGTCCTATATACGCTGTACATTATATACATTGTCCTATATACGCTGTACATTATATACATTGTCCTATATACGCTGTACATTATATACATTGTCCTATATACGCTCTACATTATATACACTGTCCTATATACACTGTCCTATATACATTGGCCTATATACACTGTATATTATATACATTGTCCTATATACGCTCTACATTATATACACTGTCCTATATACGCTCTACATTATATACACTGTCCTATATACGCTCTGCATTATATACATTGTACTATATACGCTGTACATTATATACACTGTCCTATATATATTGTCCTATATACACTGTACATTATATACATTGTCCTATATACATTGTCCTATATACTCTGTACATTATATACACTGTCCTATATACATTGTCCTATATACACTGTACATTATATACATTGTCCTATATATATTGTCCTATATACACTGTACATTATATACACTGTCCTATATACATTGTCCTATATACGCTGTACATTATATACACTGTCCTATATACGCTGTTCATTATATACATTGTCCTATATACATTGTCCTATATACGCTGTACATTATATACATTGTCCTATATACGCTGTTCATTATAAACATTGTCCTATATACATTGTCCTATATACACTGTACATTATATACACTGTCCTATATACGCTTTTCATTATATACATTGTCCTATATACATTGTCCTATATACACTGTACATTATATACACTGTCCTATATACATTGTCCTATATACGCTGTACATTATATACACTGTCCTATATACATTGTCCTATATACACTGTACATTATATACACTGTCCTATATATATTGTCCTATATACACTGTACATTATATACATTGTCCTATATATATTGTCCTATATACACTGTACATTATATACATTGTCCTATATACATTGTCCTATATACTCTGTACATTATATACACTGTCCTATATACATTGTCCTATATACACTGTACATTATATACATTGTCCTATATATATTGTCCTATATACACTGTACATTATATACATTGTCCTATATACTCTGTACATTATATACACTGTCCTATATACATTGTCCTATATACACTGTACATTATATACACTGTCCTATATACTCTGTCCTATATACGCTGTACATTATATACATTGTCCTATATACGCTGTTCATTATATACATTGTCCATATACATTGTCCTATATACACTGTACATTATATACACTGTCCTATATACGCTGTTCATTATATACATTGTCCTATATACATTGTCCTATATACACTGTACATTATATACACTGTCCTATATACATTGTCCTATATACGCTGTACATTATATACACTGTCCTATATACATTGTCCTATATACACTGTACATTATATACACTGTCCTATATACATTGTCCTATATACGCTGTACATTATATACACTGTCCTATATATATTGTCCTATATACACTGTACATTATATACATTGTCCTATATATATTGTCCTATATACACTGTACATTATATACATTGTCCTATATACATTGTCCTATATACTCTGTACATTATATACACTGTCCTATATACATTGTCCTATATACACTGTACATTATATACATTGTCCTATATATATTGTCCTATATACACTGTACATTATATACATTGTCCTATATACTCTGTACATTATATACACTGTCCTATATACATTGTCCTATATACACTGTACATTATATACACTGTCCTATATACTCTGTCCTATATACATTGTCCTATATACGCTGTACATTATATACATTGTCCTATATACGCTGTTCATTATATACATTGTCCTATATACATTGTCCTATATACACTGTACATTATATACACTGTCCTATATACGCTGTTCATTATATACATTGTCCTATATACATTGTCCTATATACACTGTACATTATATACACTGTCCTATATACATTGTCCTATATACGCTGTACATTATATACACTGTCCTATATACATTGTCCTATATACGCTGTACATTATATACACTGTCCTATATACATTGTCCTATATACGCTGTACATTATATACACTGTCCTATATATATTGTCCTATATACACTGTACATTATATACATTGTCCTATATATATTGTCCTATATACACTGTACATTATATACATTGTCCTATATACATTGTCCTATATACTCTGTACATTATATACACTGTCCTATATACATTGTCCTATATACACTGTACATTATATACATTGTCCTATATATATTGTCCTATATACACTGTACATTATATACATTGTCCTATATACTCTGTACATTATATACACTGTCCTATATACATTGTCCTATATACACTGTACATTATATACACTGTCCTATATACTCTGTCCTATATACATTGTCCTATATACGCTGTACATTATATACATTGTCCTATATATGCTGTTCATTATATACATTGTCCTATATACATTGTCCTATATACGCTGTACATTATATACACTGTCCTATATACGCTGTTCATTATATACATTGTCCTATATACATTGTCCTATATACACTGTACATTATATACACTGTCCTATATACGCTGTACATTATATACACTGTCCTATATACATTGTCCTATATACACTGTACATTATATACACTGTCCTATATACGCTGTACATTATATACACTGTCCTATATACACTGTACATTATATACACTGTCCTATATACACTGTACATTATATACATTGTCCTATATACATTGTCCTATATACTCTGTACATTATATACACTGTCCTATATACATTGTCCTATATACACTGTACATTATATACACTGTCCTATATACATTGTCCTATATACGCTGTACGTTATATACACTGTCCTATATACATTGTCCTATATACTCTGTACATTATATACACTGTCCTATATACACTCACTGGCCACTTTATTAGGTACACCTGTCCAACTGCTCGTTAACACTTAATTTCTAATCAGCCAATCACATGGCGGTAACTCAGTGCATTTAGGCATGTAGACATGGTCAAGACAATCTCCTGCAGTTCAAACCGAGCATCAGTATGGGGGGGAAGAAAGGTGATTTGAGTGCCTTTGAACGTGGCATGGTTGTTGGTGCCAGAAGGGCTGGTCTGAGTATTTCAGAAACTGCTGATCTACTGGGATTTTCACGCACAACCATCTCTAGGGTTTACAGAGAATGGTCCGAAAAAGAAAAAACATCCAGTGAGCGGCAGTTCTGTGGGCGGAAATGCGTTGTTGATGCCAGAGGTCAGAGGAGAATGGCCAGACTGGTTCGAGCTGATAGAAAGGCAACAGTGACTCAAATAGCCACCCGTTACAACCAAGGTAGCCAGAAGAGCATCTCTGAACGCCGCACAGTACGTCCAACTTTGAGGCTACAGATGGGCTACAGCAGCAGAAGACCACACCGGGTGCCACTCCTTTCAGCTAAGAACAGGAAACTGAGGCTACAATTTGCACAAGCTCATCGAAATTGGACAATTGAAGATTGGAAAAACGTTGCCTGGTCTGATGAGTCTCGATTTCTGCTGCGACATTCGGATGGTAGGGTCAGAATTTGGCGTCAACAACATGAAAGCATGGATCCATCCTGCCTTGTATCGGTAACGGTTCAGGCTGGTGGTGGTGGTGTCATGGTGTGGGGAATATTTTCTTGGCACTCTTTGGGCCCCTTGGTACCAATTGAGCATCGTTGCAACGCCAAAGCCTACCTGAGTATTGTTGCTGACCATGTCCATCCCTTTATGACCACAATGTACCCAACATCTGATGGCTACTTTCAGCAGGATAATGCAATGCCATGTCATAAAGCTGGAATCATCTCAGACTGGTTTCTTGAACATGACAATGAGTTCACTGTACTCCAATGGCCTCCACAGTCACCAGATCTCAATCCAATAGAGGAGCATCTTTGGGATGTGGTGGAACGGGAGATTCGCATCATGGATGTGCAGCCGACAAATCTGCGACTGCAACTGTGTGATGCCATCATGTCAATATGGAGCAAAATCTCTGAGGAATGCTTCCAGCACCTTGTTGTATCTATGCCACGAAGAATGGAGGCAGTTCTGAAGGCAAAAGGGGGTCCAACCCGTTACTAGCATGGTCTACCTAATAAAGTGGCCGGTGAGTGTACATTGTCCTATATACACTGTACATTATATACATTGTCCTATATACACTGGCAGGGCTGCCATCAGGAATTTTGGGGCCCCATACAGCCTCAGCGTCTGCCCCCCCCCCCCCCCTGCCATTTTAAACCTACTTTATTTTGCGACATTCCAATTCTGTATTACATTTACCTTTCACAAAAAAAATGTAAACCCTGCCACTCCAACTTGTATGACACTTGTCTGGCACTTGTATGGCACTTGTATGACACTTGTATGGCACTTGTATGGCACTTGTATGACACTTGTATGGCACTTGTATGACACTTGTATGGAACTTGTATGGCACTTGTCTGGCACTTGTATGACACTTGTATGGCACTTGTATGGCACTTGTATGACACTTGTCTGGCACTTGTATGACAGATTAATAATAGGAGTCATTTTGTTAAGTCTTTTGGTCAAGTATGTTTATTACTATTACATGTAGTATTACAAGGCTTCATCAGATTCTATTTGCAGGTATAATCTGCTCCGTGTGACCGCGCCTATAGAGAGCCGACACCTTCTATAAGAGCCTCCTAATAGATCCTCATGGCTTATTCACATTGTGTTTTTGGCCTCCCTTGCCGGGATACGTTGGTAACCAGTCAGAATCAGCTGTCAACTTATCCCTGCACAAAGAACTGGCCATTAAAAAAAAGGGGGGGCCTGCAGTTCTCTGTGCAGGGATAAGTGGGGAGCTGATTGTGACTAGTTACCAACGTATCCCGGCAAGGGAGGCCAAAAATGCAATGTGAACACTCCCATAAAGTGAAAGTCCCACCCCCAAACAGGCTGCTATGCTAGTAACATATCAGCCTACATCATTATTAGTACAAAGCACACATATATATATTATTGCCCCAAATGTTCCCTCTCCGCAGTGCCGCACACCCGATGCCCCAACAATCCCCCCGTCCACCTTCTAACATCTTTCCATTGCCCCCTGTACCTATAAATGATGTCCCTGGCGCCCGCAGCAGTCATTGTGCCCAGTGAGCAACGCCGAGCTCCAGCTCCTCATACAGGTGCAGTACTCCCGCTCGCCGGCTTCAATACGGGTAGTACTGCGCATGTGCGAGGAGCTGGAGCTCGGCGCTGCTCACTGGGCACAATGACTGCTACAGGCGCCAGGGGGCCGGCACACGGTGGCGGGCCAAAACCGGGCCCCCCCCCATTTTTCAATTTGGCCAGGCCCCTTACGCCAGTAGCAGTAGTACTGGCCTATCAGCGGCCATGACACTGGCCTATATACGCTCTACATTATATACACTGTCCTATATACGCTCTACATTATATACATTGTCCTATATACGCTGTACATTATATACATTGTCCTATATACGCTCTACATTATATACACTGTCCTATATACTGTAATATATACATTAGTTTTGCAGAATTCCCTCTATATTTCTAGGACTATATTGAGCTGCGTCATTTAATGTATCGAAAAACTCGATTGGATGTTTGTTGGGGGAATAAATAACAAGTAATTCTGTAATCTCAGTTTTGGTTTCTGCCTCTTGTAACGACGTTTCCTCTTTATAGCATTCGCCATGTAGAATAAATGGTTATTATGGTTACTCTCTGGGTCGCCCTTCTCACCCTGCTGCCCTCTATATAAGCACCTCCATACCCGCTATCCTGTCGGGGGTCTCCGGGTCGGTCTGATTACTGTAATACCTTCTCACCCTGCTGCCCTCTATATAAGCTCCTCCATACCCGCTATCCTGTCGGGGGTCTCCGGGTCGGTTTGATTACTGTAATACCTTCTCACCCTGCTGCCCTCTATATAAGCACCTCCATACTCGCTATCCTGTCGGGGGTCTCCGGGTTGGTCTGATTACTGTAATACCTTCTCACCCTGCTGCCCTCTATATAAGCACCTCCATACCCGCTATCCTGTCGGGGGTCTCTGGGTCGGTCTGATTACTGTATTACCTTTTCACCCTGCTGCCCTCTATATAAGCACCTCCATACCCGCTATCCTGTCGGGGGTCTCCGGGTCAGTCTGATTACTGTAATACCTTCTCACCCTGCTGCCCTCTATATCAGCACCTCCATACCCGCTATCCTGTCGGGGGTCTCCAGGTCAGTCTGATTACTGTAATACCTTCTCACCCTGCTGCCCTCTATATAAGCACCTCCATACCCGCTATCCTGTCGGGGGTCTCCGGGTCAGTCTGATTACTGTAATACCTTCTCACCCTGCTGCCCTCTATATAAGCTCCTCCATACTCGCTATCCTGTCGGGGGTCTCCGGGTCAGTCTGATTACTGTAATACCTTCTCACCCTGCTGCCCTCTATATAAGCTCCTCCATACTCGCTATCCTGTCGGGGGTCCCCGGGTCAGTCTGATTACTGTAATACCTTCTCACCCTGCTGCCCTCTATATAAGCTCCTCCATACTCGCTATCCTGTCGGGGGTCTCCGGGTCGGTCTGATTACTGTAATACCTTCTCACCCTGCTGCCCTCTATATAAGCACCTCCATACCCGCTATCCTGTCGGGGGTCTCCGGGTCGGTCTGATTACTGTAATACCTTCTCACCCTGCTGCCCTCTATATAAGCACCTCCATACCCGCTATCCTGTCGGGGGTCTCTGGGTCGGTCTGATTACTGTAATACCTTCTCACCCTGCTGCCCTCTATATAAGCACCTCCATACTCGCTATCCTGTCGGGGGTCTCCAGGTCGTTCCCTGTTCACCTCCATGGCTTTCCACTTGGCCTCTCACATGATCACACACGTTGACTCTTGGGGTTTGTAAAGAGGACCCATCACCACCTCTATCCGGCTCTCTGCATCCTTCAGTAGGTGCTCGGCATCTGGTTCTGGCATAGGTGTAGTTTTTCTCTAACTCCCCCCACTCCTGAGTCATTGGTGGTGTTAGTTTTACCAGTCAGTCAGGTCGGTAGTGCTGGACTTGAGCAGACACCGCCTGACAGTATGGAGCACAATTAGCATATTGGGTGTTGAGACGATCAGAAATGATATGACCACTCCTACTGCAGCACTTGGGACAATTCAGTTTCTTCCTCATCCGACTTCGAGTGGCCTGGTACTCCCACTGCTCATGGCTTCGTATTGTGACATTATCCCAAGGCCCTTCGGGGTTGTATATGAGGACCCGGGCCGAGCCTCTCCTTCAGGGTGGTCTTTTCTTCCTTGATAAAGAGCTGGTGGCTTCTTTCCCGTAGAGTCTGGCTAGTTGTAATAAAGAGCTAGCGGGGGGACTTCCTCCTTGGATGGATGTCTCTCTGTGGTTAGTCAGTTGGGTTGGGTGCAATCACTTGCTTCCACTTCTCTACAACTTAGTGGTTGTTTCACTGGAGGAAGCCATGCAAGTGGGAGTAGAGCATAAACAGAGAGAAGTATAATGGAAAGATCTGCGCGGCTTCCAGATTGGCTGCAACGTTTAGGCTACAAATACTAAAAGGAAATGCAAAATACTATGGGAAAAATGCCAGCGTCTTATAAAAACATGAGCTGTGTCACCGAGACCAAGAGGCAGTGCTGGATATTTTCCACCTACAGAACATCAAAACGGCTATTCCCTTTACTGTATTCCGTCACAGGTAACAAGATTATTCTCCCCTGTGTGACTTCTCTCATGTCTAGTAAGATTTGATTTAGCTATAAAACATTTCCCACATTCTGAACATGAATATGGCTTCTCTCCTGTGTGACTTCTCTCATGTGCAACAAGAAGTCCTTTTCGACTAAAACATTTCCCACATAGTGAACATGAATATGGCTTCTCTCCTGTGTGACTTCTCTTATGTGTAACAAGATGTGATATATTTGTAAAACATTTCCCACATTCTGAGCATAAATATGGCTTCTCTCCTGTGTGACCTCTCTCATGTATAACGAGACTTGATTTGTTTGTAAAACATTTCCCACATTCTGAACATGAATATGGCTTCTCTCCCGTGTGAATTCTTTTATGTATAACAAGACTTGATTTACTCGGAAGACATTTCCCACACTCTGAACACAAATGTGGTTTCTCTCCTGTGTGACATCTCTTATGTATAATAAGACTTGATTTGTTTGTAAAACATGTTCCACATTCTGAACATAAATATGGCTTCTCCCCTGTGTGACTTCTCTGATGTGAAATAAGATTTAATTTATCTATAAAACATTTCCCACATTCTGAACATGAATATGGTTTCTCTCCTGTGTGACTTCTTTCATGAGCAACAAGATGTCCTTTTTGACTAAAACATTTCCCACATTCTGAACATGAAAATGGCTTCTCTCCTGTGTGAATTCTCTTATGTGTAACAAGATGTGATATATTTGTAAAACATGTCCCACATTCTGAGCATGAATATGGCTTCTCTCCTGTGTGAATTCTTTTATGCATAACAAGACTTGATTTATTCGGAAAACATTTCCCACACTCTGAACACAAATGTGGTTGCTCTCCTGTGTGACTTCTCTCATGTATAACGAGACCCGATTTGTTTGTAAAACATGTCCCACATTCTGAACATGAATACGGCTTCTCTCCTCTGTGACTTCTTTCATGTGAATGAAGACTTGATTTCTGAGTAAAACCTCTCCCACATTCTGAGCATGAATATGGCTTCTCACCTGTGTGACTTCTCCTATGCGTAACAAGATATGATTTCCTTATAAAACATTTCCCACATTCTGAGCATGAAAATGGCTTCTCTCCTGTGTGAATTCTTTTATGTACATCAAGATATGATATATTTGTAAAACATTTCCCACATTCTGAACATGAATACGGCTTCTCTCCTCTGTGACTTCTTTCATGTGCAAGAAGACTTGATTTCTGAGAAAAACCTCTCCCACATTCTGAACATGAATATGGCTTCTCTCCTGTGTGACTTCTCCTATGCATAACAAGATATGATTTCAATATAAAACATTTCCCACATTCTGAGCATGAAAATGGCTTCTCTCCTGTGTGAATTCGTTTATGTAGAACAAGACTTGATTTCTTTGGATAGCATTTCCCACATTCTGAACATGAATATGGCTTCTCTCCTGTATGACTTTTCTCATGGTTAACAGAAACTGATTGATGTGCAAAGCATTCTGCACACATTGAGCATGAAACAAGCTTCTTTCCTGTGTGACCTTCCTGCTGAATATCTGTGAAGCATTTCCCACACGCTGAACATGAATATGGCTTCTTTCCTGTATGAATTTTTCTGTGTGTTGTAAGACTTGCACTATTTATGAACTCTCTTCCACATTCCTCACACTGAAACCCTTTCCTCTCTTCCTGCCCAGTACTTGTGGTAACAATCTGTGGTTGGTCAGAAGGTTCCTCATGATTTGGGGGATTATATGATGGATCTGTACTGTGATGTCCTGGATGTACATGAGGGGTAATGAGGTTTTCTCCTGAGGAGCGCTCCATCATATCTTCATCTTCTCCTTTATCACTTACTGATAACATGACGTTTCCCTCAGAGATCGCACTGGGATTTTCTGTAAGAGTAAAAATGGATTTTATGATTATTATTGATTATAACACAAAGTTATGACCTATTAGGTTTCATTGAGATGGATGCAAGGAAGATGCAATTTTACCTTCTGTATTAAAGTTGAAATTTCATCCTGGCCAAAGGCGTGATGATCGGCGCGTACAGCACCATAGGTCCGTACCATGCTACTAGTTTGTCATATTATTAGGTCATGGGACTTCCACTGTGTTGGGATTTAGTGTTTGTCCCATGAAGAAATAATTCTGAATGTTTTTGCACTAACCCCTCTTATACAAAAAAGCTCATCTTCCTATTCGAGGAATTACATTCCAGTAGCGCCACCTGCTGTATGGGAAAAAAAGGGATTTTTGTGTACTCGCCTGTAAAATTCTTTTCTCGTTGTTTCACTGGGGGACACAGCACCATGGGTATAGACCTGGTCATTAGGAGGCAGACACTAGGAAACAAAAAAGTGGTTGGCTCCGCCTACGCAGGCTATATTCTCTCACTGGTAGAATGTTCAGGCAATTTTGTACCACAGCAGTAGGAGAGAGTCCCCAAATGAACAATATATATGGAACCAAAAACCACCAAAAAACCTAAACCCATGAAGGGAAAAAGAAAACCCCAACCCTGTGCCAAAACTTAATACGGGAAGGACCTGTGTCCCCCAGTGAAACAACGAGAAAAGGATTTTACAGGTGAGTACACAAAAATCCCTTTTTCTCGCAATATTTCTGGGGAACACAGTAACCATGGGACGTCCAACAGCAGTCCCAGAGGGAGGGAAACCTCAAGACAACCTTGCGAACAATCAGCGCACTGCTGCCTGAAGAACTTTTCAACCCAAACTGGCAATGGCAGAAGGCACAGAATGAATCTGATAAAACTTAGTGAAAGTGTGAACCGAAGACTAGGTGGCAGCCTTGCAGACCTGGGAAACGGAAGCCTGATGCCGAACAGCCCAGGAGGCACAAACAGCCCTAGTCGAATGAGCCGTCACCCGGAAGGGAGAATCCCTACCCTTAAGCCGATAGGCTTCCCTGATGACAGACCGAATCCATCTAGCGATGGACACCTTCAAAGCAGGTAAGCCCTTCCTGGATCCTTCTGGAAGAACAAAAAGAATCACAGCGCCGAAATGGCTCCGTGAAAGCCAGATAGACTCTGACTGCTCAGACCACATCCAGGCAATGGAGGGAGTGCTCCCGAGGATTGCTTTGGTTCCGGACAAAAAGATGGCAGAACAATGTCCTCATTGAGATGGAAAGAGGACACCACTTTGGGAAGGAAGGATGGAGGGAGACGAAGCACAACCTTGTCCTTATATATAACCAGGAAGGAGGGCTGGCATGACAAAGCCGCCAGCTCAGATACCCTACGAATAGAAGTGATGGCGACCAAAAACTCCACATTCCAAGAAAGCAGGCGAAGAGAGATGTCCCTTAGCGGCTCAAAAGGAAGAGCCTGTAGAACCTCTAAGATGAGATTGAGATTCCAAGGATCAATAGGAGGCCGGTACGTAGGAACACAATGCGCTACCCCCTGAAGAAAAGTCTGTACCTGAGGTAAGAAGGCAATAGCCTTCTGGAAAAGAATGGAAAGTGCCGAGACCTAACCCCTCAAGGTAGACAGACCAAGACCCTGGTCCAGCCCAGACTGCAAAAACGCCAGGACCCTAGGCAAAGAAAAAACAAGAGGATGACACTCTTCCGCTTCACACCAACGGACAAAGGCCTTCCAGCTGCGGTAGTATAGCTTTTCTGATTGAGGCTTCCTGGCCCTAATCATAGTCCGGATAACAGGCTCAGAAAAACCTCGGCGTTTCAACAGCCACGCCATTAAACGCAGCCGATGTAAGGAAGGATGGAATAGCGGCCCCTGAGAGAGCAGATCTGTTTGTAGAGGCAGAGGCCAGGGAGCGTTTGCTACCAGAGCCATGAGATCTGTGTACCACGCTCGACGAGGCCAGTCTGGAGCCACCAGGATCACAGGAACCCCCTCGACCTTGAGTTTCTTGAGAACCTAAGGGAGGAGAGGAAGAGGGGAAAGGACAACCTCCGGCCAGCCCCACCTGAAGCACAACTAGAGAAACACACCCTAATGGAGGGACCATTTGCCCAGATCGAGACCCCCCGGCTGGGAAAGTCTACGGCCCAATTGTCTACCCCTGGAATGTGGACCGCTGAGAGGGTGGGGACTTGAACCTCTGTCCACCTTAGAGAGTGGGAGGCTCCCAGAAAGGCTGCCCTGCTCCTGGTCCCGCCCTGATGGTTTAGATAAGCCATGGCCGTGGAATTGTCCGACTGGATGCGGACTGGCCTGTCCCGGAGAAGAGGAGTCCAATAACACAGAGCCCAAAAGATGGCTCTCAAATCCACCAGATTGATCTGAAGCGAGGCTTCTTACTGAAGCAGAATCACGATTCAGCGGTCCAGGCTGAACTGTCACCGGTCCCAACGTGCCAGGATTGCCAACTGAAGGGGCCTTGAATGGAACTGGGCATAAAGGACGGCCTTGAAGGAGGAGATGCATGCAGAACCGGATGGTACATGGTGACCTCCTCTGCAGGCGTGAAACATTGGACCGAAGATTCCGAATTTTTGATTCCATCCACTGAGGTGGCACCAGACCGGACTTTTCCATGTTCACAAGCCATCCAAACCACTGAAGCAGGTCCATGGTGACCTTTAGCTTGGAAAGATTGTCCGTCCTGGAGGATGCTTTGATCAGCAGATGATCCAGGTATGGAATCACCGCTACCCCTCGGGGAGACTCCACCTGGAAAATTTGAACTCGAACAAACCTGTTGAGCATCTTCACGTCCAAGATGGGGCGGAGGGAACAGTCCTTCTTTGGAACAGTAAATAGGCTTGAATAGAACCCCTGGAACCGTTGGGAAATAGGCACGGGCACAATTACCCCTTGCTCCTGAAGCCTGGCGATTGCCTTTAGAAAAGCAGCCGCCCAGGCGGGGGAAGAAGGTAAAGAGGAACGAATAAACTTTTCTTCTGGGAGGGCGGCGTACTCTATGGAGTAGATGTACGACACCACCTCCCGAACCCAGGCGAGCCACATGTCCTGGAAGGCATGCAGACGTCCCCCCACCCGAGAATTCCTGGATGGGGGCAGCCCTTCATGCAGAGGGGGGCTTGGTAACTCCGAATCTCACAGGCTTAGATCGGAAATGCCAGGCAGGTCTGGGCTTAAAGGAGGGCTTCTTCAAGCGCGACTCCCTAGGAGATTGTTCACTGAAGCAGGACAAGGAGCCTTGAAAAAAACTAAACCGCTGAGAACGGCTAGAAGACGAGGCAGGCTGCCGCCTAGAACGCCTCTGAGGTGCAGAGCTGATTCATCAGCCAAACCAGCTCTCAACTGTTTACCCCAAGCAATACAAGCCTTACTAACCCAGGACGCAGCAAAAGCGGGCCGCAAGGCAGATTTAGCCAAGGAGTCCAGCTTCTTATCAGCGGGATCACTTAGAGAGGCAGCATTAGCTAGAGGCAAGATGGTAGCCTTACACAGCCTGGCAATAGCCGGATCAACTGCAGGAGGCTCAGTATACCTAGACACACACTGGTCTGGGAATGGAAAAAGGACATCTGACCTCCTGGTAGAAGACAAGGGCCGGTCCGGATGACGCCACTGTTCCTGCAATATATGATCAAACGCCCCATGGTTAGGAAACACCAAGGGCAACCGGCGACTATGGCGAAAAAACACATCCTCCTTAGCCCCAGACTCAGAGCCCTCTGTCAATTGCAGTGTATCACGTACAGCACGTACAAGCTCCTGTGTAGCAGCTGCTACTGATGTGCCTGACTGAAACTCTGTATCGGAGTCAGAGGCGTCTCCAGATGAAACAGAATCCACAGGAGAAGACTTAGATCCTTAGATTTCTTGGAGGAGCCGTGCCTAGACCCTCTGCCTGGCGAAAACCCAGGGGAGGGAGAGGAAGATGGTGACCCATAGGACAACTTCCTAGTCCGCTTACGAGGACGGCCGCTAGCACTGGGATTGGGGAGTCCCTTAATAGCTTCAACCACAGCAGCAGACTGCGCCGCAATCTGGGCGGGCAAATGCTTCAAGGATAACGCCATAGACTGATTAAGCCTGGCCAAGTGACCCACAGCCTGGGACAGAGAAACCGCCCAATCTGGGGAGGGAGAAGGGCTGGGAGGCTCCTTGGGGGGGGGGGGGGTCGAGCGGAACTGCAGAGTGAACAGATAGACACAGACTGCCCGCAAGGAAACTTTTACTTATAGCTGTAGCACGCATAAAACGTAATAACAACAGAGGGTGCAGGGACCCGGGAAGTCTACTCACGAGAAGACATGGCACTGAAAACAACCCCAAAGAGGCCTTCTGGACTATTGGAAGGAGACAGTCACCCACCGCTGCGGACAAGCTGCCAGAGGATCCTACTGAGGCTGCAGAGAAGCACAGGCCTCAGAACCAGAAGTGCCTTTAGATAAGGCCTTCCCCTGCAGATTCCCGCCAAGAACGTGGGAAGGACCCGCCCTGGAACACCCCCCCCATCCAATGGAGACGCAGGGCGGCCCTAGGACTTAGGAAAGTTCAGGGATGAGGCGGGGTCTAATGCGGCCTATTTCCCCAGCCGCGCGCACAGCCCCTGATGCAGCAACAGGGGACTGGGTGACTGCGGGGAGCTCAGAAACAGAGCGCTTGATATGACTAGTGTAGCATATACACTGACAACCCCCTGCCCCTGAAAAGGAAAATAAAAATAAAAACAATATAAGACAGAAAGACCTGACATAAGGTCGTGACTGCCTTCTACGACATTAGGGAAAAAAACTGTCTGAGCATTTTACCAATGAGAGGATATAGCCTGCGTAGGCGGAGCCAACCACTTCTATGTTTCCTAGTGTCCGCCTCCTAATGACCAGGTCTATACCCCATGGTTACTGTGTCCCCCAGTGAAATATTGTGAGAAACCTTTCTGTGACGACCTCAGTAGATGTGCCAAGGTGGACGCACATGCTCAGTCGTCCCTCCTTTGGTTATGTAGTGGGGCTCCTGGTGTGGCTGCCGAATCTTCAATTTTATCGGAGAAGATGCAGAGTAACGCAGAGTCGCCATCACTCATCACTTACTCAGTATCTCCAGAGTCACCACAACAGGAATCCCTGTACATACTGAGCATGTGCGTGCACCTGAGCACATATACTGAGGTGGACACAGAAAAACGTCATTAATAACAGCAGGTGGCGCCACTTTAATGTCATTTCTGGAATATTTGGGGATATATGCATATTTTAGTAAGTGGCTTTAGCTATTAACGGTGTTCTGGGACAAGCAGCACCAAAACCTGCCGGTGTGATCCACACGTATAAAGCTTTGTGTATATTGTATATATTGTGTGTCTAGGACTCTGCTCTACGCTCAGTCGTCCCATCTATTACATAAGCAGAGACTGGAAAGCACCACCTTGTCTGGACTTGTGGCCGTCCGATACCAGAACATTACCCCACTTTCAATATTGACTAGGCAATAAATAAGATAACAACACTGTCATAGGGTGTGAGTCAGACCAAATCACGTATACATCACTGTCACTTGGTCAGGAGACCTGTCTGAACACTGTTGTATTGATGCCTGGACGTCCGCTGCCTCTGGGGAGAAACACCAGATCCCAGATAAAGGGGTTGTGCATCAATACAAACGGCAATAAGTAGTAGATTATGTGAATGGAATCTGCATTTTGGAGGAAATTTGTAAAGAATTGTTAAAAAAAAAAAAAAGTTTCCTTGGCCTCCCTGGCTGCTCAGACGCTGTAGGTCGGTGCAAGTCCTTTCACTCAGTCATGCGGAGTAGAGTACAGTACAGCTTCTGCTGTATCCTCAGTGACAGACGCACGGAGATCATTCCGGTTGGACATAGAATATCCTCTGCTTCTCAGAGAGAAAGTCCAGAATAAGCAGCAGCATTATTACCAGTAACAGGTGGACGCCCTGTAAGACGCCAAACATTAGATGAGCTCCTCACCCCTCGGGGCTGCTCCCCTGCTTATCAGGTATGAGGAACGAGGAGAGTTACTGGACTGGAGCTCTAAGGGGGAACCGACCTGAAGAAACCTGGGACTTCTCCTTCTCCATTCATGACTCCGTACCTGTGGTAACACCTCCTGGAATCTCCTCCTCCACTTCCCTCTTACACAGGTGATGGCCCCTCATCCTCTCTTCTTCAGCCTCCGCTTTAATATCAGTCACATCTTCTCCCTGATTTCTGGCAATGGCTCCATCTGTAGGAAACACACAGTGATGGGATAGATTGCCATGTGATGAGGAGATGATGGGAGTAGTAGTATCTAGAGGAAAAAGTCTCCGCTCCTTACACTGCTGATCAGTCCAGTAATCCGTCTCCTCTTCTGCTTCTTCTTTAACCTCAGCCTTAATATCCATCAGATCTTCACCCTAAACAATGAAAAATAAGTTGGTCAGACCAGGATCCTGCAGATCAGTGTCCAGAGCCTTGTATAGGAGCTAAGCTGCAGTAACTGTATTCCGCCACTATACATAGGACGGTGCTGTCTGCTCCATTCACTGTCTATTGGCTGCTGAGAACATCTGACTGGTGGGGGTGCCGGGTGTCAAACACCACCGATCTGATAATTATGGCCTATTGTTCGGTAACTTTACAGTCGGATGTTGATGAGACTTTAGTGCCATCTACCTGCTGATTGTCCGGGACATTCTCCTCCGGGCAGTCCTGTGGAGTAGTAGTATCTAGAGGAGAAAGTCTCTGCTCCTTACACTGCTGATCAGTCCAGGAATCCGTCTCCTCTTCTGCTTCTTCTTTAACCTCAGCCTTAATATCCACCAGATCTTCAGCCTGAACAGGGAAGAAATAATGTAAAAGTCACTTCAGTTCGGTCAGGTTTTGATGAGAATTTAGCGGCTTCTACCTGCTGTCTGGATCTGGCGGTATTATGTGCACATCCCTCCATATGTTCCTGTTCTAGGAAGGGTTACACGTGACCTTCACCTGATGACCACAAGTAGCCCTTATACACTCTGTGTAATGACCCTCCGCGCCCTCTAAAATATAATTTCCCTCTTGCACCCACACTATGCCCAGGGAACATGTATTCATCATTCTAGCCTTCAGCAATCAGTGCCGCCTCCACAGTGATGGAAGTGATCATTGCACTAAGAAAGGGGTTATGGCTGTGGGTCCGGACATGAAGGAGTCCCTGCATTAGGAAGGGTTACTGGTGGTCATACTTACTAGGCTGCGACTCCCAAGGGCACTCTGATGTAATTCAGCAAATGAGCTGTCACTGACTCATTTACTGCGCGAGAGGCGGAAGATTTGGACTCAGGCGAGGGGAGTATCATAACTGCCTAATTCCTGCTGTGTGATTGGTGGGATTAGTATTAGTTACTAAATAGTCTAACTCCATAGTATTATATCAGTGACAACCACCACCAGGGGAACTAGGAAGATCTGGGTACTGTCCTGTATACAACTAATGGTTGGGAACTAGAACGGCAACAGGCTGATACTAGGACACTGTTAAGGACACTTATCTTTCCTCAAGACAGAGAAGTGAAGGGAAGACTTCAGTGCCATCTACCTGCTGACTGTCTGGGACACTCTCCTCTGGGCAGTCCTGTGGAGTAGTAGTATCTAGATGATAAAGTCTCCGCTCCTTACACTGCTGATCAGTCCAGGAATCCGTCTCCTCTTCTGCTTCTTCTTTAACCTCAGCCTTAATATCCATCAGATCTTCACCCTAAACAATGAAAAATAAGTTGGTCAGACCAGGATCCTGCAGATCAGTGTCCAGAGCCTTGTATAGGAGCGAAGCTGCAGTAACTGTATTCCGCCACTATACATAGGATGGCGCTGTCTGCTCCATTCACTGTCTATTGGCTGCTGAGAACATCTGACTGGTGGGGGTGCCGGGAGTCTAATACCACCGATCTGATAATTATGGCCTATTGTTCAGTAACTTTGCAGTCGGATGTTGATGAGACTTTAGTGCCATCTACCTGCTGATTGTCCGGGACATTCTCCTCCGGGCAGTCCTGTGGAGTAGTAGTATCTAGAGGAGAAAGTCTCCGCTCCTTACACTGCTGATCAGTCCAGTAATCCGTCTCCTCTTCTGCTTCTTCTTTAACCTCAGCCTTAATATCCATCAGATCTTCACCCTAAACAGAGAAGAAATAATGTAAAAGTCACTTCAGTTCGGTCAGGTTTTGATGAAAATTTAGCGGCTTCTACCTGCTGTCTGGATCTGGCGGTATTATGTGCACATCCCTCCATATGTTCCTGTTCTAGGAAGGGTTACACGTGGCCTTCATCTGACCCTCCGCACCCTCTAAAATATAATGTCCCTCTTGCTCCCACACTATGCCCAGGGAACATGTATTCATCATTCCAGCCTTCAGCAATCAGTGGCCCCTCCACAGTGATGGAAGTGATCATTGCACTAATAAAGGGGATATGGCTGTGGGTCCTGACATGAAGGAGTCCCTGCATTAGGAAGGGTTACTGGTGCTCATACTTACTAGGCTGCGACTCCCAAGGGCACTCTGATGTAATTCAGAAAATGAGCTGTCACTGACTCAGGCGAGGGGAGTATCATAACTGCCTAATGCCTGCTGTGTGATTGATGGGCTTAGTATTAGCTGCTAAATAGTCTAACTCCATAGTATTATATCAGTGACAACCACCACCAGGGGAACTAGGAAGATCTGGGTACTGTCCTGTATACAACTAATGGTTGGGAACTAGAACGGCAACAGGCTGATACTAGGACACTCTTTCCTCAAGACAGAGAAGTGAAGACTTCAGTGCCATCTACCTGCTGACTGTCCGGGACATTCTCCTCCGGGCAGTCCTGTGGAGTAGTAGTATCTAGATGATAAAGTCTCCGCTCCTTACACTGCTGATCAGTCCAGGAATCCGTCTCCTCTTCTGCTTCTTCTTTAACCTCAGCCTTAATGTCCATCAGATCTTCACCCTAAACAATGAAAAATAAGTTGGTCAGACCAGGAACCTGCAGATCAGTGTCCAGAGCCTTGTATAGAAGCTAAGCCGTAGTAACTGTATTCCGCCACTATACATAGGACGGCGCTGTCTGCTTACTGCTTCGTTCACTGTCTATTGGCTGCTGAGAACATCTGACTGGTGGAGGTGCCGGGTGTCAAACACCATTGATCTGATAATTATGGCCTATTGTTCAGTAACTTTACAGTCGGATGTTGATGAGACTTTAGCGCCAATTACCTGCTGATTGTCCGGGACATTCTCCTCCGGGCAGTCCTGTGGAGTAGTAGTATCTAGAGGAGAAAGTCTCCACTCCTTACACTGCTGATCAGTCCAGTAATCCGTCTCCTCTTCTGCTTCTTCTTTAACCTCAGCCTTAATATCCATCAGATCTTCACCCTAGACAGGGAAGAAACAACATTCACTTGGGTTCTGTCACTTTATGGTCAGGTTTTGGTGAGACTGTAAGGAGATGAAACATCCGCCATGTTTGCCTTCAGTAGGTGTTCCTGTGACTGGTTCGGCCCCCATGGGACAGGTAGGTCACTACTCCGGAGAGACCCTTTATTACAAGTGCATGAACCCCTTCAGTCGCCAAAGGAGTCCCTGCATTCCAACACACAGTCCCTGAGATGCGCCACTAAGGGTTACTATAGTTCACCGGTCAATGACCTCTAGTAACCTCTACCACCTGATATAAGCCTGCAACAAATGATTTACTGTGTGAGAGGAGAAGGTTCTGGACAAAGGAGAAGTGACAATATCTGTGTAGGGGGGTTTGTTTTATTCTTGTTTGTTTTTGTGGGGTGTTTTATCTCAGTAATAGATGTTTCAGTGCGGTTTGTATTTATGATATAACTACTGGTTAGTAATGTCTGTTGTCTGATTGAGGGGTTTAGTATTAGTCACTACTCTATCTCCTCATTATTATGCCACTACCCACCGCCACCAGGGGTACCAGGAAGAGCTGGGTACTATCCAGTATCCCCAAACCATGGGCCTTCCTACCGGGGTCATTCCAGGCTCTTCAGCTAGAGAACAAAGTTTACTACTTTACCCCAGGATTATTCTCAGAAGAGTCTGCCCATAGCGAACTGCTTAAAGCACACGTGTCTGTATGAAGTATATAGCTATAACATGCTGAGAAGGGGAATGTCTCATGAGAGATTTCTACTACTACTGATACCGATGTATCGCTGAATCATGTAAGTATAAGTGACAGTATTCTGCAAGTGAGAGCCTGTTCTACAGCCTGCGCGAGACACGACTACATTATAGTTATATCCTTATCCATTACTATACGACAATGCAGTGAGGGGAGGCCTATAGCGCCATCTACCTGCTGAGTGTCTGGTACATGTATGAGTGCAGGAGCGGTGAGCTCCACCCCTTATATAGATGTACCCCAGGACTCAGCAGCGCCATCTACCTGCTGACTGTCTGGTACATGTATGAGTGCAGGAGCTCCACCCCCTATATACAGGTACCCCAGGACTCAGCAGCGCCATCTACCTGCTGACTTTCTGGGACATGTATGAGTGCAGGAGCTCCACCCCCTATATAGATGTACCCCAGGACTCAGCAGTGCCATCTACCTGCTGACTGTCTGGTACATGTATGAGTACAGGAGCGGCGAGCTCCACCCCTATATAGATGTACCCCAGGACTCAGCAGCGCCATCTACCTGCTGACTGTCTGGTACATGTATGAGTGCAGGAGCTCCACCCCCTATATAGAGGTACCCCAGGACTCAGCAGCGCCATCTACCTGCTGACTGTCTGAGACATGTATGAGTGCAGGAGCTCCACCCCCTATATAAATGTGCCCCAGGACTCAGCAACGCCATCTACCTACTGACTGTCTGGGACATGTATGAGTACAGGAGCTCCACCCCCTATATAAATGTGCCCCAGGACTCAGCAGCGCCATCTACCTGCTGACTGTCTGGGACATGTATGAGTACAGGAGCGGCGAGCTCCACCCCCTATATAGATGTACCCCAGGACTCAGCAGCGCCATCTACCTGCTGACTGTCTGGTACATGTATGAGTGCAGGAGCGGTGAGCTCCACCCCCTATATAGATGTACTCCAGGACTCAGCAGCGCCATCTACCTGCTGACTGTCTGGTACATGTATGAGTACAGGAGCTCCACCCCCTATATAGATGTACCCCAGGACTCAGCAGCGCCATCTACCTGCTGACTGTCTGGTACATGTATGAGTACAGGAGCTCCACCCCCTATATAGATGTACCCCAGGACTCAGCAGCGCCATCTACCTGCTGACTGTCTGGTACATGTATGAGTACAGGAGCTCCACCCCCTATATAGATGTACCCCAGGACTCAGCAGCGCCATCTACCTGCTGACTGTCTGGTACATGTATGAGTGCAGGAGCGGCGAGCTCCACCCCCTATATAGATGTACCCCAGGACTCAGCAGCGCCATCTACCTGCTGACTGTCTGGTACATGTATGAGTACAGGAGCTCCACCCCCTATATAGATGTACCCAAGGACTCAGCAGCGCCATCTACCTGCTGACTGTCTGGTACATGTATGAGTGCAGGAGCGGCGAGCTCCACCCCCTATATAGATGTACCCCAGGACTCAGCAGCGCCATCTACCTGCTGACTGTCTGGTACATGTATGAGTGCAGGAGCGGCGAGCTCCACCCCCTATATAGATGTACCCCAGGACTCAGCAGCGCCATCTACCTGCTGACTGTCTGGTACATGTATGAGTGCAGGAGCGGCGAGCTCCACCCCCTATATAGATGTACCCCAGGACTCAGCAGCGCCATCTACCTGCTGACTGTCTGGTACATGTATGAGTGCAGGAGCGGCGAGCTCCACCCCCTACATAGATGTGCCCCAGGACTCAGCAGCGCCATCTACCTGCTGACTGTCTGGTACATGTATGAGTGCAGGAGCGGTGAGCTCCACCCCCTATATAGATGTGCCCCAGGACTCAGCAGCGCCATCTACCTGCTGACTGTCTGGTACATGTATGAGTGCAGGAGCTCCACCCCCTATATAGATGTACCCCAGGACTCAGCAGCGCCATCTACCTGCTGACTGTCTGGTACATGTATGAGTGCAGGAGCGATGAGCTCCACCCCCTATATAGATGTGCCCCAGGACTCAGCAGCGCCATCTACCTGCTGACTGTCTGGTACATGTATGAGTACAGGAGCGGCGAGCTCCACCCCCTATATAGATGTGCCCCAGGACTCAGCAGCGCCATCTACCTGCTGACTGTCTGGTACATGTATGAGTACAGGAGCGGCGAGCTCCACCCCCTATATAGATGTGCCCCAGGACTCAGCAGCGCCATCTACCTGCTGACTGTCTGGGACATGTATGAGTACAGGAGCTCCACCCCCTATATAGATGTGCCCCAGGACTCAGCACCGCCATCTACCTGCTGACTGTCTGGGACATGTATGAGTGCAGGAGCGGTGAGCTCCACCCCCTATATAGATGTACCCCAGGACTCAGCAGCGCCATCTACCTGCTGACTGTCTGGTACATGTATGAGTACAGGAGCGGCGAGCTCCACCCCCTATATAGATGTGCCCCAGGACTCAGCAGCGCCATCTACCTGCTGACTGTCTGGTACATGTATGAGTGCAGGAGCTCCACCCCCTATATAGATGTGCCCCAGGACTCAGCAGCGCCATCTACCTGCTGACTGTCTGGTACATGTATGAGTACAGGAGCTCCACCCCCTATATAGATGTGCCCCAGGGCTCAGCAGCGCCATCTACCTGCTGACTGTCTGGTACATGTATGAGTACAGGAGCTCCACCCCCTATATAGATGTGCCCCAGGACTCAGCACCGCCATCTACCTGCTGACTGTCTGGGACATGTATGAGTACAGGAGCTCCACCCCCTATATAGATGTGCCCCAGGACTCAGCAGCGCCATCTACCTGCTGTCTGTCTGGTACATGTATGAGTACAGGAGCGGCGAGCTCCACCCCCTATATAGATGTACCCCAGGACTCAGCAGCGCCATCTACCTGCTGTCTGTCTGGTACATGTATGAGTACAGGAGCGGCGAGCTCCACCCCCTATATAGATGTACCCCAGGACTCAGCAGCGCCCCCTACCTGCTGACTGTCTGGTACATGTATGAGTGCAGGAGGGGCGAACTCCACCCCCTATATAGATGTACCCCAGGACTCAGCAGCGCCCCCTACCTGCTGACTGTCTGGTACATGTATGAGTACAGGAGCGGCGAGCTCCACCCCCTATATAGATGTACCCCAGGACTCAGCAGCGCCATCTACCTGCTGACTGTCTGGAACATTCTCCTCCGGGCAGTCCTGGGAATACAGAGGACTCAGGGGACATCTCTCGGGGGGATTTCTCCTACTGGATCCATCTGTGGAGACACAAACACACAGTGACGGAATCCATGAGCTGCTGGAGATCTGTATATACATTAGACATTTGTAGGGTTACTTATGGGGTAGACAACAATAAGAGACACCAGCTGAATCCAAGGTGCCAATTTAGAACAAGGATCCACGAGGTTAAAAATTAACTCTTTATTCCTCCATATTAAAAATGTTACAGATGTAACTGTACAGGTTAGTCGGGTACAAGGCTGCGCGTTTCGGGCGCTATATGGCCCTTCTTCTCGGCTCAACCTTCAAAACTAACTGAGCTGCTTATACACAATACCTGTACTAACCCCTCCCACTGACACTCGGTAACATGTTGATCAGGTGTTTAGCTAAGAAAATCTAATAACATACAATGTAACAACAAATAGTAACAGATAATAGATACATGTTCAATATTGCAAACATTATACATAGAAAACATCAACATGCACAATAATCATTATGTTACACCGTTGTGGATCCTGTAACTGAAAATCGCATCATGTGTGAATAGAGTCCAGTGTTAATAAGAAAACACCAATAGCAATGCAAGATCTACCTGCTATATGTCTGTACTATGCAGATACATGTGCTCACATAATGTACACAGTTAATGGATATTTTGCTGCGGCAGGGCACCGGATGTAAAAAAAACCCCGGAGACCCCCAATCACTACCTCAATAATCTGCAACTGAATATACACAAATAACGCATAGCACTTATACATTAATAAACTATGGTAAGTATATCCAACCTGAAGCAGGTGAAACTTGTAACTCACACAATCATTACCCCGTATGCCGATGTGCTGAGTGTAGTGAGGGATATAATAGAGGACAGTACACATGAAACTTCCGTCCTGACATTGTCCGAATACTATGGAGCCTGTAATGGCCCGCTCGCCCTCCAGTCATGTGGAGGTGAATGATCACATGATCGGGTCCTATTAGTATACAGTATATACAGCCAGACGTATATATCTTAGTTCCCTATATTGTCTGTATACCACAGAGCCTGCAGTAAACCACTCCCCCTCCAGTCATGTGACAATAGATGATCACAGGATCGGATCCATGTAGTAAAATATATAAACAAGCTCGGTTTATATGTAAAAGGTAATTGTTAATATTAGTAACATTGTCTGGTCTGGATCACGTGTGATATATAATAACGTGATCGGATGTGTATAGGATCTACTAATCTCAGAAAGATCCCAGATATAAAGACACCAGACGAGTGCGAGCCACATTCACTGCAGTGTCCAAATATTGTAGATGGTGTAAAAGATCTTACTTGTTAAAGTCACTTGTTTATCTTCTGGGGATTCACTCACATCCTCGTATGAAATACAGAAACCAAGTTGTTACATATATTAGGGATTATATATTGTGCTATAGTGCTGCCGTACCAGAGTTACCGTATTTTTCGGACTATAAGACGCACTGGACTATAAGACGAGGTTTTAGAGGAGGAAAATAGGGAAAAAAAAATTGGAAGCAAAAAATGGTAAAATATTTAATATATGGGAGTTGTAGTTTTGCAACAGCTGCAAGGCCACATTGACAGGTGACCCTGCAGCCGTACGGGGACGCATAGAGTGTTTTTTTTGCCGGGCCAGAAGTACTTTTTAGTTATACCATTTTGGGAAATATCTATTGCTTAGATCACCTTGTATTGAAAAAAAACCTGGTGGTTTATGACATATGATTTTCTACTTTTATATATATATTCTAGGGACAGGAGGTGATTTAGAACTTTTATTTATTTCATATTTTTAAAGCTTTTTTTTTTTTTTTTACTATTTTATTCCCCCCCGGGGGCTTGAACCTGCGGTCACTTGATTGCAAGTCCCATAGACGGCAATACAACTGTATTGCCGTCTATGGGACATTCTGTGTATTAGTATTACGGCTGGTCATGGACCCAGCTGCAATACTAATATAGCCGTGACAGGCCTGGGGGCCTTCGTTAGGCTCCCGGCTGTCACCAGAACAGGTCGGCTCCTGCGATATTGCCGCGCAGGAGCCGGCCTGCAACTTCACAGGTATGGGGCCGGTCCCCAGAAGGGGAGAAGGGGCCGCCGATACTGACCCGGCATCCGCTGTACTAGAGAGGCGGATGTCGGCGAGGGATAGACGCCAGCACAGGTGCCGGGGCCTGAGACATCGCTACGATCCTCTGCCCTGCATGAAGCCAGCGGCGGGGGGATGGAGGAGCGGAATAGCATCACTCCTCCCGCTGCTGGCTTCATGCAGGGAAGAGGAGCGCAGCGATGTCTCAGGCCCCGGAATCTATCCCTTGCCGGCATCCGCCTCTCTATTACAGCGGGTGCCAGGCGCCACATTCGGACTATAAGACGCACCCTTCTTTTCCCCCCAAATTTGGGGGAAAAAAAGTGCGTCTTATAGTCCGAAAAATACGGTACGTTATGTCTAGATGGTACCTGATAAAAATCCAAAATCGTTATTTATGCATAATAGACCGTACTCCATTAGTTATCAGTAAATGTACGAAAGGTCTGTTCTGATATTAAGTCCTTTTGGGGAGCGTGTGCCCAATTGTTTAATCCAATAAGCCTCCTGAAGGAACACTGCCACCCCCACCCCCCCCCCTGTATGGGCGAGCGACTGACTCGATAGCAGAGAAGATTAAACTGGCACAGTCTCCCTTATGTAACATTGTAAAATGACGTGCCACTCCCGACACATTGTCACGGTCCCTTTGGGTGCTGGTAATGTGTTCTGAGATACGTACTTTAACCGCTTCGCGACAGCCGACTGTATATAAACGTCAGCGCGGCTTGGGCTCTGTGCCGTGCCGACGTTTAGAAACTGACCCTTTTAAAATGAGGATCGGGTCTCCCCAAGGGTCCGGAGCTCCGTGGATCCAGCGCTAAAAGCTGCTGGGGTCCACGGAGACATGATCAGGACCTGATAGAGTCAGGCCCCGATCATGTAGCAGCCATGTCAAGGAAAGTTTGTTGCAGTAACAAACTTTCCCTTACATGAGAGGCCGCCCGCAGGTAAATGGTCCTGCGGCCGGCATTGGAAGCCAGGTGTTAGCTATATGTTATAGCTAACACTGTGCCCGATGTACTCCGATCGGAGCTGGTGTCCAATCGGAATTTAACCCCTTCAGTTCCGTGATCAAACATGATCACGGAACTGAAGCGGTTCTGCGATGTTATCGGCACCCCCCGCGGGGAGATTGGGGGTGCCGATATGTAAAACAAGCACCCTGGGGTCTGACCAGTGACCCCAGAGTGCATGAGCCCCTCGTTACCTGGTTGACCCTGCCAGGTACTAAGGAAGCCAAGCAATGCGTCTACATGGCTTGACTTCCTGTTACGGACTGGAGACACGTGCAGCCTGTGTCTCCTGTGTCTCCTGTGTCTCCAGCCTGTAATACTGATTCAGCAATGAAATCATTGCTGAATCAAGTGTCCTAAGAGGGACACATACAAAAAAAAATGACAAAAAAAGTGAAAAATAAATAATAACGTGTTTGAAAAAAAATTTATAAAGTTATAAAGCCCCAAAAATTCATTTTTGTTCAATAAAAAATGAATTATATAAAAAAAACTAAAAATTAATAAAAAACAATGCATATTTAGCATTGTTGCGTCCGTAACATTCTGTACAATAAAACGGAAACAATATTTAATGTACATGGTGAACGTCGGGAAAAAAAAAATGGAAAAAACCCGTCGGAAGTAGTGATTTTTCGCCATCTCACCTAAAAAAAATATGCTATAAAAAGTGATCAAAAAGTCATAATCACCCCACAACAGTACCAATAAAAAGCGCAGGTTGTCCCGCAAAAACTAAGCCCTCAACCAACACTGTCAACTGAAAAATAAAAATGTTACGCCTCTCAGAATATGGCGATGCAAAAAACATTGATTTTGTCCCCAAATGTGTTTTTGTTCTGCAGAATTAGTATCGCATAAAAAAATAACATAAATGAGGTATCGCCGTAACCGTACCGACCCGCAGAATAAAGGTCACATGTTACTTATACTGTACGCTGCACGCCGTAACCGTACTGACCCGCAGAATAAAGGGAACATGTTACTTAGACTGTACACTGCACTCCGTAACCGTACCGACCCGCAGAATAAAGGTCACATGTTACTTATACTGTACACTGCACGCCGTAACCGTACCGACCCGCAGAATAAAGGGAACATGTTACTTAGACTGTACACTGCACTCCGTAACCGTACCGACCCGCAGAATAAAGGACACATGTTACTTATACTGTACGCTGCACGCCGTAACCGTACCGACCCGCAGAATAAAGGTCACATGTTACTTATCCTGTACACTGCACGCCGTAACCGAACCGACCCGCAGAATAAAGGTCACATGTTACTTATACTGTACACTGCACGCCGTAACCGTACCGACCCTCAGAATAAAGGTCACACGTTACTTATACTGTACACTGCACGCCGTAGCCGTACCGACCCGCAGAATAACGGTCACATGTTACTTATACTGTACACTGCACTCCGTAACCGAACCGACCCGCAGAATAAAGGTCACATGTTACTTATACTGTACACTGCACGCCGTAACCGTACTGACCCGCAGAATAAAGGGAACATGTTACTTAGACTGTACACTGCACTCCGTAACCGTACCGACCCGCAGAATAAAGGTCACATGTTACTTATACTGTACACTGTATGCCGTAACCGTACCGACCCAGAGAATAAAGGTCACATGTTACTTATACTGTACACTGCACGCCGTAACCGTACCGACCCAGAGAATAAAGGTCACATGTTACTTATACTGTACACTGCACGCCGTAACCGTACCAACCCACAGAATAAAGGTCACATGTTACTTATACTGTACACTACACGCCGTAACCGTACCGACCCGCAGAATAAAGGACACATGTTACTTATCCTGTACACTGCACGCCGTAACCGTACCGACCCGCAGAATAAAGGGAACATGTTACTTATACTGTACACTGCACGCCGTAACCGTACCGACCCAGAGAATAAAGGTCACATGTTACTTATACTGTACACTGCACGCCGTAACCGTACCGACCCGCAGAATAAAGGGAACATGTTACTTATACTGTACGCTGCACGCCGTAACCGTACCGACCCGCAGAATAAAGGGAACATGTTACTTATACTGTACACTGTATGCCGTAACCGTACTGACCCGCAGAATAAAGGACACATGTTACTTATACTGTACACTGCACGCCGTAACCGTACCGACCCGCAGAATAAAGGTCACATGTTACTTATACTGTACGCTGCACGCCGTAACCGTACCGGCCCGCAGAATAAAGGGAACATGTTACTTATACTGTACACTGCACGCCGTAACCGTACCGACCTGCAGAATAAAGGGAACATGTTACTTATACTGTACACTGCACGCCGTAACCGTACCGACCCGCAGAATAAAGGGAACATGTTACTTATACTGTACACTGCACGCCGTAACCGTACCGGCCCGCAGAATAAAGGTCACATGTTACTTATACTGTACACTGCACGCCGTAACCGTACCGACCCGCAGAATAAAGGTCACATGTTACTTATCCTGTACACTGCACTCCGTAACCGTACCGACCCTCAGAATAAAGGTCACATGTTACTTATCCTGTACACTGCACGCCATAACCGTACCGACCCTCAGAATAAAGGTCACATGTTACTTATACTGTACACTGCACGCCGTAACCGTACCGACCCACAGAATAAAGGTCACATGTTACTTATACTGTACACTGCACGCCGTAACCGTACCGACCTGCAGAATAAAGGTCACATGTTACTTATACTGTACACTGCACGCCGTAACCGTACTGACCTGCAGAATAAAGGTCACATGTTACTTATCCTGTACGCTGCACGCCGTAACCGTACCGACCCGCAGAATAAAGGTCACATGTTACTTATACTGTACACTGCACGCCGTAACCGTACCAACCCGCACAATAAAGGTCACATGTTACTTATACTGTACACTGCACGCCGTAACCGTACCGACCCGCAGAATAAAGGTCACATGTTACTTATCCTGTACACTGCACACCGTAACCGTACCGACCCGCAGAATAAAGGTCACATGTTACTTATACTGTACACTGCACGCCGTAACCGTACCGACCTGCAGAATAAAGGTCACATGTTACTTATACTGTACACTGCACGCCGTAACCGTACCGACCTGCAGAATAAAGGTCACATGTTACTTATACTGTACACTGCACGCCGTAACCGTACCGACCCGCAGAATAAAGGTCACATGTTACTTATACTGTACACTGCACGCCGTAACCGTACCGACCTGCAGAATAAAGGTCACATGTTACTTATATTGTACACTGCACGCCGTAACCGTACCGACCCGCAGAATAAAGGTCACATGTTACTTATACTGTACACTGCACACCGTAACCGTACCGGCCCGCAGAATAAAGGTCACATGTTACTTATACTGTACACTGCATGGCGAAAAATTTAAAAGGTAAAACGCAATGCCAGAATTGATTTTATTTTTTTTAAATTCAGCAAAAAAAGAGTTAATAAAACATGTTCAATTCAATTCAATGGCCGCGTCACCAGAAACATAAAGAAAATATAACATCTAGTAATGTGAAGGCAAAACCACCCAAAAATCGCCAAATTATTAGAATACAACTGGCTGCGGTAGGAAGGGAGTATATAAGCTGTGCGAGCGAATATCAGGGGACACCCCAGATTTACAGCTTATGAGGGAACAGACACCAGAAGTGACCCCCAGAGTGACTCCCCCAATCATAGGAGCTACGGGGACATAGTAGGGAATTTGGTGTCTGCAATGTCCTCCGCACCGCTTATATATTCCCTCTTCGCCATCCGCTGTGCAGTCACGTCTGGGATACTAATACTCACTGCACCCCCTGATAAATTCTTTGAGGGGTGCAGTTTTCACAATGGGGTCACTCCTTTGGGGAATCCACTTTTCTGGTACCTTACAGGCTCTACAAACATGACATGGCGTCCAGATACCAAACATCTGACTCTGTACTCCAAAAGCCTCATCGCGCTCCTTCCCTTCTGCGCCCTGCTGTGCCCAAACTGCAGTTTATGCCACATGTATGACACATGTATGACACTGGTGTACCCGGGATAACGTACGTAATGTCATATGTGGGTATAAACTGATATTAGGGCACAGCCGGACACAGAAGGGAAGAAGGGTTGTTTGGTTTTTGGAGCACGGGCGTTTTTGGGTTTTGGATGCCATGACTCTTTTGCAGATCTGAAACACCAGTAAAGTGGAATCCCCTGATATGAGACCTTATTTTGGAAACTACACCCCTGATGGATTTCTCCAGGGGTACAGGGAGCATTTTTAACCCCCAAGTGTTGCTATAACTTATTATCTATAAATGAATACGCAGATGACTGTGAAAGGTGACAATGACAATGTTTCCAGGAATCCGTCATTTCAGTGCGTAATATGTTGTGCCCGCCTTGTATCAGAGATGAAGGCTCTAAAAGCTGTTGTGCCCGGGATAAATCCCAGCAGTGGGCGAGTGTCCAAAATGGGGTGACATGTCTGCAGATTCCACTTTATTGGCAATCCAGGGGCTTTGCAAAAGTGGTATGGTGTCCTAAAACCAAACTGTGCTCCAAAAACCAAAATCATGCTCCTTCCCTTCTGTGCCCAAACAGCCATTTCTACCCACACATGGCATTAAGTACGTTATCCAGGGTACACCAGCATCATACGTGTGGGCATACACCACCATTTGGATACACAGTAGGGTGCAGATGTGAAGGAGCGATATGTGCATTTGGAGTGCAGATTTAGATTCTTCGTTTTTGGACACCATGTCACATTTGCAGAGACCCTAAAATTGCCCCTACAAAATGGGGTCACTTCTTGGGGAATTCCAGTTTACTGGCACCTCCAGGGCTCTGCAAAAACAACATGGTGCCCAGAAAGTCCCTCTAAATCTGTACCCCAAAAGCTATAAAGCGCAGTGCTCCTTCCCTTCTGAGCCCTGCTGTGTGCCCAAGCAGCACTTTACACCCACATTTATCATTTTCTGACCCCCAGGACGGCCCCTTAATAGTTTTAGGAGTGCAGGTCTCTGACAACACAAAGTGGGTGCAATGTATTGGGCACATTTTTAAAAATTTCAATTTTCATTTTGTACATTAATTTTTGGGCTCAAAATTATAATACCCCTTGATACATTCCTTGATGGGTGTAGTTTCCAAAATGGGGTCACTTCTGAGGGGTTTCCATTGTATTGATACTTTAGGGGCTCTGCAAATACGACATGGCACCTGAAAACTATTCCAGCCACATCTGCCCTCCAAAATCCAAATAGCGCTCATTCCATTCTGAGCCCCACCATGTACCCATACAGCAGATTATGGCCACATATGGGGTATTGCCGTGTTCAGGAGAAATTGTGTAACAAACTGCGGGGGGCTTTTTCTCTTTTAACCCCTTGTGAAAATAAAAACTTTGGGGATAAAGGGACATTTTAGTAATTTTTAACCTACACATCCCAAGGTTAGTAAAATCTGTGAAACGGCTATAGGGTCAAAATACTCCGTATACCCCTCAATGAATACTTCAAGGGGTCTAGTTTATAAAATGGGGTCATTTATGGGGGGTTTTCGATTGTTTTGGTAACTCAAATCTTGTTTGAATGCGCAATGGGCCTGAAACATTAGGAAGGAAAAATTGTGTCTTGATCCAGTTGGTTCTCCCTTCTTTTTGGGCCCTACCGTGCGTCCGTACATAGGATTAAGGCCACAAAGTGTACATTTTTGAACACAGGAGAAATGGGGCCATCTATTTTGGGGTGTTTCTCTTCATTTTCATGCATTATGGGGAAAAAAACTGCCTTTAAAATGACACTTTTGTGTAAAAAATATGAACATTTTTTGTTTGATGCAAATTTTTTCAAAACCTATGGCGTCAAAATGTTCATTATACCCCTCAATGAATAACTCACAGGGTCTAGTTTCTAAAATGGGGTCACAATTTGGAGGTTTCTACTATTTGGGCACCTTGAGGGCTCTGCAAATGGGACATGGTGCTTGATAATGATTCCAGCAAAATCTGGCCTCCAAAACCCAATTAGCGCTCTTTCCATTCTGAGCGCTGCCGTGTGCCCGTATATCAGTGTACCTGAACATATGGGGTATTGTTACATTCAGTAGAAAGTGTGTAGCAATATGTGGCTTGCAATTTCTCCTTTACCCCCTTTTGAAGATGGAAAATTGGGGGCTAAAGTGACATTATATCAGAAAAAAAATAATTTTAAATTTTCATGTCTCAATGGTAAAAAAATCTGTGAAACACCCGTAGGGTCAAAGTGCTCACTATACCCCTGGATACATTCCTTGAGGGGTCTAGTTTTCAAAATGGTGTCATTTTTTTTAATTTTTTTTTTGGGGGGGGGGGGTGTCCACTGTTCTGGCACTTCAGGGGCTCTGCAAATGCGACATGATGCCTGAAACAGATTCCAGCAAAATCTGCCCTCCAAAATCCCAATAGCGCTCCTTCTGTTCTGGACCCTACAGTGCGCCCAGACATCATTTAACATTCTCACATGGAATAGTTTCATGCTTGGGGGAAATTGCTTAATAGAATTTAGAATGCGTTTTCTCCTTTAACCCATTGTGAATGTGTAAATTCTAGGGCTATGAATATATTAGTGAAAAAAATTGAAATTGTAAATTTGACCTCTATTTTGTTTTAATTGCCGTGAAATGCTGAAAGGGTTAAGAAACTTCCTAAATGCAGTTCTGAATTCTTCCAGGAGTGAAGTTTTTAGAATGGGGGGGGATTTATGGGGGTTTCTATTAGAGAGGCCTTTCAAGACCCCTTCAGAACTGAACTGGTCCCTTGAAAAATGTGTGTTGGAAAGATTCTTACAAATTTGGAAAATTACTGCATCGGAAAAAAAGGAAAGGGCAATTAAAGTTTGATGCCAATATAAAGCAGAGATATGGTAAAGTAAATTTATGAAGTCATTTGGGTAGCAGGACATTCTACGTGAAAGGCATTTCAAAGTCTGAAAACTGCATTTTTTTCAAGATTTTCACCAAATTTCCTATTTTTTCATAATAAAAAAACAAAACATATCGACCAAAATATATCACTGACATGAAGTGCAATGTGTCACGAGAAAACAATCTCAGAATCACCATGATAAGTTATCTCAAAGTTATTACCACCTAAAGTGACAGATTTGAAAAATGAGGCCTGGTCATCTAGGTACTTTTAGGCTCGGTCTTGAAGAGGTTAATGGGTCTAATAGCGCGCCCCACATATTTTAATTGACATATCAAACACTCAATGATATATATGACGTGGTCACTAGAACAATTAATCAACAAATTGATATTATATGATTTTGTACCATCGGCATTTTCAGAAATACGGAACCCTGAACACTTAGCCACGAAGTGTTAGTAACATTGTCTGGTCTGGATTACGTGTGGTAAATAATAACGTGATCACATCTGTATAGGATCTACTGTGTACAGAAAGATCCCACATATAAAGACACCAGACGAGTGCGAGCCACATTCACTGCAGTGTCCAAATATCTAAGCCAGGGGTCTCAAACTCAACTCAGCATGTGGGCCGCAGAGCAAGATCCCAGCCAGTCGGCGGGCCGCACCGCCGCAAATTTAGCTCCACCCACTTTTATGTTGACTCCGCCCATTCATTTTTCATGTGCCCCCACACTGTATAATCCTCCTACAGTCAGCCGTAATTATATGTCCCCCTCCATCTTTCCCCCAGTTACATATACACCCTTCATCTGCCCCCAGATTCATATCCCTCCATCTCTGCCCCCAGATTCATGTCCCCTCCATCTCTGCCTCCAGTTTCATGTCCCCCCATCTCTGCCCCCAGTTTCATGTCCCTCCATCTCTGCCCCCAGATTCATGTCCCCTCCATCTCTGCCCCCAGATTCATGTCCCCTCCATCTCTGCCCCCAGTTTCATGTCCCCCCATCTCTGCCCCCAGTTTCATGTCCCTCCATCTCTGCCCCCAGATTCATGTCCCCTCCATCTCTGCCCCCAGATTCATGTCCCCTCCATCTCTGCCCCAAGATTCATGTCCCCTCCATCTCTGCCCCCAGATTCATGTCCCCTCCATCTCTGCCCCCAGATTCATGTCCCTCCATCTCTGCCCCCAGATTCATGTCCCCTCCATCTCTGTCCCCAGATTCATGTCCCCTCCATCTCTGCCCCCAGATTCATGTCCCCTCCATCTCTGCCCCCAGATTCATGTCCCCTCCATCTCTGCCCCCAGATTCATGTCCCCTCCATCTCTGCCCCCAGATTCATGTCCCCTCCATCTCTGCCCCCAGATTCATGTCCCCTCCATCTCTGCCCCCAGATTCATGTCCCTCCATCTTTGCCCCAGATTCATGCCCCCTCCATCTCTGCCCCAGATTCATGCCCCCTCCATCTCTGCCCCAGATTCATGTCCCTCCATCTCTGCCCCAGATTCATGTCCCTCCATCTCTGCCCCAGATTCATGTCCCCTCCATCTCTGCCCTCAGATTCATGTCTCCACATCTCTGCCCCCAGATTCATGTCCCCTCCATCTCTGCCCCCAGATTCATGTCCCCTCATCTCTGCCCCCAGATTCATGTCCCCTCATCTCTGCCCCCAGATTCATGTCCCCCCATCTCTGCCCCCAGATTCATGTCCCCCTCCATCTCTCCCCCCAGATTCATGTCCCCTCCATCTCTCCCCCCAGATTCATGTCCCCTCCATCTCTGCCCCCAGATTCATGTCCCCTCCATCTCTGCCCCAAGATTCATGTCCCCTCCATCTCTGCCCCCAGATTCATGTCCCTCCATCTCTGCCCCCAGATTCATGTCCCCCCTCCATCTCTCCCCCCAGATTCATGTCCCCTCCATCTCTGCCCCCAGATTCATATCCCCTCCATCTCTGCCCCCAGTTTCATGTCCCCCATCTCTGCCCCCAGATTCATGTCCCTCCATCTCTGCCCCCAGATTCATGTCCCTCCATCTCTGCCCCCAGATTCATGTCCCTCCATCTCTGCCCCCAGATTCATGTCCCTCCATTTCTGCCCCAGTGTCATGCCGTTTTCCCCCCTCCCTTCGTCTGCCTCCAGTGTCATGAGCCCCTTCATTCCACCTCAATGTTTAAAGAGGACCTTTCACCATTTTGCCCACAGGCAGTTCTATATACTGAGTTCAGCGCACTGTCGGCTTTCCCGATGTGGGCCCAGTGTGAAGAGCTTACGGGCCGGTACCGTAGCTCTTCTATGGTCAGAAGGGCGTTTCTGACAGTCAGCCAGAGATGTCCTTCTTCACAGCACAGCCAATCGCGCTGTGCTGTGAGAGCCGGGAGGAACGCCCCCTCCCTCTGCTCGAAGTACTCATCCATAGACGAGCATTATCAGGTAGGGAGGGGGGAGTTCCTCCCCGCTCCACAGTACAGCGCGAGTGTCAGAAACTCCCTTCTGACCATAGAAGAGCTTACGGTACCGGACCGTAAGCTCTTCACACTGGGCCCACATCGGGAAAGCCGACAGTGCGCTGAACTCACATCGCGCCTATATGTCCACTAGCCGGAACGTAGCGGCTAGTGGATATAATCATCTCGCAATGTATTCAACTCGGATCCGGCATCCCTAGGCTTGTGCGCGCCGCGAGTTTGAGACCCAAAACTTGCATCTGCTGGGGATGTCTGTGTGTAGTGACCGTGACATGAGGGTGAGCGCTGTCTGTGCTGTCGGTACGCGGGTACGGGCGGCTGTGGGCTTGAGGCCTGGTCGTGCTGCTGTATGTAATGCCAGCATGAGGCGGTATGTGGCTGGCCGGCATGTGAGCAGCGTTGGGAACATGCAGGCAGCCGCCATGTTCAGGCAAGTGTCCTCGCACGCTGGCCCCGCCCACATTTCGACGCTAACCTATGGGGCCACTGTGCTGTCTCTCTATCCCGCCCCCGCACCGCCATGCACCAATCAGAGCTGCGTGTCACTACCTGCGCTGACCTCAGGGCCAACAGTGGAGCCGGAGCCAAATTCTGAGGGTCGCGGTGGCGATTTAGGGTCACGTTTAAAGTAGCCGATGTATCCTTCATGGCCAATATGTAGATTCAGCCGTTTGGGTGTGATTGAGGAACAAACATCCATACTCCCCCCTTATATATTATATATACTGGTCACTATTATACACCCCCCTTATATATTATATATACCGGTCACTATTATACACCCCCTTATATATTATATATACTGGTCACTATTATACACCCCCCTTATATATTATATATACTGGTCACTATTATACACCCCCCTTATATATTATATATACTGGTCACTATTATACACCCCCCTTATATATTATATATACTGGTCACTATTATACACCCCCCTTATATATTATATATACTGGTCACTATTATACCCCCCCCCCTTATATATTATATATACTGGTCACTATTATACACCCCCCTTATATATTATATATACTGGTCACTATTATACACCCCCCTTATATATTATATATACTGGTCACTATTATACACCCCCTTATATATATTATATATACTGGTCACTATTATACACCCCCCTTATATATTATATATACTGGTCACTATTATACACCCCCCCCCCCTTATATATTATATATACTGGTCACTATTATACAGCCCCCTTATATATTATATATACTGGTCACTATTATACAGCCCCCTTATATATTATATATACTGGTCACTATTATACTCCCCCCTTATATATTATATATACTAGTCACTATTATACACCCCCCTTATATATTATATATACTGGTCACTATTATACTCCCCCCTTATATATTATATATACTGGTCACTATTATACACCCCCCTTATATATTATATATACTGGTCACTATTATACACCCCGCCCTTATATATTATATATACTGGTCACTATTATACACCCCCCCTTATATATTATATATACTGGTCACTATTATACACCCCCCCTTATATATTATATATACTGGTCACTATTATACACCCCCCTTATATATTATATATACTGGTCACTATTATACACCCCCCCTTATATATTATATATACTGGTCACTATTATACACCCCCCCCCTTATATATTATATATACTGGTCACTATTATACACCCCCCTTATATATTATATATACTGGTCACTATTATACACCCCCCTTATATATTATATATACTGGTCACTATTATACACCCCCTTATACATTATATATACTGGTCACTATTATACACCCCCCTTATATATTATATATACTGGTCACTATTATACACCCCCCTTATATATTATATATACTGGTCACTATTATACACCCCCCTTATATATTATATATACTGGTCACTATTATACCCCCCCCCTTATATATTATATATACTGGTCACTATTATACACCCCCCTTATATATTATATATACTGGTCACTATTATACACCCCCTTATATATATTATATATACTGGTCACTATTATACACCCCCCTTATATATTATATATACTGGTCACTATTATACACCCCCCCCCCCTTATATATTATATATACTGGTCACTATTATACAGCCCCCTTATATATTATATATACTGGTCACTATTATACAGCCCCCTTATATATTATATATACTGGTCACTATTATACTCCCCCCTTATATATTATATATACTGGTCACTATTATACACCCCCCTTATATATTATATATACTGGTCACTATTATACACCACCTTATATATTATATATACTGGTCACTATTATACCCCCCCCTTATATATTATATATACTGGTCACTATTATACACCCCCCTTATATATTATATATACTGGTCACTATTATACACCCCCCCTTATATATTATATATACTGGTCACTATTATACACCCCCCTTATATATTATATATACTGGTCACTATTATACACCCCCCTTATATATTATATATACTGGTCACTATTATACACCCCCCCCCCTTATATATTATATATACTGGTCACTATTATACACCCCCCTTATATATTATATATACTGGTCACTATTATACACCCCCCTTATATATTATATATACTGGTCACTATTATACACCCCCCCTTATATATTATATATACTGGTCACTATTATACACCCCCCTTATATATTATATATACTGGTCACTATTATACACCCCCCTTATATATTATATATACTGGTCACTATTATACTCCCCCCTTATATATTATATATACTGGTCACTATTATACACCCCCCTTATATATTATATATACTGGTCACTATTATACACCACCTTATATATTATATATACTGGTCACTATTATACCCCCCCCTTATATATTATATATACTGGTCACTATTATACACCCCCCTTATATATTATATATACTGGTCACTATTATACACCCCCCCTTATATATTATATATACTGGTCACTATTATACACCCCCCTTATATATTATATATACTGGTCACTATTATACACCCCCCCTTATATATTATATATACTGGTCACTATTATACACCCCCCCCCCTTATATATTATATATACTGGTCACTATTATACACCCCCCTTATATATTATATATACTGGTCACTATTATACACCCCCCTTATATATTATATATACTGGTCACTATTATACACCCCCCCTTATATATTATATATACTGGTCACTATTATACACCCCCCTTATATATTATATATACTGGTCACTATTATACACCCCCCTTATATATTATATATACTGGTCACTATTATACACCCCCCCTTATATATTATATATACTGGTCACTATTATACACCCCCCTTATATATTATATATACTGGTCACTATTATACACCCCCCCTTATATATTATATATACTGGTCACTATTATACACCCCCCTTATATATTATATATACTGGTCACTATTATACACCCCCCCTTATATATTATATATACTGGTCACTATTATACACCCCCCCCCTTATATATTATATATACTGGTCACTATTATACACCCCCCTTATATATTATATATACTGGTCACTATTATACACCCCCCTTATATATTATATATACTGGTCACTATTATACACCCCCCTTATATATTATATATACACTGGTCACTATTATACATCCCCCTTATATATTATATATACACTGGTCACTATTATACATCCCCCCTTATATATTATATATACTGGTCACTATTATACACCCCCCCTTATATATTATATATACTGGTCACTATTATACACCCCCTTATATATTATATATACTGGTCACTATTATACACCCCCCTTATATATTATATATACTGGTCACTATTATACACCCCCCTTATATATTATATATACTGGTCACTATTATACACCCCCTTATATATTATATATACTGGTCACTATTATACACCCCCCTTATATATTATATATACTGGTCACTATTATACACCCCCCTTATATATTATATATACTGGTCACTATTATACACCCCCTTATATATTATATATACTGGTCACTATTATACACCCCCCCTATATATTATATATACTGGTCACTATTATACACCCCCCTTATATATTATATATACTGGTCACTATTATACACCCCCTTATATATTATATATACTGGTCACTATTATACACCCCCCTTATATATTATATATACTGGTCACTATTATACACCCCCCTTATATATTATATATACTGGTCACTATTATACACCCCCTTATATATTATATATACTGGTCACTATTATACACCCCCTTATATATTATATATACTGGTCACTATTATACACCCCCCTTATATATTATATACTGGTCACTATTATACACCCCCCCTATATATTATATATACTGGTCACTATTATACACCCCCTTATATATTAAATATACTGGTCACTATTATACACCCCCCCTATATATTATATATACTGGTCACTATTATACACCCCCCCTTATATATTATATATACTGGTCACTATTATACACCCCCCCTTATATATTATATATACTGGTCACTATTATACACCCCCTTATATATTATATATACTGGTCACTATTATACACCCCCTTATATATTATATATACTGGTCACTATTATACACCCCCCTTATATATACTGGTCACTATTATACACCCCCCCCCCCTTATATATTATATATACTGGTCACTATTATACACCCCCCCTTATATATTATATATACTGGTCACTATTATACACCCCCCTTATATATACTGGTCACTATTATACACCCCCCCCCCCTTATATATTATATATACTGGTCACTATTATACACCCCCCTTATATATTATATATACTGGTCACTATTATACACCCCCCCTTATAAATTATATATACTGGTCACTATTATACCCCCCCCTTATAAATTATATATACTGGTCACTATTATACACCCCCCTTATATATTATATATACTGGTCACTATTATACACCCCCCTTATAAATTATATATACTGGTCACTATTATACACCCCCCTTATATATTATATATACTGGTCACTATTATACACCCCCCTTATATATTATATATACTGGTCACTATTATACACCCCCCTTATATATTATATATACTGGTCACTATTATACACCCCCCCTTATAAATTATATATACTGGTCACTATTATACACCCCCCCTTATAAATTATATATACTGGTCACTATTATACACCCCGCACTAGTCTGTACTAACCTGGGGATGTGAGCACTCGCTGATCCTCCATCATGTCCTGAGAGCAGTCACTGCTGTATATACAGTATATATATATATATCTATAGCCTGGGGTAATGGCTGATAACAGAGAGAACAAGACAACAGCACTGACCACCGAGCAGGAGCTGCAAGAGCTGAAGGACCTGTGATGATGTCACCGCTATCATGTGACCAGTACATGGGGGCGGAGCTCAGGAGAAGGATGAAGGACCTGTGATGATGTCACCACCATGTGATATAAATACTGGGATGTGTCGGATACTTGGCGTCACTTGGCTGCCCCCACCGGAATGCTCACTCTCCATTTCCTCCTCCTCCTCCATTTCGCCCCATCCGAGCTGCAGCAATGGGACACAATGAACTTCCCCGCTAGCCTCCTGTGTGACAATGAGATCTGCCACTTCATCCTCCTCCTCCGTCATTATACGCTGTGAAGCGGACAGGAGTGTGCCATGACTATCCTGCTGGGATGTTTCTGCTCCTATCCCCGACTCCTCAGCGTCCAATGCGTTATCCCTGATGGTGATGAAGGATTCTCGCATCACACACAGGAGCGGGATGGTTACACTCACAATTGCGTCGTCACAGCTGACCCTCATGGTTGACTCCTCAAAGACATGCAAGATCTCGCATAAGTCTGCCATCCACGGCCACTCATGGTGCAGAAACTGCAGGAGCTGACTCTGAGGAACCCTTGGGTTTTGGAGATGGTACTCCATCAAGGGTCTCTGCTGCTCACACAGGGTACGTTTTTAAAAACCGTTGCACCTCTAAATTGACTAAATTGAAAACATGGGCCAGGCATGGAACGTGTCGGAGGTTGGCAAGCTCTAGAGCCACTACCAGGTTGCGGCCATTATCACACACGACCATGCCTGGGCCCAGGTGCAGCGGCGAAAGCCATATTGACGTCTCATCAAGGAGGGCATCCCTCACCTCGGAGGCAGTGTGCTGTCTGTCCCCCAAGTTTATGAGCTTCAGCACGGCCTGCTGACATCTCCCCACGACAGTGTTACAGCGTTTCCAGCAGGTAGCTGGGCTCGATGTGATGGCGGAGGAGGTGGAGGAGGAGGGTGGTGGTTCAGAGACCCTGCCAGGAGTGTTGGGCGGGGAGATGAGGTAGGCCGCCCCAGTTTGTGACCCCGTCCCAGCCTCAACTACATTCACCCAGTGTGCTGTCAGTGAAATGTAGCGTCCCTGTCCCCATGCACTTGTCCACGCATCGGTGGTCAAGTGGACCTTTGTGCAAAGTGCAGAACTTAGTGCCCGCCTGATGTTGCGTGATATGTGCTGGTGCAAGGCGGGGACGGCACAGCAGGAGAAGTAGTGACAGCTAGGGATGGCATAGCAAGGTGCCGCACTTGCCATCAAGTCACGGAAGGCCTGAGTTTTCACAAGCCAGAACGGCAACATCTCCTGGGCCAGGAGTTTGGAGATGTGCACGTTTAAGGCTTGTGCATGTGGGTGGGTAGCGCTGTACTTTTGTCTGCGCTCAAACGTTTGGGAGATGGTGGGTTGCTGGGAAGAGGTGCATGATGGTGCAGGAGAAGGAGCTGAGACAGGAAAAGGGGAGGATGAGGGAGAAGTCCCCAAAGTGGTGGAGGTTTCCTGGCTGCTGGTCTGGACTGTAGTGGTGACAATGCCAGACGACAATAGTCCTGCGTTTGCTCTCTGCCACTGAGCCCAGTACTTGCCTTCCAAATGACGTCACATGGCAGTGGTTGTAAGGTTGCTCTTTTCAGAGTCCCTACTCACTTTTGAGTTGCAAAGTGTGCAAACCGCACTATATTTGTCCTCTGCACATACATTGAAAAATCTCCACACCACCGAAGACCATGGCCTCGATGGGGGAGTTTTTCTAGGCTGGCTAGAAGAGGGAACATGTTGGTCCCTGCTGGCTGTGGCCTGGCTTCGATGAACCAGCTGTCCTCTGCCTCTGGACATGCCTCTGCCTCTAGCCACCCTCTTTGGTGCTGCACTTCCCTCCACATCTCCACTGCTCTCCCCACTTGACAGGTCCAGGTCGTGTCATTATCCTCGTGGTCCACCACCTCCTCTTCCATTTCCTCTCTTGGCTCCTCCACCTGCACATGGCATCACTAGAACAAAAGCGTGTCAGCTCACTCACATGTCTTCAATCAATAACTGATTATGAAATCCACTCTGATCATGCCGTGTTGTAGTCCTCCTGAATAGGTGTGCATGCACGGAAACTAGCCTCCCAGCTCGAGGTAAACTTGAATAGCCACACGATGAATCCAGCAAACAGACTTTAATAAAACGTAGCCTTTATTTTCATCAAAATCCAGAATAAAATATGTATCAATGTTGGTATTCAAAAAATGTCCATGATGGCAAGAGGAAAAAGACGGCTCTGTAATATGGACCCCCTGCTCTGTAATATGGACCCCCTGCTCTGTAATATGGAGCCCCTGCTCTGTAATATGGACCCCTGCTCTGTAATATGGACCCCCTGCTCTGTAATATGGAGCCCCTGCTCTGTAATATGGACCCTCTGCTCTGTAATATGGACCCCCTGCTCTGTAATATGGAGCCCCTGCTCTGTAATATGGACCCCTGCTCTGTAATATGGACCCCCTGCTCTGTAATATGGACCCCCTGCTGTGTAATATGGACCCCCTGCTCTGTAATATGGACCCCCTGCTCTGTAATATGGACCCCCTGCTCTGTAATATGGACCCCCTGCTGTGTAATATGGACCCCCTGCTCTGTAATATGGACCCCTGCTCTGTAATATGGACCCCTGCTCTGTAATATGGAGCCCCTGCTCTGTAATATGGACCCCCTGCTCTGTAATATGGACCCCCTGCTCTGTAATATGGACCCCTGCTCTGTAATATGGAGCCCCTGCTCTGTAATATGGACCCCTGCTCTGTAATATGGACCCCTGCTCTGTAATATGGACCCCCTGCTCTGTAATATGGAGCCCCTGCTCTGTAATATGGACCCCTGCTCTGTAATATGGACCCCCTGCTCTGTAATATGGAGCCCCTGCTCTGTAATATGGACCCTCTGCTCTGTAATATGGACCCCCTGCTCTGTAATATGGAGCCCCTGCTCTGTAATATGGACCCCTGCTCTGTAATATGGACCCCCTGCTCTGTAATATGGACCCCCTGCTGTGTAATATGGACCCCCTGCTCTGTAATATGGACCCCCTGCTCTGTAATATGGACCCCCTGCTCTGTAATATGGACCCCCTGCTGTGTAATATGGACCCCCTGCTCTGTAATATGGACCCCTGCTCTGTAATATGGACCCCTGCTCTGTAATATGGACCCCTGCTCTGTAATATGGAGCCCCTGCTCTGTAATATGGACCCCCTGCTCTGTGATATGGACCCCCTGCTCTGTAATATGGACCCCCTGCTCTGTAATATGGAGCCCCTGCTCTGTAATATGGACCCCCTGCTCTGTAATATGGACCCCTGCTCTGTAATATGGAGCCCCTGCTCTGTAATATGGACCCCCTGCTCTGTAATATGGACGCCCTGCTCTGTAATATGGACACCCTGCTCTGTAATTTGGACTCCTGCTCTGTAATATGGACACCCTGCTCTGTAATATGGACCCCCTGCTCTGTAATATGGACCCCCTGCTCTGTAATATGGACCCCCTGCTGTGTAATATGGACGCCCTGCTCTGTAATATGGACCCCCTGCTGTGTAATATGGACCCCCTGCTGTGTAATATGGACCCCCTGCTCTGTAATATGGACCCCCTGCTGTGTAATATGGACGCCCTGCTCTGTAATATGGACCCCCTGCTCTGTAATATGGACCCCGTGCTCTGTAATATGGACCCCCTGCTCTGTAATATGGACCCCCTGCTGTGTAATATGGACCCCCTGCTGTGTAATATGGACCCTCTGCTCTGTAATATGGACCCCCTGCTCTGTAATATGGACCCCCTGCTGTGTAATATGGACGCCCTGCTGTGTAATATGGACCCCTGCTCTGTAATATGGACCCCCTGCTCTGTAATATGGACCCTCTGCTCTGTAATATGGACCCCCTGCTCTGTGATATGGACCCCCTGCTCTGTAATATGGACCCCTGCTCTGTAATATGGACGCCCTGCTCTGTAATATGGACGCCCTGCTCTGTAATATGGACCCCCTGCTCTGTAATATGGACCCCCTGCTCTGTAATATGGACGCCCTGCTCTGTAATATGGACCCCCTGCTGTGTAATATGGACCCCCTGCTCTGTAATATGGACGCCCTGCTCTGTAATATGGACGCCCTGCTCTGTAATATGGACCCCCTGCTCTGTAATATGGACCCCCTGCTCTGTAATATGGACCCCCTGCTGTGTAATATGGACCCCCTGCTCTGTAATATGGACACCCTGCTCTGTAATATGGACCCCCTGCTCTGTAATATGGACACCCTGCTTTGTTTTTTGTTTAATCTCTTTTTATTGAAGATTTCAAATGTACAGCCATTACAAATGCAACAAATAAGTAGTAAAATTCACCTTCACTGGGACAGAATAACATTAGAAAAGAGCTACAAACTATGAGCTTAACATTGCAGTCAGGTAAAGAACATCATCACAGTACATGTGTCAGAGGAAAATGGATAAAAACAACATAACTCTGGATATGTAGAAGGCAGAGAAGAGGAAAAGCACAGCAAGAGGAGTAAAGGAGGAAAGAGAGAGGGGGAGAAGGAGGGGGAAGGGGCCAAAGGAGAGGAACGGAGAAGGGGGAGGAGGACTAAAGCAAAATGTACAAATAGATATAGTAACCACTTTAAATCACAAGAAGTTATCCAAACAGTTTCCCCCATCTAGACCAGATCTTCACATATTTATCATGCTTCCTCTCTTTCCAACTATGTAATTCTTCAGAGCGTGCCACCTGATGCACTGTCTATCCACAAATCTATCGTTGGGGGGAGAGGCATTCAGCCAGAATAAGGGGATTAACGATTTTGCTACTCCGATCAATTGCGACCATAAAGCTTTTTTGTTGGGGCTCAGAGATCCATCTGGGCCCGATAAAAGAACGTTATCTGGAAAGAGTGGCGCCGAGATGTGCAATATTTTGTTAATTTGAATTTCAATCTCACTCCAAAAGGGCTGGATCAAGTCACAGGACCACCATATATGCATCGTAGTTCCAGGCCCGCGGTGGCATCGCCAGCAAAGATCCGAATCCCTAAGGCCATGACGAAAAAGCCAATCTGGAGTGTGATAGCATCGGGTAAGTATTTTATAGGGAAGTTCTTGCAGTCTCACACAAACAGATGGACTATGAGAATATCTTAGGATGAGGTCCACATCTTCTGCAGAAAAAAGAGGGCTAATTGGAGAGTTGGTTCAGAGAAAGGCGTGAGCATAGCTTTACAGGAGGCAATCTTCCTCTGGGATGGGAGGAGCGAAGTCAAGCCTTTCTCAAACGGAGTGAGAGGTCTACAGGGGGTCGAGGAAAGTAAAAGTTTCCTGAGAATAGTAGTGAGTTGTGCGAGATCTATGAAATTCAGTTTCATCCCAGGAAGAAGGTTTTGAAGTTGTTGCTGAGAAATTGGCAAAGTATTGTGAAACAGGTCCTTCAGTCGAAGATTTTTCAGCAACTGCCAGAGGGAGGTATCAATCCTAAGTCCAGTTACCTTCGTCAGCAGGAGAAAGGGGGTCAAGGTTGCTGGTAAAATCGGCGAAGGAGCGGGAGCCAATTGTTCCTTATGTTCGAGCCAAGTTTCATAGGGACCCCTCAGAAGGATAGAGATCTCAGAACGGGTAACCACAGAGAGTGTAGCAGGTTGGGGCCAAACAGTTCATTCGCCAAATCTGTCGTCAAGGAATATTTATACATCCATCTGGAGAGTTGTATTGATTTATAATATGTCCGCATGTCTGCTAATGCAATGCCCCCTTGTTTCTTTCCTTTAGTGAGCAATGAATACGAACGTCGCGGAGGCTTGTGTATCCAAAGGAAAGTAGAGAAGAGCCTCTTCAACAGCGGAAAAAAGGACTTTGGTAAGTATATAGGCAACATTTGTAAAAGATACATAACCTTAGGGAGCACATACATCTGTAAAAGATTCCTCCTCCCTAGCCAGGACAAATATGGAAAATCATAGCCTTGTAGGGTAGACTAAGTCTTTTAGCAAGGGAGAGAAGTGTAATGGGTACACACTGCTTAGATCAGAGGGTAGATGAATACCTAAATATTTAATCCATGTGTCTTTCCAAACATAAGGGACCAGTGGTTTCAGTGGAGAAACCTGGGGAGCTGGGATGGAGACTGGGACGGAGTAATTGGAAAGAGATCCATAAACATCAATGAGGGACTGTAATTCGGGAAGGGCTGTCAACGGGTTGGATAGGAGGAATAAGACGTCATCAGCAAAAGCCAATGAGCTAATTGATCCGTTTGCTACCGAAAAACCTTGGCTATGGGGATTCTGCCGCACTGCCTGCAGAAACGTCTCTAGAGTAAGGACAAACAAGGTAGGCGAGAGGGGGAAGCCCTGCCTGGTGCCATTTGCAATTTCAAAATAGGGGGAGAGGGATCCATTAATCCGTAACCTAGCATGTGGTTGCGCATAAAGGGAGAGGATTGCCTGGACAAGGAGCGAACCCAAAGGCCTTAAGGGCTTCAGACATAGACAACCAATTCACACGGTCCAATGCTTTTTCAGCATCAACACTCAGAAGCAACAGAGGGCGATTTGACTGTTTGGCCAGGTCAATAATATGCAATAGCTTACGGGTATTTTCTTTACCTTCCCTCCCTTTAATGAAACCCACTTGTTCTTCATTAATTGATTGCGGGACTAGGTCTCTCAAGCATAGAGCGAGAAGTTTGGCCCGGACTTTCACGTCATGATTTAGCAAAGAAATTGGCCTGTAATTCCAGCAATCCGTGGGGTCTTTACCCTCTTTGTGTATAAGGGTAATGTGTGCCTCCTGAGACTGACGCATCCTAGGGACACCTTGGAGGAGAGCATTACAGAATGAGGTGAGATGTGGGACAAGAACTGTGTGAAATATCGCATAATAATGAGAAGTAAGCCCATCCGGACCAGGGCTTTTGCCACTCGGGAAGCTACAGAGGGAGGATTTAACTTCAGATTCGGTGACTGGTGATAATAGAGCTAATTTGTCTTGTTCCTTGAGAGATGGCAAATGCAGTGAACTTAGGAAGAGCTACATACGGCTGAGCTTGTCATCTGGGCTATCGGACGAGAAGGGTGGATGGCAATGGGTGTTCTCTTCTAAATTATATAGAGAGGAGTAATATCTGTGAAACGCTTCAGCTATATCAGGCGTGTCGTAAACTAGTGAATTATCATCACATTTGATAGCTTCAATATGAGCTCGTGCTCTCTCCTTTCTCTTCATCGCCGTCATAAACCTACCACCCTTATTGCCATGAGCGTATACCCGTACCCTTCAATATAATAGAGCTTTAGCCGAAAAGGCATTAAGAGTCTTTTTCAATTTTTCCCTTAAAACGGTTAAATCGTCGATCGCCAGTAAGGATGCTTTTCTTTTCTGCAATTTGTAACATTAATGAATCTTTCTTTTTTCAGGGCTGAGGCCTTGGCAATGAGAAGCCCACGAATATAGGACTTATGTGCTTCCCACAACAAGGTGGGTGACAAATCAGGGGACTTATTCAACTGGAAGTACAGTTCAATTTCCTTGCCAATTTGTTCTCTAACTTCAGGGTTGTCGAAAACTCTCTCATTTAAGCGCCAGGTCCAAGGCCTGGGGGTGAGCTCAGGAAGGGAAAAAGAGGTAGAGACCGGGGCGTGATCAGAAATACTTATTATTCCAATTAGTGAAGCAGTGATAGGATCTAGAAGAGATTTAGAGCACAAAATATAATCCAAGTCTTGGTGTGAATTGTGGGGTGTGGAAAAGAAAGAATAATCTCTAACCGAGGGCTTGGCTATCCTCCAGGAATCTATCAAATGTAAATCTTGAAGTGTAGTATGTAAACGTCTGATGGCTTTTTGGGACATAGACAATTTTTTTGGAAGAGGAGTCTAGATATGGGTCGAGCAATAAATTTGAGTCACCCCTTAATAAGATTTCACCTTGTGCGAATTGAGAAAGTACCATCAGTGTGCTCAGTAACCAAGCCACCTGACCTTGGTTAGGGGCATAAATCGAGGCCAATGTCATTTGACAGTTAGCTAATCGTCCTTTAATAAAAAGAGCCCTGCCTTCCGCATCAGCATATTGTTGTGTAACTACAAAAGGAAGCGATTTTCTTAAAGCAATCACAAATCCTTTAGAGGAGGAAGTGGGATGTGTGGAATAGTACCACGTGTCAAAATCTGATTTACAGGGCTTAGGAATGTTACCAGCCTTGAAATGAGTTTCCTGTAACATCAGGATATCTGCTTTAAGTTTCCTAGATAAAGTCATAAGCCAATGATGTTTATTAGGGGAATTTAATCCGTTAACATTAAATGAAGTCACAGATACGGGGGTAGGAGTCATAGAGGGCATGTTGTTCATACAATGTCAATGAATGTACCCAACAATGACACAAGCAAAACCGTTTACTAAGTCTACGAACAGTAAGCAGTTACAAGAAATAAAGAAGCTTGAAGAAAGAAAGGAGGGGAGGGAGGGGGAAGAGAGAAGAGGAAGAAAAGGACAGGGAAAGGAAGAGGAGGAAGGTAGAAGAGGAGAGAAGAAGAAAAATAGAAACAGAAGAAAATACCGTGATAAACAAGATCGAGAAAAACAAGAATAACACGTTCAAACAAGGTAGATAAGCTCAGGTGAGACGAACAACTCCCACTGAAGCAGACACTAAGCGAGCAATAAGTAACAGTGAACTAGGGAGGCGTGAGGATAAGTCCTGATCGGGAGAGGACTAAGGAAGGGCCGTCCTATAACAGGTGCATAAGAGGAACAGAATAACCTACTAGCAAGGAACATGTTCAGGTGAGTATTCAACATATAACATTCCAAACTGGTTCATTAGAAGCAAAGCCCGTATCTACTGGGCAATCAATCGTATAACCACTGCAGCCAAGAGAGCACTCGTAGTCAAATAGCATATAAACGTGTAACATCCAAATGACCCGCAATCTCAAAACCCTGGAATCTTCAACAACTCAGGTAAGTCAGGGATCTTGAAAGATTCAGGGAGAACAAACAAAACAGTCAAAGAACGTCCTGATCGGGAGAAAAGATAGATAAAGTATAGAGGAGTAGGTCGGGCAGTAATGAACTCCATCCATGAGTAGCCTAAGGAACCATATTATTGTTGTTGATCTCTAAGAGGGGTTTTCTTCGACTTTGGAGACCGAAATCGAGCAGATTCCGTCCAGGAGGGCAGGGGCGGCAAAGATGGTATAGCACTCAAGTTCCGAGAAGGGAGCCACGAAGGTATATCAAGTGGCTCAATATCTAGAAGAGACCAGACCGCAGCTAAATCTTTCAGGGTATGTATGGCAATACGTTTTCCACCCTGTACAATAGCCAAGCCAAAAGGGTATAACCAAACGTATTGTATATTCCGAGCCCTTAGTTCATCCAATAAGGGTTTGAGGAGCCTTCTCTTAGCCAGGACTGACGGAGCGATATCCTGGTATATGGAGATTTCAGTGCCGTCCAGGGAGACCTGATCTCTAGTATGTTCTGCCGTTAGTATCGCTTGTGTGTCACGGAAAGAGAGGAGACCGCATACGATGTCCCGAGAAGGGTCTCCTCGACGTGGTTTTGGGCGCAAAGCTCTATGTATCCTCTCTGTAACTACTTGCGCTGCACGTTCCGGGCCCAACAATTCTGAAAAAAGGCCTTCCGCCATCTTGGGTAGATCCTCTGGTGTATAGGATTCAGGTATGCCTTTCAGCCGTAAATTCCTCCTACGGCTCCTATTCTCCTGTTCCTCAATCAAGGAGAGAGAGCGATCAAGGAGCTCAGTGTGGCACTGCAGATGGTCAGAGACTATCTCCGCGTTGTCACGTGCAGAGGAATAAGTGTCCTCCAAAGCTTGCACTCTGTGCCCCGTAGCTTTGATTTCAGCCTTGATTGCCACCAACTCGGCTAAGACAGGATTAAGAGCCTTAGATAGTGCTTTTTCAAGTGTTCTGTGTAAAAAATCATGGGAGATGTGTGTGGTACCTGAATCCGAGCGCTCACCTCCTGTTACACTCTCCATTTCAGATTCCTCATCCGACTCCGGATCCCTCTGCAGGTCCGACGCCATCTCGGGCAGGCCGCGTGGAGAAGCGTTCTTCTTTTTCAGGTAGCTCTGTAAGTCCCCCTGTTGTTTAGACATCCTCGGGGTGCCTGGGGTGTCCCCCTGTCTGTCCTTGTTAGTTCTGACCATGTTTGCTAGGTAGGTAATGCAAGACGGCCGTATCAAAGTCCCAGAGCTGTGGAGCTCTAGCAAACAGCAACCACCATGTTACGCGGTCAGGCTCCGCCCCTCATCCTGCTCTGTAATATGGACACCCTGCTCTGTAATATGGACCCCCTGCTCTGTAATATGGACACCCTGCTCTGTAATATGGACCCCCTGCTCTGTAATATGGACCCCCTGCTCTGTAATATGGACCCTCTGCTCTGTAATATGGACCCCCTGCTCTGTAATATGGACCCCCTGCTCTGTAATATGGACCCCGTGCTCTGTAATATGGACCCCCTGCTCTGTAATATGGACCCCGTGCTCTGTAATATGGACCCCCTGCTCTGTAATATGGACCCCCCCTGCTCTGTAATAGGGACCCCCCTGCTTTGTAATAGGGACCCCCTGCTTTTGGGACCTTTATTTGCCTAGAAGTGGCTGAGAGAAGACGCCTCCAGGACGGGGTATCCCTCACCAGGCCCAGAGCTGTAGACTCTTCTATCTTCTACCACAGAACATGGTTTGAAAAATGAGACTAATAAAAAATTGAAAGATTGCAAAAACTTTATTCAGCAAACAGTAGCTTAAGCCAAAAATAAGATGTTTTGTACAAAATTTCTTCCAGAAGACGTATCAGTATAAACCAACATAAGTGAATTGTATGTAGAGTGTTAGCCCGGCTCCCTGTGACTTTCCTGTACATTTCTTATCCACTCCGGGCTCTGCCTCCTCTAATCGACTCCCATCTCCACTCTGATTGACACCTCCCCCTCCCCCCCCCCCCCCGCCCAGGAGTGATGTCATGAAAATACTAAAACCAAAGAGTCGGGGGAGGGTATCTGTTTGCCCCCTTTCTCTGAATTCTGCCCTTGAGCTTCGTTCCAATACAGGTAACAGTTACAGCAGATTTATCACATTATGGGTAGATATGTCCCAAAATAAAAGTTATCATAAAATCCCAGACAATAAACTGCGATAACTTGCAAAAACAAAAAGACCCAAAATTTACAAAATTAAAAAAGCCACAAAAACTAAATTACAGGAAAAAAAAAAACACAAAAAAATGTAAAAGTGAAGATTCAGAACTCCGAATAAGATAAAACAATAAAGCGTCACATCCCGTAATACACAAGTTACATGTGAGGAATAGAATAACATTTGTTGTCTCGTCATATAAATGCGTTTTGGGGGATTTTTACATCCAGGACCCCCCGGACCAGGAACATAAACAATATTTAGTATCAGGAGAGCGAGGTCGGGGGATTATCCACAAGACCAAGCAGACCTCAGGCAAGAGATACCCCCTATCCTGTCGGGGGTCTTCGGGTCGGTCTGATTACTGTAATACCTTCTCACCCTGCTGCCCTCTATATAAGCACCTCCATACCCGCTATCCTGTCGGGGGTCTTCGGGTCGGTCTGATTACTGTAATACCTTCTCACCCTGCTGCCCTCTATATAAGCACCTCCATACCCGCTATCCTGTCGGGGGTCTCCAGGTCAGTCTGATTACTGTAATACCTTCTCACCCTGCTGCCCTCTATATAAGCACCTCCATACCCGCTATCCTGTCGGGGGTCTTCGGGTCGGTCTGATTACTGTAATACCTTCTCACCCTGCTGCCCTCTATATAAGCACCTCCATACCCGCTATCCTGTCGGGGGTCTCCAGGTCAGTCTGATTACTGTAATACCTTCTCACCCTGCTGCCCTCTATATAAGCACCTCCATACCCGCTATCCTGTCGGGGGTCTCTGGGTTGGTCTGATTACTGTAATACCTTCTCACCCTGCTGTCCTCTATATAAGCACCTCCATACCCACTATCCTGTCGGGGGTCTCCGGGTCGGTCTGATTACTGTATTACCTTCTCACCCTACTGCCCTCTATATAAGCTCCTCCATACCCGCTATCCTGTCGGGGGTCTCCGGGTCGGTCTGATTACTGTAATACCTTCTCACCCTGCTGCACTCTATATAAGCACCTCCATACCCACTATCCTGTCGGGGGTCTCCGGGTCGGTCTGATTACTGTAATACCTTCTCACCCTGCTGCCCTCTATATAAGCTCCTCCATACCCGCTATCCTGTCGGGGGTCTCCGGGTCGGTCTGATTGCTGTAATACCTTCTCACCCTGCTGCCCTCTATATAAGCTCCTCCATACCCGCTATCCTGTCGGGGGTCTCTGGGTTGGTCTGATTACTGTAATACCTTCTCACCCTGCTGCCCTCTATATAAGCACCTCCATACCCACTATCCTGTCGGGGGTCTCCGGGTCGGTCTGATTACTGTATTACCTTCTCACCCTACTGCCCTCTATATAAGCTCCTCCATACCCGCTATCCTGTCGGGGGTCTCCGGGTCGGTCTGATTACTGTAATACCTTCTCACCCTGCTGCACTCTATATAAGCACCTCCATACCCACTATCCTGTCGGGGGTCTCCGGGTCGGTCTGATTACTGTATTACCTTCTCACCCTACTGCCCTCTATATAAGCTCCTCCATACCCGCTATCCTGTCGGGGGTCTCCGGGTCGGTCTGATTACTGTAATACCTTCTCACCCTGCTGCCCTCTATATAAGCTCCTCCATACCCGCTATCCTGTCGGGGGTCTCCGGGTCGGTCTGATTGCTGTAATACCTTCTCACCCTGCTGCCCTCTATATAAACACCTCCATACCCGCTATCCTGTCGGGGGTCTTCGGGTCGGTCTGATTACTGTATTACCTTCTCACCCTGCTGCCCTCTATATAAGCTCCTCCATACCCGCTATCCTGTCGGGGGTCCAGGATCAGTCTGATTACTGTAATACCTTCTCACCCTGCTGCCCTCTATATAAACACCTCCATACCTGCTATCCTGTTGGGGGTCTCCGGATCGGTCTGATTACTGTAATACCTTCTCACCCTGCTGCCCTCTATATAAGCACCTCCATACCTGCTATCCTGTCGGGGGTCTCCGGGTCGGTCTGATTACTGTAATACCTTCTCACCCTGCTGCCCTCTATATAAGCACCTCCATACCCGCTATCCTGTCGGGGGTCTCTGGGTCGGTCTGATTACTGTAATACCTTCTCACCCTGCTGTCCTCTATATAAGTACCTCCATACCCGCTATCCTGTCGGGGGTCTCTGGGTCGGTCTGATTACTGTAATACCTTCTCACCCTGCTGTCCTCTATATAAGCACCTCCATACCCGCTATCCTGTCGGGGGTCTCCAGGTCAGTCTGATTACTGTAATACCTTCTCACCCTGCTGCCCTCTATATAAGCACCTCCATACCCGCTATCCTGTCGGGGGTCTCTGGGTCGGTCTGATTACTGTAATACCTTCTCACCCTGCTGTCCTCTATATAAGTACCTCCATACCCGCTATCCTGTCGGGGGTCTCTGGATCGTTCCCTGTTCACCTCCATGGCTTTCCACTTGGCCTTTCACATGATCACACACGTTGACTCTTGGGGTTTGTAAAGAGGACCCATCACCACCTCTATCCGGCTCTCTGCATCCTTCAGTAGGTGCTCGGCATCTGGTTCTGGCATAGGTGTAGTTTTTTCTCTAACTCCCCCCACTCCTGAGCCATTGGTGGTGTTAGTTTTACCAGTCAGTCAGGTCAGTAGTGCTGGACTTGAGCAGACACCGCCTGACAGTATGGAGCACAATTAGCATATTGGGTGTTGAGACGATCAGAAATGATATGACCACTCCTACTGCAGCACTTGGGACAATTCAGTTTCTTCCTCATCCGACGTCGAGTGGCCTGGTACTCCCACTGCTCATGGCTTCGTATTGTGACATTATCCCAAGGCCCTTCGGGGTTGTATATGAGGACCCGGGCCGAGCCTCTCCTTCAGGGTGGTCTTTTCTTCCTTGATAAAGAGCTGTGGGCTTCTTTCCCGTAGAGTCTGGCTAGTTGTAATAAAGAGCTAGCGGGGGGACTTCCTCCTTGGATGGATGTCTCTCTGTGGTTAGTCAGTTGGGTTGGGTGCAATCACTTGCTTCCACTTCTCTACAACTTAGTGGTTGTTTCACTGGAGGAAGCCATGCAAGTGGGAGTGGAGCATAAACAGAGAGAAGTATAATGGAAAGATCTGCGCGGCCTCCAGATTGGCTGCAACGTTTAGGCTACAAATACTAAAAGGAAATGCAAAATACTATGGGAAAAATGCCAGAGTCTTATAAAAACATGAGCTGTGTCACCGAGACCAAGAGGCAGTGCCGGGTATTTCCCACCTACAGAACATCAAAATGGCTATTCCCTTTACTGTATTCCGTCACAGGTAACAAGATTATTCTCCCCTGTGTGACTTCTCTCATGTCTAATAAGATTGGATTTATCTCTAAAACATTTTCCACATTCCGAACATGAATAAGGCTTCTCTCCTGTGTGACTTCTCTCGTGTTTCATAAGATCCGATTTACATGAAAAGAATTTCCCATATTCTGAACATGAATATGGCTTCTCTCCTGTGTGACGTCTCTGATGTATAACAAGATTTCCTTTCGTAGTAAAACATTTCCCACATTCTGAACATGAATATGGCTTCTTTTCTGTGTGACGTCTCTCATGTATAACAAGATTTCCTTTCGTAGTAAAACATTTCCCACATTCTGAACATGAATATGGCTTCTCTCCTGTGTGAAGTCTCTCATGTTCAACAAGATTTCCTTTCATAGTAAAACATTTTCCACATTCTGAACATGAATATGGCTTCTCTCCTGTGTGAAGTCTCTCATGTATAACAAGACTTCCTTTCGTAGTAAAACATTTCCCACATTCTGAACATGAATATGGCTTCTCTCCTGTGTGAAGTCTCTCATGTATAACAAGACTTCCTTTCGTAGTAAAACATTTCCCACATTCTGAACATGAATATGGCTTCTCTCCTGTGTGAAGTCTCTCATGTTCAACAAGATTTCCTTTCATAGTAAAACATTTCCCACATTCTGAACATGAATATGGCTTCTCTCCTGTGTGAAGTTTCTCATGTATAACAAGATTTCCTTTCGTAGTAAAACTTTTCCCACATTCTGAACATGAATATGGCTTCTCTCCTGTGTGAAATCTCTCATGCCTAACAAGACCTTCTTTCATAATAAAACATTTCCCACATTTTGAACATGAATATGGCTTCTCTCCTGTGTGAATTCTCTCATGTACAACAAGATTTCCTTTCGTAGTAAAACATTTCCCACATTCTGAACATGAATATGGCTTCTCTCCTGTGTGAATTCTCTGATGTATAACCAGATCAGTTCTATCTGTAAAACATTTCCCACATTCTGAACATGAATATGGCTTCTCTTCTGTGTGACGTCTCTCATGCTCAACAAGATTTCCTTTCTTAGTAAAACATTTCCCACATTCTGAACATGAATATGGCTTCTCCCCTGTGTGAAGTCTCTCATGTTCAACAAGATTTCCTTTCATAGTAAAACATTTCCCACATTCTGAACATGAATATGGCTTCTCCCCTGTGTGAAGTCTCTCATGTATAACAAGACTTCCTTTCGTAGTAAAACATTTCCCACATTCTGAACATGAATATGGCTTCTCTCCTGTGTGAAATCTCTCATGCCTAACAAGACCTTCTTTCATAGTAAAACATTTCCCACATTCTGAACAGGAATATGGCTTCTCTCCTGTGTGAAATCTCTCATGCCTAACAAGACCTTCTTTCATAGTAAAACATTTCCCACATTCTGAACATGAATATGGCTTCTCCCCTGTGTGAATTCTCTCATGTATAACAAGATTTCCTTTCGTAGTAAAACATTTCCCACATTCTGAACATGAATATGGCTTCTCCCCTGTGTGAAGTCTCTCATGTATAACAAGACTTCCTTTCGTTGTAAAACATTTCCCACATTCTGAACATGAATATGGCTTCTCTCCTGTGTGACTTCTTCTGTGTGTTACTAGACTTGCACTATTTATGAACTCTCTTCCATATTCCTCACACTGAAACCTTTTCCCGCCTTTCTTCTCAGTACTTGTGGTCACAATCTGTGGTTGGTCAGAAGGTTCCTCATGATTTGGGGGATTATATGATGGATCTGTACTGTGACGTCCTGGATGTACATGAGGGGTAATGAGGTTTTCTCCTGAGGAGCGCTCCATCATATCTTCATCTTCTCCTTTATCACTTACTGATAACAGGACGTTTCCCTCAGAGATCGCACTGGGATTTTCTGTAAGAGTAAAAATAGATTTTATGATTCTTATTGATTTTAGCAGAAATTTAATTTGCATGTTCTATGATTTGCATAGGGTGTGAATCAGGCAATAAGATATCATGTATACATCACTACATCACTGTCACTCGGTAAGGAGACTGTTGTATTGATGCCTGGACGTCCGCTGCCTCCGGGGAGAAACACCAAACAGATTCCAGATAACAGGGTTGTGCATCAATACAAATGGCAATAAGTAAAAGGAAACTAAAGTATTGGCACAAAAAAAAAAAAGTTTCCTTAGCCTCCCCGGCTGCTCAGACGCTGTAGGTCGGTGCAAGTCCTTTCACTCAGTCATGTGGAGTAGAGTACAGTACAGCTTCTGCTGTATCCTCAGTGACAGACGCACGGAGATCATTCCGGCTGGACATAGAATATCCTCTGCTTCTCCGAGAGAAAGTCCAGAATAAGCAGCAGCATTATTACCAGTAACAGGTGGACGCCCTGTAAGACGCCAAACATTAGATGAGCTCCTCACCCCTCGGGGCTGCTCCCCTGCTTATCAGGTATGAGGAACGAGGAGAGTTACTGGACTGGAGCTCTAAGGGGGAACCGACCTGAAGAAACCTGGGACTTCTCCTTCTCCATTCATGACTCCGTACCTGTGGTAACACCTCCTGGAATCTCCTCCTCCACTTCCCTCTTACACAGGTGATGGCCCCTCATCCTCTCTTCTTCAGCCTCCGCTTTAATATCAGTCACATCTTCTCCCTGATTTCTGGCAATGGCTCCATCTGTAGGAAACACACAGTGATGGGATAGATTGCCATGTGATGAGGAGATGATGGGAGTAGTAGTATCTAGAGGAGAAAGTCTCCGCTCCTTACACTGCTGGTCAGTCCAGGAATCCGTCTCCTCTTCTGCTTCTTCTTTAATCTCAGCCTTAATGTCCATCAGATCTTCACCCTAAACAGGGAAGAAATAATGTCATATCTTTGGTCCAGTCACTTTATGGTCTGAATATAGCGCCATCTACCTGCTGACTGTCTGGTACATGTATGAGTGCAGGAGCTCCACCCCCTATATAGATGTACCCCAGGACTCAGCAGCGCCATCTACCTGCTGACTGTCTGGTACATGTATGAGTACAGGAGCGGCGAGCTCCACCCCCTATATAGATGTACCCCAGGACTCAGCAGCGCCATCTACCCGCTGACTGTCTGGTACATGTATAAGTGCAGGAGCGGTGAGCTCCACCCCCTATATAGATGTACCCCAGGACTCAGCAGCGCCATCTACCTGCTGACTGTCTGGTACATGTATGAGTGCAGGAGCGGCGAGCTCCACCCCCTATATAGATGTACCCCAGGACTCAGCAGCGCCATCTACCTGCTGACTGTCTGGTACATGTATGAGTGCAGGAGCGGCGAGCTCCACCCCCTATATAGATGTACCCCAGGACTCAGCAGCGCCATCTACCTGCTGACTGTCTGGTACATGTATGAGTACAGGAGCTCCACCCCCTATATAGATGTACCCCAGGACTCAGCAGCGCCATCTACCTGCTGACTGTCTGGTACATGTATGAGTGCAGGAGCGGCAAGCTCCACCCCTATATAGATGTACCCCAGGACTCAGCAGCGCCATCTACCTGCTGACTGTCTGGTACATGTATGAGTACAGGAGCTCCACCCCCTATATAGATGTACCCCAGGACTCAGCAGCGCCATCTACCTGCTGACTGTCTGGGACATGTATGAGTGCAGGAGCGGCGAGCTCCACCCCCTATATAGATGTACCCCAGGACTCAGCAACGCCCCCTACCTGCTGACTGTCTGGGACATTCTCCTCCGGGTAGTCCTGGGAATACAGAGGACTCAGGGAACATCTCTCGGGGGGATTTCTCCTACTGGATCCATCTGTGGAGACACAAACACACAGTGACGGAATACATTAGCTGCTGGAGATCTGTATATACATCAGACACTTCTAGGGTGACTTATGGGGTGACCCTAAATAACTTTCTGCTACACCCCAAGATAATCCAGTCCACCCCACATTGACCCCACCCCCAGGCCTGGAGCTGATGGTCATCAGGGGCAGCAATAAGGGGGATCCCCGACCTCCCCAGCAGCACCTAAGTCCCTGAAATATAAAGATAGAGGGTATAAAGGCCCTGCAGCCCCAGGATGGAGGGATCTGGCCCTATCAGTATATACTTTATATATCTGTGCACGACACGTGTGTTGGGATCCTCAGTATGTTTCTTCTCACTAATGGCACTATAAGATTTCCATACAGACACGTGCAGCCTTCAGTGACTCTGCAGCTAGTCAGGGCTCGGAGATGCTGAACCTACCAGCAGCGGAGGAGGGAGATGTAAAGTCTGTTTCCTGCCCCCCATGTGCCTGCTATTAATTACTGCTTACCCATTAGCTTCCTGAGCTCTGTATATGGCTTCGCTTGCTGTATACTTGAGTACTGACTTTGGCTCATGTACTGGATATTCGCTTCCTTCCCGATCTGACTGTGACCTCTCGGACTGACCCCGTCTTGGACATGTTTCTGATGTAGATATTCCGCGCTCTTCGCTCTCACCAGGTTTATTCTGACTATTTGTAGTTCATCTATTTCTATACTGACGACTTGTGTAATAACCTGATTCCAGATCAGGCCGAGACCATCCGGCCCTGTAGTGGCCTCTGCTTAGATGTCGGGGAGCCTTAGATGAGGGCACTATGAGATTTAGGGAGCGTCTTCTTCTGCTCTCTGTTATCTGCCAGTTGCTGCAGTTTCGGGAACTGCTTTAGAGGCGATTCCATAACAGATAGAAAACCTCACAGTAATGGCTTCCACTATGGAGCAGACGCCGAGCAGAGTGTGAGGCTCTAAGACAGGGCCGGTCCAAGAACTTGCTGTAAATCTCAAGGGCTAGTTGTGGTTTCAGCTCCTGTGAACCCGAGAAGAATCTGCCCGATGCCGTCCCAGTCACAGGTGGAAGGTTAGAACACAAAAAAAGAGGACCCCAGCCCCCCAAAACTAATAGAAGTGGACACAACCCCTCGGCCTTGGGTGAAAGCAGCAGCAGCTCATATACAGAAAGTACAAAAAATCCAGCTCTGGAAACGCGTTATAATAAAACGTAACCTTTAATAGTCCATTATTAGAATAAGCCCCAAACAATAGCGCTCCGTCCAATAAACAACAAGGAGCAGAAACAATGTGTCTAATAAGAATACATGAAAACAAACACAAAAAAATATTCTGACACGTTTCCAGGCCCGTGGCTTCTTACTCATAGCATGTGTGAAATGGGTAGAACTCCACAAAGTTATATTGTACCTGTCATACTGGATCCAATATGGCCGCCCGCTGGTGCTCTTAACCCTTCACATACAGAACAAAACACAGCGACCCCTGTGTATATACCCCAAATAAATCGCAGCATGGACACGCAATATGATCAGACACGCAATAAACATGTATAGAAGACATTAGTACAAGACCTGGTCAGTGCTGCTCATGGAAAGTCACAATAGGAGGCCGAACATGACAAATACACCCCAAACCAGAGAACCCGAACCCTGAATGTCGGTGTAATGATGGGGAAGGAGAATATGAGGAGCGGTAATCCAAGATGGAACAGCGACCCCGGTATGTAAGCGCCGAGCAACAAAGCCAGCCGTGTCACCCGGGGGCCGATCATGTGATCAATCTAAAGACCAATAATAATGTCCCGAGCACCGATCCTGCGCTATAGGCGTCACATACGTGACCTGACGTCAAGAGCTCAAATATTACGTGTATATCTTATGCGGATAAAATATTGGTGCAAAAATCATGTGAAATAGAGGGAGGAGTGCGCAGAAATAAAAATAACAAACACACAGAAAAAAATATTTGCAATAAAATAAATTTAATAAAAAAATAAAAATAAAAAAACCTGCATATAATTAATAGTTTTTTGTATTTATTTTAATTTTATTTTTTATTTGGTTGAATATATATATATATTTTTCTGCACCTTGTTATTTATTGGACGGAGCGCTATTGTTTGGGGCTTATTCTATAGATGGACTATTATAAGTTACTTTTTATTTTAATGCGTTTCCAGGGCTGTTTAACTCTTTACAACAAGAGACTAAGGTGTGGTGGGACTGTGAGTCTTTGAAATCGTACACAGATAAAAACATGGTACCAAGAGGTTTACGGTTAAATAAATTCCCGACAACCATCTACAATGAAAAATTTAAAAGTGAATGGGAGAATGCTCTCACAGAGTGCTCCTTAAATTTAATGAAATTTATAATCAAATATGAGGAAGAGAAACTGATTATACTGAAGGAAGAAATAAAAAACATCAAACAGGATCTCTGTAAATATAAAGATAAACCGGAGTTTGATACTGGTTACACTAAAATTCAGGATAAAATAAAATCTTTAGAAGAAGACATCATCAAAATAAAGAAAAATAAGTTTCAAAGAGATAAGGAGGACTTTGAGTCGGGGGAAATTTACAGATGGAATAAACATACTTCCTCCACACCGAAATCGATTCTTAAATTCCATCACAATCACAGAAACAAGAAACGTAAATTTCAACAAACAAAAAGGAGAGTATCCTTTAGTTCTACAGACAAGGACACGGATTTCTCGGATAATGACAATATCTCTCATGATTCTCACAGTTTTTTACAAGCGGAGGATGTCAACAAACACAGACACAGAGACATGATCTCAGAGAAATCAATGGACAGGACAATGGACACAAAAAGGAAGAAGGGAAACGCAAATCGCACAGAGGAGGTCGCAAGCACAAGCGGAAATCCGCGTTATTTCACGCGGAAATATCGGAATTAGAGGATGTGTCCCTTGATCGGGGACAGGGGATGTCCTTTCTTGAGGAAAAAGAGGATAGGAAAGTCATACCCTCAAGTTTAGATGTGTCAAATGAACATAATGTATTAAATTTATCTGATGTAATGCTTTCAACTGAAGATATTAGTCTGTTATCGCATGGTCTGAATTTTGTGCCTAATAACAGGTTTAATCTTTTTACTACTTTGATGGATTTAAACAAATTTATCAGACTATTAGCAATAAGAAAACATTTTATTGAAGCATCAGATGATTATTCCTTTCTAATTAATAGGTCTCACATTAATGAGTATGAGAATTTACAGTTTAGGGAACAATGTTGTCTCCTTGAACTACAAGAATTAGATGGAAACTTTTCGAAAACATGTGATGTGGTGGACATGAAAATGAGGGTGAAAAATCCACAATTTTATCCCTCATCTTCCAGAGCCCCTATTCTTGAACAGTTTCGTTTGACTGTGGAAAGGGACTTAACAAAATTGCAGGAGACCCCTACCATGTATAGAGATAATTTGAGCAAAAAAGAGAGAGCAGCACTTGATCTTTTAGAGAAAAATGACAGATTAACCATTCGTATGGCGGATAAGGGAGGAAAAATAGTTGTCCTTAATAAGGATGACTATCTAAAATCAATCCTCAATATTTTGGAGGACACATCCACATACAAAAAATTGTCAAATGATCCCACTAATCAATTTGCTATGTCCCTCCACAAACTTGTCATCTATGGTGAACAATTAGGAGTTTTCTCTGGTAAAGAGGCGAAGTATCTCATGAATGAAAATCCAGTAATGCCAATTATGCATGGTTTACCTAAAATTCACAAAGGGGTTTTCCCCCCTCCACTCAGACCCATAGTGTCAGGTATAGGGTCTCTAAATGAGAGATTGTGTGACTGGGTTGATCGAATTCTCCAGCCTTTAGTGGTACGTACACCTGGCTATATTCGTGACTCAAAGGAGATACTGAGAATTTTTGATGGGTTTGAGTGGAGGGGGGAATACCAATGGTTGACATGTGATGTGTCGGCCTTGCATCCTTCTATACCACATGATGTGGCATTGCTTGCATTGGGATATCACCTTAAAAAACATTCTACTTTTTCAGCAGAAATTTGTCAATATGTTATAGATGTGGTGGAGTATCTTCTCCATCACAATTTCTTTATGTTTGATGACAGTTTCTATCTGCAGGTTCGGGGGGTACCAATGGGGGCGAGGTTCTCGCCCTCTTTGGCCAACCTGGTGATGTCGTGGTGGGAAAGTAATAGTATCTTCCATGCCAGTAACCCCTTTCGTAATCACATACACTGGTATGGAAGATATATTGATGATTTGCTGATTGTATGGGAAGGTGGTCTAGATCAAATACAGGATTTCGTCAATTACATCAACAGTAACCATCTTAATTTAAGGTTTACACACAATGTCAGTTTGAATACCACAAATTTTTTAGACATTACTTTAACAGGAGATGATGAAACAAAAAGTGTAAAAACACGTCTATATCGCAAGGAAACCTCAGGTAACGCATTGCTACATTTTAAAAGTTCTCATCCGGAACATACAAAACGTTCCCTACCAGTCGGAGAGTTAATTCGATTGAAAAGAGCTTGTAGTGATCACGAAATTTATATCTCTCAGATGGAGACCATGTGTGAGCGATTTAAGGAGAGGAATTATTCACAGTGGTCCATTAATAGAGCCAAACAGATAGTTAATAAAATGGACAGAAAATCTTTATTAACAACCAATAAAAATAAACATAAAAATAGAAATTTAAATAAAAACAGGTTACATTTTTCTACCAGGTATAGTGCAGATTACAAACAAGTTGTGAAAGTGATCAAAAATAATCTAGGAATTCTTAACCAGGATGAAACTTTTAAGAACATAGTCTCGGAGGGGATTAATTTTATACCCAAAAAAGGCAAAACTTTGGGCAATTATCTTTCTCCAAGCCTGGTTCTAAGTAACAAAAACCCCATTTCTGATACTTGGTTGCATATAAAAGGTTTTTACAGATGTGGTACCAACAGATGCCAGGTCTGTAAATATGTACATAAAGATTCTAATTTTACTAACTCTGCGGGAACCAAGAATTATAAAATTGATAGGTACATGAATTGTACCACAGATCATGTGGTATATATGATATCCTGTACCACTTGCAACTTGCATTATATTGGTAGCACAATAAGACCGCTTAAACTGAGAATATCAGAACATGTACATTCCATTCTGAATGAGAATTCGACAAAAATCACAGGGGTAACAAGACATTTTAGAGACACTCATAAAGGAGATGTAGAATCATTCACATTTAAAGCAATAGAGAAGGTTATAAAGCCCAAAAGAGGTGGCAATTGGGACCTTTTGGTACGGGAAAGAGAAGCCTTTTGGATTCTTAAACTGGGAACAAGGATACCTACAGGTATGAATCACAGAAGTGACCTATCTTACATTTATAAATACTAATAATAGGCAGGGCCCTGATTATGTGTCCTTTTGTCTCTTGTTTAATCTAATACTGTACATCATGTCCTTTCATCTTCTGTGGTATTGATAATGTTGCAGTGGTGAAGGCACGCTAATATTATAGAAGTATGTGAAATACCAACACGTTACTTACCTTTAAGATAGAATGTCACGTGGTTGGATCCGGTCTCTTTGGTGTGTATTCACACATGTCTCAGTGGGATTGTATGTGTGTTACTGTTATGTACGGCTTCTCCTCTGTCAAGTTATGTTCGGTCACATAGGTTGTTTGTGTCTTCTTTTGTGTCCTTTGTCCTTTGGTTCTTTTTCCCATACAGTTGTATCAAGCACCTGATAGGTTCATTATGTCAGGTGATACGGGAGGGATCTAGAAACCATATTGTCCATCTTTGTTGAGGGCAGTATTTGACCAGACTTTGTAGGTTTCACCAGGACTATATATATATGTCTATATTTATATTTATATCTATCAGTGTTTGCAGAATATCCTGCCATGTAAATAGGTATTTACAATTGAGAATTTTATATATGTACATGCATTTTTTATGCTATTTACTTCCTTTTTTCCAAGCGGTTAGGTATGTGTTTTAATTAGCGCAGGTGTGCATGTGTAGGTCTCCATTATTTATGGAGACATTCATTCACACAGAGTCAGGCTATGAGTAAGGAGCTGACCTAGAGGCTCCGAAACGCGTCAGCCGGACGCTGCCCGCTTTCCCTCCATGCTGGCCACACTGAGCGTTTTTTATATCTAAAATTGAATGTTTTCCAATTTTTGAATATGGATAAATAAAAGCTAAGTTTTATTCAAACTAAGGAGATGCGTGCTGGATGTTTACTTCTACTAGTTGAACCACACCCTGGGCTGAAGGGCAACAAAATCTCCGTGCATCCAACTCAAGCTTTCAGGTGAAGTTCTTCAATACACGTAAGAATTTATACACCCAGTGTTGGATATTGGAACAAGAAGGTGAGCTGACTTCAAATTTTCGACAAGGATATATTATAAGTTACTTTTTATTTTAATGCGTTTCCAGGGCTGGATTTTTATATTTTTTTGAACAGGTGGAAGGTTTCCTAACAGGGATGCTAGTTAAGGCTGGGGGGGGGGGGAGGGGGATACTTGGATCGTCTGCAGACCCCAAATAATGACAGGGACTTGTGCCTTACACCCAATGGATTATCTTACCCCATAGATGGCCGTGACCTACGGCGCTGAACAGTCCTATCATTACACACTGACTGATAACATTATTACAGACCCCCCTTATATATATATTACTAGAGGGAGGACGCGGCTTCGCCCGGGTATATTACATGTTATGTTTGTGTAGTGGCCCCATAAGAATTGCCCAGTTTTGCACTGGTGTATTGTGTATGTGCTTTGTGTGTGTGTCCATAAGCGTCATGTGATTATGTGTATCTCTATTTGGATGTCAGTGAAAAACCTGTGATCGATTATTTTGAATACCTGGAGTAAAGCTCTTTTATGTAATACTGTGCGCTGAGCCACGTATCTAATCCTCCGGCGTGTGGTACCGTGTGCTGAGCCACGTATCTAATCCTCTGGTGTGTGATACTGTGTGCTGACCTGTGTATCTAATCCTCTGATGCGTGTATCTCAGTTCGGATATCAGTGTTGTATTGTGCATGTGGAGTGACCGTGTGTATTGCAGAACAGACAGAGAAGAGAACAGACAGATGAGAATTCATGTATATAATATAGAGAGATATAAGAGTGGGGTCTGTAATACAGAGATCATTCAGTATATATATAATGGGGTTACCTAATATACTGACTGGTCACTATTACAGACCCCCCTTATCTCTCTATAGTATAAAAATGAGTGTCCATCTGTCTGTCTGTTCTCTAATGTGAACCAAACGACTGGACCGATCTTCACCAAATTTGACACAGAGATACCTCAGATATCAGGGAAGGTTTAAGACGAGAACCCAACTCATTCGGACGTACCGTTCCGGAGATACAGCATTCCAAACACCCTGACCCCCCCATTAGCCAATACAAACCTGCAAGTCTTTCACTGATATTCCAACTGCAATACACACGGTCACTCCACATGTACAATACAACACTGATATCCAAACTGAGATACACGCATCAGAGGATTAGATAGACAGATCAGCACACAGTATCAGATGTCAGAGGATTAGATACACGCATCTGCACAAAGTTCCACAAGCTGAAGGATTAGATACGTGTGTCGACACACAGTACCACACACCGGAGGATTAGATACACAGGTCAGCACACAGTATAACACAGCAGAGGATTAGATACGCGCATCTGCACAAAGTACCACATGGCTAAAGATTAGATACATGACTCTGCACACAGTTCCACAAGCCGTAGGATTAGATACGCACGTCTGCACACAATACCACACGCCAGAGGATTAGATATGCACGTCTACACACAGTTCCACATGCCGCAGGAATACATACATGCCACTGCACACAATACCACACGCTGGAAGATTGGATACATGCCAATGCACACAGTTACAAATGCCACAGAATTAGATACGCGCATCTACACACAGTTCCACATGCCAGAGGATTAGATATGCGTGTCTGCACAAAGTACCACACGCTGGAGGATTAGATACACAGGTCAGCACACATTATCACACGCCAGAGGATTAGATACGCACGTCTGCACACAGTTCCACATGCCAAAGGATTAGATATGCGAGTCTTCACAAAGTTCCACATGCTGGAGGATTAGATATGCACCTCAACACATAGTACCACACGCGAGAGGATTAGATACACGCGTCTTCACACAGTTCCACATGCCGGAGGATTAGATACGTGCGTCTATACACAGTTCCACATGCTGCACCCAATGGAGGATTAGATACGTACCACTGCACATAATACCACACAGCGAAGGTTTAGATACACACTACTGCACGCAATACCACATGGGGAGGGTTAGATACACACGTCTGCACACAGTACCACACGCCAGAGGATTAGATACACGCGTCTGCACACAGTACCACATGCTGGAGTGTTAGATACATAAGTCAGGACACAGTACCACACGCTGGAGGATTAGATATGCGCATCTGCACACAGTTACACATGGCGCAGCATTAGATATGCATGTCTTTACACAATACCAGAGGATTAGATATGCACATCTGCACACAGTACCACACGCTGGCAGATTAGATACACAAGTCAGCACACAGTACCACACACCAGATATATGCGTATGCACACAGTACCAAGCACCAGAGAATTAGATACGCACGTCTTCACACAATTCCACACGTCAGAAGATTATATATGCGCCACTGCACACAATACCACACAGGGGAGGATTAGATACACGCCACTGCACACAGTACTACACGCCGGAGGATTAGATACACAGCTCTGCACAGAGTACCACATATTAGGGTGCGTTCACATGATGTAACGTGGAGCGCGATCTGGCACGTATACACAATATACCGCAAAATCACGTGGCATATACGCTCCTAACTCCCATTGAAATGAATGGGAGCATTTTGAGTGCGTCATCTGCCAGCACGTGTATACGTACCAGATCACGCTCCACGTTACATCGTGTGAATGCACCCTTAGAGTTCTACCCAAGGTTTCTATAGCAACCCAGCCATTTTTCTTCACTACTTTATGTCAGCTTTAAAGAGGCAGGGCGCTGTGAATGACACTGCTACACAAGGTCACATGCACACAGCTTTACTCCAGGTATCCATAACAACTGATCACAGGTTTTTCACTGATATCCGAAATGAGATGCATATGATCACATGACGCTTATGGACACACACAAACCACATACACAATACACCAGTGCAAAACTGGACAATTCTTATGGGGCCACTACACAAACATAACATGTAATATACCCGTGCGAAGCCGCGTCCTCCTGCTAGTATATATATATATGATTTTCTGCCTGTTCTTTATGTGCGACAAAACGACTGGACCGATCTTCACCAAATTTGACACACAGATACATCAGGTGTCTGGGAAGGTTTTAGACCGGACCTCAACTCTCTCGCACGTACCTTTCCTGAGATACAGCATTCCCAAAACAATGACCTGCATTACCCAATACAAACCTGCAAATCTTTCACTCGTATTCCAACTGCCATACACACGGTCACATGTCTCTTATCAGCCAATAGAAGCTCGCAGGTGCTTAGTCTCTACATGCACACAGCTTTACTCCAGGTTTCCATAACAACCCAGCTATTTTTCTTCACTGCTGTAAATCAGCTTTAAAGGGGCAGAGTGCTGTGGACTTATGACATCTTGGAGAGCGGCGAGAAGTTATACATAGAAAATAGACCAGAACCAAATCCTATGGGGCCACTAAGCAAACAAAACGTGAAATATACCTGTGTGAGGCCGAGTCCTCCTGATAGTATATATATATTTATATACAGTGCCTACAAGTAGTATTCAACCCTCTGCAGATTTAGCAGGTTTGATAAGATGCAAATAAGTTAGAGCATTCAAACAAGAGCAGGATTTATTAACAGATGCATAAATCTTACAAACCAAAAAGTTATGTTGCTCAGTTAAATTTTAATAAATGTTAAACATAAAAGTGTGGGTCAATTATTATTCAACCCCTAGGTTTAGTATTTTGTGGAATAACCCTTGTTTGCAATTACAGCTAATAATTGTCTTTTATAAGAGCTGATCAGGCCGGCACAGGTCTCTGGAGTTATCTTGGCCCACTCCTCCATGCAGATCTTCTCCAAGTTATCTAGGTTCTTTGGGTGTCTCATGTGGACTTTAATCTTGAGCTCCTTCCACAAGTTTTCAATTGGGTTAAGGTCAGGAGACTGACTAGGCCACTGCAACACCTTGATTTTTTTCCCTCTTGAACCAGGCCTTGGTTTTCTTGGCTGTGTGCTTTGGGTCGTTGTCTTGTTGGAAGATGAAATGACGACCCATCTTAAGATCCTTGATGGAGGAGCGGAGGTTCTTGGCCAAAATCTCCAGGTAGGCCGTGCTATCCATCTTCCCATGGATGCGGACCAGATGGCCAGGCCCCTTGGCTGAGAAGCAGCCCCACAGCATGATGCTGCCACCACCATGCTTGACTGTAGGGATGGTATTCTTGGGGTCGTATGTAGTGCCATCCAGTCTCCAAACGTCACGTGTGTGGTTGGCACCAAAGATCTCGATCTTGGTCTCATCAGACCAGAGAACCTTGAACCAGTCTGTCTCAGAGTCCTCCAAGTGATCATGAGCAAACTGTAGACGAGCCTAGACATGACGCTTTGAAAGTAAAGGTACCTTACGGGCTCGTCTGGAACGGAGACCATTGCGGTGGAGTACGTTACTTATGGTATTGACTGAAACCAATGTCCCCACTGCCATGAGATCTTCCCGGAGCTCCTTCCTTGTTGTCCTTGGGTTAGCCTTGACTCTTCGGACAAGCCTGGCCTCGGCACGGGAGGAAACTTTGAAAGGCTGTCCAGGCCGTGGAAGGCTAACAGTAGTTCCATAAGCCTTCCACTTCCGGATGATGCTCCCAACAGTGGAGACAGGTAGGCCCAACTCCTTGGAAAGGGTTTTGTACCCCTTGCCAGCCTTGTGACCCTCCACCATCTTGTCTCTGATGGCCTTGGAGTGCTCCTTTGTCTTTCCCATGTTGACCATGTATGAGTGCTGTTCACAAGTTTGGGGAGGGTCTTACATAGTCAGAAAAGGCTGGAAAAAGAGAGAATTCATCCAAACATGTGAAGCTCATTGTTCTTTGTGCCTGAACTACTTCTTAATACTTTAGGGGAACCAAACAGAATTCTGGTGGTTTGAGGGGTTGAATAATAAATGACCCTCTGAAGAAACTTGTCACAATTTAAAAAAAAATTTAAACAAAGAAATAATCTTTTTTGCTGCAGAGCATTTCACACTTCCAGGCTGATCTACAGTCCAAATGTCACAATGCCAAGTTAATTCCGAATGTGTAAACCTGCTAAATCTGCAGGGGGTTGAATACTACTTGTAGGCACTGTACACACTGGTCACTATTATACACCCCCTTATATATTATATATACTGGTCACTATTATACACCCCCTTATATATTATATATACTGGTCACTATTATACACCCCCCCCTTATATATTATATATACTGGTCACTATTATACACCCCCTTATATATTATATATACTGGTCACTATTATACACCCCCCCCCTTATATATTATATATACTGGTCACTATTATACACTAGAGATGAGCGAACACTAAAATGTTCGAGGTTCGAAATTCGATTCGAACAGCCGCTCAATGTTCGTGTGTTCGAATGGGTTTCGAACCCCATTATAGTCTATGGGGAACAGATACTCGTTAAGGGGGAAACCCAAATCCGTGTCTGGAGGGTCACCAAGTCCACTATGACACCCCAGGAAATGATACCAACACCTCTGGAATGACACTGGGACAGCAGGGGGCGCATGTCTGGGGGCATCTAACACACCAAAGACCCTCTATTACCCCAACATCACAGCCTAACAACTACACACTTTACACACTCAATACCACCTCTCTGACAGTAGGAAAACACCTTGAAACATGTGTATTTGGCACTTGCAGTGAGGAGAGCTTGTCACCAGCAGTGAATTTGGCCCTTGTAGTAAGTTGAGGTTGGCACCAACATTTGTTTTGAAAATCAGGGTGGATTGAGCCTCTAACCAGCAGAGTTTGGGCAAATTCATGGTGGGGGGAGCCTCTAAAAACCCCAGTTTGGACCAATTCATGGTGGAGGGAGCCTCTAAAAACCCCAGTTTGGACCAATTCATGGTGGAGGGAGCCTCTAACCAGCCCAGTTTGGACCAATTCATGGTGGAGGGAGCCTCTAAACAGCTCAGTTTGGGCAAATTCATGGTGGAGGGAGCCTCTAAAAACCCCAGTTTGGACCAATTCATGGTGGAGGGAGCCTCTAAACAGCCCAGTTTGGGCAAATTCATGGTGGAGGGAGCCTCTAAAAAACCCCAGTTTGGACCAATTCATGGTGGAGGGAGCCTCTAAAAACCCCAGTTTGGACCAATTCATGGTGGAGGGAGCCTCTAAACAGCCCAGTTTGGGCAAATTCATGGTGGAGGGAGCCTCTAAACAGCCCAGTTTGGGCAAATTCATGGTGGAGGGAGCCTCTAAAAACCCCAGTTTGGACCAATTCATGGTGGAGGGAGCCTCTAAAAACCCCAGTTTGGACCAATTCATGGTGGAGGGAGCCTCTAAACAGCCCAGTTTGGACCAATTCATGGTGGAGGGAGCCTCTAAAAACCCCAGTTTGGACCAATTCATGGTGGAGGGAGCCTCTAAACAGCCCAGTTTGGGCAAATTCATGGTGGAGGGAGCCTCTAAAAACCCCCAGTTTGGACCAATTCATGGTGGAGGGAGCCTCTAAACAGCTCAGTTTGGGCAAATTCATGGTGGAGGGAGCCTCTAAAAACCCCAGTTTGGACCAATTCATGGTGGAGGGAGCCTCTAAAAACCCCAGTTTGGACCAATTCATGGTGGAGGGAGCCTCTAAAAACCCCAGTTTGGACCAATTCATGGTGGAGGGAGCCTCTAAAAACCCCAGTTTGGACCAATTCATGGTGGAGGGAGCCTCTAAACAGCCCAGTTTGGGCAAATTCATGGTGGAGGGAGCCTCTAAACAGCCCAGTTTGGGCAAATTCATGGTGGAGGGAGCCTCTAAACAGCCCAGTTTGGGCAAATTCATGGTGGAGGGAGCCTCTAAAAACCCCCAGTTTGGACCAATTCATGGTGGAGGGAGCCTCTAAAAACCCCAGTTTGGACCAATTCATGGTGGAGGGAGCCTCTAAACAGCCCAGTTTGGGCAAATTCATGGTGGAGGGAGCCTCTAAACAGCCCAGTTTGGGCAAATTCATGGTGGAGGGAGCCTCTAAAAACCCCAGTTTGGACCAATTCATGGTGGAGGGAGCCTCTAAAAACCCCAGTTTGGACCAATTCATGGTGGAGGGAGCCTCTAAACAGCCCAGTTTGGGCAAATTCATGGTGGAGAGAGCCTCTAAAAACCCCAGTTTGGACCAATTCATGGTGGAGGGAGCCTCTAAACAGCCCAGTTTGGGCAAATTCATGGTGGAGGGAGCCTCTAAACAGGCCAGTTTGGGCAAATTCATGGTGGAGGGAGCCTCTAACCAGCCCAGTTTGGACCAATTCATGGTGGACGGAGCCTCTAAAAACCCCAGTTTGGACCAATTCATGGTGGAGGGAGCCTCTAAACAGCCCAGTTTGGACCAATTCATGGTGGAGGGAGCCTCTAAAAACCCCAGTTTGGACCAATTCATGGTGGAGGGAGCCGCTAAACAGCCCAGTTTGGACCAATTCATGGTGGAGGGAGCCTCTAACCAGCAGAGTTGGTGGAAATCAGGGTGGAGGGAGCCTCTAACCAGCAGAGTTGTGGGAAAGCAGGGTGGAGGGAGCCTCTAACCAGCAGAGTTGGGGGAAATCAGGGTGGAGGGAGCCTAGTATTAGCAGAATTGTGCAACGCTTATGGTGGATGAGTATGAGGATGCGGAGGAATTGGAGAGGTTGAGTACAGACATGGAGTTTCATGTTGGGGTGCTTTACACAGGTGGGCCCAAAAATGAAGGCTCTATCCAGTGGTGGTTCATTTTTATCAAAGTGAGCCGGTCGGCAGTCTCAGCTGACAGACGGGTGCGCTTGTCAGTGATGATGCCACCGGCTGCACTGAACACCCTCTCAGATAGGACGCTGGCGGCAGGACAGGACAGCACCTCCAAGGCATATAGGGCAAGTTCAAGCCACAGGTCCAACTTCGACACCCAATACGTGTAGGGCGCAGAGGGGTCGGAGAGGACAGGGCTGTGGTCGGAAAGGTATTCCCGCAACATGCGCCTATACTTCTCATGCCTGGTGACACTAGGACCCTCCGTGGCGGCACTTTGGCGAGGGGGTGCCATCAAGGTGTCCCAGACCTTAGACAGTGTGCCCCTCGTTTGTGTGGACCGGTGAGAACTTGGTCGCCTACTGGAGGAACTGTCCTCCCTGCCGCCAACGTCACATGCTGGAAACATCTCCATCATATTCTGCACCAATTGCCTGTGGCAAGCATTGATGCGATTGGCCCTCCCCTCTACCGGAATAAAAGACGAGATGTTGTTTTTATACCGGGGGTCAAGGATAGCAAAGATCCAGTACTGGTTGTCCTCCATGATTTTGACAATACGCTTGTCGGTTGTAAAGCACCCCAACATGAACTCAGCCATGTCTGCCACAGTGTTAGTTGGCATGACTCCTCTGGCCCCACCGGAAAGTTCAATCTCCATTTCCTCCTCATCCTCCATGTCTACCCATCCGCGCTGCAACAATGGGATGATTCGAAGTTGCCCGGAAGCCTCCTGTATCACCATCACATCATCGGACAACTCTTCTTCCTCCTCCTCCTCCTCCTCCTCCATTAAACGCAGTGAAGCGGACAGATGTGTGGACCTACTCTCCAGCTGTGACGGATCGGATGCTATCCCTAACTCCTCTGTGTGATCTGAGTTATCCCTGATGTCAATCAGGGATTCTCTCAGAACACACAAGAGCGGGATTGTAAGGCTCACCATCGCATCCTCAGAGCTCACCCTCCTTGTGGACTCCTCAAACACCCGTAGGATGTCACAAAGGTCTCTCATCCATGGCCACTCATGGATGAGAAACTGAGGCAGCTGACTTTGTGGCACCCTAGGGTTTTGTAGCTGGTATTCCATCAAAGGTCTCTGCTGCTCAACCACTCTATTCAACATCTGAAACGTTGAGTTCCAGCGTGTGGGGACGTCGCACAAAAGCCGGTGTTGTGGCACATGCAGGCGTTGCTGGAGAGATTTTAAGCTAGCAGCGGCTACTGTCGACTTGCGAAAGTGGGCGCACATGCGCCGCACTTTCACCAGTAGCTCTGGAACATTGGGGTAGCTCTTTAGGAAACGTTGCACCACTAGGTTGAAGACGTGGGCCAGGCATGGAACATGTTGGAGTCCGGCAAGCTCCAGAGCTGCTACCAGGTTCCGGCCGTTATCACAAACGACCATGCCTGGGCCCAGGTGCAGCGGCTCAAACCATATTGCCGTCTCATCGAGGAGGGCATCCCTCACCTCGGAGGCAGTGTGCTGTCTGTCCCCCAAGCTGATCAGCTTCAGCACGGCCTGCTGACGTCTACCAACGCCAGTGCTGCAACGTTTCCAACTCGTAGCTGGGGTCAATCTAACAGCGGAGGAGGAGGCGGTGGCGGAGGAGGAGGCGGTGGCGGAGGAGGAGGCGGTAGAGGAGGAGGAGGAGGGGGGTGTTCTTCTCGTGTCCCTGCCAGGAATGTTAGGCGGGGAGACGAGGTACACCGGGCCAGTTTGGGAAGCAGTCCCAGCCTCAACTACATTCACCCAGTGTGCCGTCAGTGAAATGTAGCGTCCCTGTCCGCATGCACTTGTCCACGCGTCGGTGGTCAAGTGGACCTTTGTGCAAAGCGCGGAACTAAGGGCCCGCCTGATGTTGAGTGACACGTGCTGGTGCAAGGCGGGGATGGCACACCGGGAGAAGTAGTGACGGCTAGGGACGGCATAGCGAGGTGCCGCAGTTGTCATCAGGTCCAGGAAGGCGGGAGTTTCAACAAGCCGGAACGCCAACATCTCCTGGGCCAGCAGTTTAGCGATGTTGGCGTTCAAGGCTTGCGCGTGTGGGTGGTTAGCAGTGTATTTCTGCCGCCGCTCCAATGTCTGAGAGATGGTGGGTTGTTGTAAAGAAGCGCCTGATGGTGCCTTTGATGGTGCAGGAGAAGGAGATAAGACAGGAACAGGGGAGGATGAGGGAGAAGTCAACAAAGTGGCGGAGGCAGATGAAGTGGTGTCCTGGCTCGTCCTCTGGAGTGCATCGCCAGCACAGTCAGCAGTGGCAGTGGCAGAGGCAGTGGCAGAGGCAGTGGCAGTGGCGTGAACGGCAGGCGGCCTTTGTCCTGCCGTTGCTGCCTGCCACTGATTCCAGTGCTTGGATTCCAAATGACGGCGCATTGAAGTGGTGGACAGGTTGCTCTTCTCAGAGCCCCTAATCAATTTCGAGAGGCAAATTGTGCAGACAACACTATATCTGTCCTCGGCGCATTCCTTGAAAAAACTCCACACCTTCGAGAAACGTGCCCTCGAGGTGGGAGTTTTTCGGGGCTGGGTACGAACTGGAACATCTTGGGAGATTCCGGGTGTGGCCTGGCTTCGCCTAAGCTGCTGACCTCTGCCTCTGGCTACCCTTTTTGGTGCTGCACTTGCCTCAACATCCACACTACTTTCCCCGCTTGACATCCCCCCTGTCCAGGTCGGGTCAGTGTCCTCATCATCCACCACTTCCTCTTCCAACTCCTGTCTCATCTCCTCCTCCCGCACAATGCGCCGGTCAACTGGATGCCCTGACGGCAACTGCGTCACATCATCGTCGATGAGGGTGGGTTGCTGGTCATCCACCACCAAATCGAACGGAGATGGAGGAGACTCTAGTGTTTGAGCATCTGGACACAGATGCTCCTCTGTTAGGTTCGTGGAATCGTGACGTGGAGAGGCAGGTTGAGGGACAATGAAAGGAGCGGAGAACAGCTCTGGGGAGCAGGGACAGTTGGGGTTATTGTTCTGTGAAGCTTGGGAATTTTGGGAGGAAGGAGAACAAGACTGTTGGGTAATAGGAGGAGAGGAGGCAGAGTCTGACTGGCTGCTGGACAATGTGCTGTAAGCGTTCTCTGACAGCCATTGCAAGACCTGTTCCTGGTTCTCGGGCCTACTAAGGTTTGTACCCTGCAGTTTAGTTAATGTGGCAAGCAACCCTGGCACTGTGGAGTGGCGCAATGCTTGCTGCCCCACAGGAATAGGCACGGGACGCCCTGTGGCTTCACTGCTACCTTGCTCCCCAGAACCATTCCCCCGACCTCGCCCACGGCCTCGTCCACGTCCCTTTCCGGGAGCCTTGCGCATTTTGAATTCCCAGTCAGACAATGGCACTATATACCAGTAGCAAAAATTGTGGGTGTATATAGCCCCAATTCTATTGCTAGGGGACTTGCAGGGTATTTCTGGGGTGAAGGTGGGGGGGCACACCGTTGGAACGGGGATTTGGGGTGTATATATGGGGTATACGGGAATACACTGTCAGTGTATTACATTCAGGATCCGGGGAAAGCTGGGTTGCGGCGATTGAGCCCGTCAGTGCCACGTTACACTGACAAGCTTCTCCCTGGAATTTAGCTCTTATAAGAGCTGTTGTGGTTGTCTTCTCCTTCCTATCCTAGCCTGTCCCTGCCTACCCAGAATCTAAGCCCTAGCTAGCTGGACGGAAACCTCCGTCCTCGGTGAATTGCAAGCTCAGAATGACGCGAAGCTGGGCGGCGCTGTTCTTTTAAATTAGAGGTCACATGTTTTCGGCAGCCAATGGGTTTTGCCTACTTTTTTCAACGTCACCGGTGTCGTAGTTCCTGTCCCACCTCCCCTGCGCTGTTATTGGAGCAAAAAAGGCGCCAGGGAAGGTGGGAGGGGAATCGAGTAATGGCGCACTTTACCACGCGGTGTTCGATTCGATTCGAACATGCCGAACAGCCTAATATCCGATCGAACATGAGTTCCATAGAACACTGTTCGCTCATCTCTATTATACACCTCTCTTATATATTATATATACTGGTAACTATTATACACCTCTCTTATATATTATATATACTGGTCACTATTATACACCCCCTTATATATTATATATACTGGTCACTATTATACACCTCTCTTATATATTATATATACTGGTCACTATTATACACCCCCTTATATATTATATATACTGGTCACTATTATATACCCCCCTTATATATTATATATACTGGTCACTATTATACACCCCCCTTATATATTATATATACTGGTCACTATTATACACCTCTCTTATATATTATATATACTGGTCACTATTATACACCCCCTTATATATTATATATACTGGTCACTATTATACACCCCCTTATATATTATATATACTGGTCACTATTATACACCTCTCTTATATATTATATATACTGGTCACTATTATACACCCCCCCCTTATATATTATATATACTGGTAACTATTATACACCCCCTTATATATTATATATACTGGTCACTATTATACACCCCCCTTATATATTATATATACTGGTAACTATTATACACCCCCCCTTATATATTATATATACTGGTCACTATTATACACCCCCCTTATATATTATATATACTGGTCACTATTATACCCCCCCCTCCCCTTATATATTATATATACTGGTCACTATTATACACCCCCCTTATATATTATATATACTGGTCACTATTATACAACCCCCTTATATGTTATATATACTGCTCACTATTATACACCCCCCACCCTTATATATTATATATACTGGTCACTATTATACACCCCCCTTATATATTATATATACTGGTCACTATTATACACGCCCCTTATATATTATATATACTGGTCACTATTATACAACCCCCTTATATATTATATATACTGCTCACTATTATACACCCCCCACCCTTATATGTTATATATACTGGTCACTATTATACACCCCCCTTATATATTATATATACTGGTCACTATTATACACCCCTCCTTATATATTATATATACTGGTCACTATTATACACCCCCCTTATATATTATATATACTGGTCACTATTATACCCCCCCCCCTTATATATTATATATACTGGTCACTATTATACACCCCCCTTATATATTATATATACTGGTCACTATTATACACCCCCCCCCCCCTTATATATTATATATACTGGTCACTATTATACACCCCCCTTATATATTATATATACTGGTCACTATTATACACCCCCCCCCCTTATATATTATATATACTGGTCACTATTATACACCCCCCCTTATATATTATAAGGGCGCTAGCTTTCCAGGCACACATCCAGGGGAGCGACTCCTACCACCACCAAGCATGGCTAAGCCACCCGAGCAAACCAGACATTCACCAACCAAACAGCAGCCAACCACCAAACCAAAAACACCAACAGATGATAACCAAGGCCGAAATAAAGGCGACCACAGAGGCAAACAGAGAGCGGTACATTGGAGAATGGAGAAACGAAATAAATAACTCCAAGAAACTCACCAATGTGTACCAATCCCTACAAAGGGACTACACCATGGCCACCTACCTGGAGAGAATACGCCACCCCAAGCACAGACAGACCCTGAGCCGATACAGACTGAGCGCCCACAACCTAGAGATAGAGACGGGGTGATACAGGCAGACGTACAAGCCACGGGAGAAGAGACTGTGCCAGCACTGTGACCAGGGGGCCCTAGAAGACCAGACCCACTTCCTGCTACACTGCACCAAATACTCAGCTGTGAGGGCCGTCTACTACCAAAGACTCTCTGCCCACATCCCAGACTGGGAGAAGAGGAAACTCTACATCCTACTGGGAGAAGAAGAGGCCACTGTGGAGATCGCTGCCCAATACGTGTCCAGCTGTCACCAAACAAGAGGAAGATGAGACTCCATGGACTGTTATATTTATCCCAATACACCCGCCCCACCCCCACCTCCCCATATAGCAGTCACCAACGAAGAGGAAGATGAGACTCCACGGACTGTTATACCCCAAACCAACCGCCCCGCCCCACCTCACCTCCAACCCCCCCCCCATATAGCAGTCACCAACGAAGAGGAAGATGAGACTCCATGGACTGTTATAACCCAAACCCCCCCCATACCCACCACCCACCCAACCCAACGCCCCCCCGCCCACTTTACTAGCTTTGGTAATGCCAAATAACTATTCGGACGTGCCAATAAAGCATTTTTGATTTGATTTGATTTATATATACTGGTCACTATTATACACCCCCCCTTATATATTATATATACTGGTCACTATTATACACCCCCCCTTATATATTATATATACTGGTCACTATTATACACCCCCTTATATATTATATATACTGGTCACTATTATACACCCCCCTTATATATTATATATACTGGTCACTATTATACACCCCCCCTTATATATTATATATACTGGTCACTATTATACACCCCCCCCCATATATATATATATATATATATATATATATACTGGTCACTATTATACACCCCCTTATATATTATATATACTGGTCACTATTATACACCCCCCTTATATATTATATATACTGGTCACTATTATACACCCCCCCCTTATATATTATATATACTGGTCACTATTATACACCCCCTTATATATTATATATACTGGTCACTATTATACACCCCCCCTTATATATTATATATACTGGTCACTATTATACACCCCCCTTATATATTATATATACTGGTCACTATTATACACCCCCCCTTATATATTATATATACCGGTCACTATTATACACTCCCCTTATATACTATATATACCGGTCACTATTATACACTCCCCTTATATATTATATATACCGGTCACTATTATACACCCCCCCTTATATATTATATATACTGGTCACTATTATACACCCCCCCCCTTATATATTATATATACTGGTCACTATTATACCCCCCCCCCCCTTATATATTATATATACTGGTCACTATTATACACCCCCCCCCTTATATATTATATATACTGGTCACTATTATACACCCCCCCCCCTTATATATTATATATACTGGTCACTATTATACACCCCCCCTTATATATTATATATACTGGTCACTATTATACACCCCCCCTTATATATTATATATACTGGTCACTATTATACACCCCCCCCTTATATATTATATATACTGGTCACTATTATACACCCCCCCCCCTTATATATTATATATACTGGTCACTATTATACACCCCCCCCCCTTATATATTATATATACTGGTCACTATTATACACCCCCCTTATATATTATATATACTGGTCACTATTATACACCCCCCTTATATATTATATATACTGGTCACTATTATACCCCCCCCCCTTATATATTATATATACTGGTCACTATTATACACCCCCCCTTATATATTATATATACTGGTCACTATTATACACCCCGCCCTTATATATTATATATACTGGTCACTATTATACACCCCCCCTTATATATTATATATACTGGTCACTATTATACACCCCCCCTTATATATTATATATACTGGTCACTATTATACACCCCCCCCCTTATATATTATATATACTGGTCACTATTATACACTCCCCCCCCCCTTATATATTATATATACTGGTCACTATTATACACTCCCCCCCCCCTTATATATTATATATACTGGTCACTATTATACACCCCCCCTTATATATTATATATACTGGTCACTATTATACACCCCGCCCTTATATATTATATATACTGGTCACTATTATACACCCCCCCCCTTATATATTATATATACTGGTCACTATTATACACTCCCCCCCCCTTATATATTATATATACTGGTCACTATTATACACCCCCCCTTATATATTATATATACTGGTCACTATTATACATCCCCCCCTTATATATTATATATACTGGTCACTATTATACACCCCCCCTTATATATTATATATACTGGTCACTATTATACACCCCCCTTATATATTATATATACTGGTCACTATTATACACCCCCTTATATATTATATATACTGGTCACTATTATACACCCCCTTATATATTATATATACTGGTCACTATTATACACCCCCTTATATATTATATATACTGGTCACTATTATACACCCCCCCCCCTTATATATTATATATACTGGTCACTATTATACACCCCCTTATATATTATATATACTGGTCACTATTATACACCCCCCTTATATATTATATATACTGGTCACTATTATACCCCCCCCCCCCTTATATATTATATATACTGGTCACTATTATACACCCCCCCTTATATATTATATATACTGGTCACTATTATACACCCCGCCCTTATATATTATATATACTGGTCACTATTATACACCCCCCCCTTATATATTATATATACTGGTCACTATTATACACCCCCCCTTATATATTATATATACTGGTCACTATTATACACCCCCCTTATATATTATATATACTGGTCACTATTATACACCCCCCCCCCCCTTATATATTATATATACTGGTCACTATTATACACCCCCCCCCCTTATATATTATATATACTGGTCACTATTATACACCCCCCCCTTATATATTATATATACTGGTCACTATTATACACCCCGCCCTTATATATTATATATACTGGTCACTATTATACACCCCCTTATATATTATATATACTGGTCACTATTATACATCCCCCTTATATATTATATATACTGGTCACTATTATACACCCCCCCCCTTATATATTATATATACTGGTCACTATTATACACCCCCCTTATATATTATATATACTGGTCACTATTATACACCCCCCCCCTTATATATTATATATACTGGTCACTATTATACACCCCCCCCCCTTATATATTATATATACTGGTCACTATTATACACCCCCCCCCCCTTATATATTATATATACTGGTCACTATTATACACCCCCCCCCCCTTATATATTATATATACTGGTCACTATTATACACCCCCCCCCCCTTATATATTATATATACTGGTCACTATTATACACCCCCCCCCTTATATATTATATATACTGGTCACTATTATACACCCCGCCCTTATATATTATATATACTGGTCACTATTATACACCCCCTTATATATTATATATACTGGTCACTATTATACATCCCCCCTTATATATTATATATACTGGTCACTATTATACACCCCCCCCCCTTATATATTATATATACTGGTCACTATTATACACCCCCTTATATATTATATATACTGGTCACTATTATACACCCCCTTATATATTATATATACTGGTCACTATTATACACCCCCTCTTATATATTATATATACTGGTCACTATTATACACCCCCTTATATATTATATATACTGGTCACTATTATACACCCCCCTTATATATTATATATACTGGTCACTATTATACACCCCCCCTTATATATTATATATACTGGTCACTATTATACACCCCCCCCTTATATATTATATATACTGGTCACTATTATACCCCCCCCTTATATATTATATATACTGGTCACTATTATACACCCCCCCTTATATATTATATATACTGGTCACTATTATACACCCCCCCCCTTATATATTATATATACTGGTCACTATTATACACCCCCCCTTATATATTATATATACTGGTCACTATTATACACCCCCCTTATATATTATATATACTGGTCACTATTATACACCCCCCCTTATATATTATATATACTGGTCACTATTATACACCCCCCCCTTATATATTATATAAACTGGTCACTATTATACACCCCCCCCCTTATATATTATATATACTGGTCACTATTATACCCCCCCCCTTATATATTATATATACTGGTCACTATTATACACCCCCCTTATATATTATATATACTGGTCACTATTATACACCCCGCCCTTATATATTATATATACTGGTCACTATTATACACCCCCCCTTATATATTATATATACTGGTCACTATTATACACCCCCCCCTTATATATTATATATACTGGTCACTATTATACACCCCCCCTTATATATTATATATACTGGTCACTATTATACACCCCCCCCCTTATATATTATATATACTGGTCACTATTATACACTCCCCCCCCCCTTATATATTATATATACTGGTCACTATTATACACCCCCCCTTATATATTATATATACTGGTCACTATTTTTCCCCCCAGCCCTTATATATTATATATACTGGTCACTATTATACACCCCCTTATATATTATATATACTGGTCACTATTATACATCCCCCCTTATATATTATATATACTGGTCACTATTATACACCCCCCCCCTTATATATTATATATACTGGTCACTATTATACACCCCCCTTATATATTATATATACTGGTCACTATTATACACCCCCTTATATATTATATATACTGGTCACTATTATACACCCCCCCCTTATATATTATATATACTGGTCACTATTATACACCCCCTTATATATTATATATACTGGTCACTATTATACACCCCCCCCTTATATATTATATATACTGGTCACTATTATACACCCCCTTATATATTATATATACTGGTCACTATTATACACCCCCCCCTTATATATTATATATACTGGTCACTATTATACACCCCTTATATATTATATATACTGGTCACTATTATACACCCCCTTATATATTATATATACTGGTCACTATTATACCCCCCCCCCTTATATATTATATATACTGGTCACTGTTATACACCCCCCCTTATATATTATATATACTGGTCACTATTATACACCCCGCCCTTATATATTATATATACTGGTCACTATTATACACCCCCCCTTATATATTATATATACTGGTCACTATTATACACCCCCCCCCTTATATATTATATATACTGGTCACTATTATACACCCCCCCTTATATATTATATATACTGGTCACTATTATACACCCCGCCCTTATATATTATATATACTGGTCACTATTATACACCCCCTTATATATTATATATACTGGTCACTATTATACACCCCCCTTATATATTATATATACTGGTCACTATTATACACCCCCCCTTATATATTATATATACTGGTCACTATTATACACCCCCTTATATATCATATATACTAGTCACTATTATACCCCCCCTTATATATTATATATACTGGTCACTATTATACACCCCCCTTATATATTATATATACTGGTCACTATTATACACCCCCTTATATATTATATATACTGGTCACTATTATACACCCCCCCCCTTATATATTATATATACTGGTCACTATTATACACCCCCCCTTATATATTATATATACTGGTCACTATTATACACTCCCTTATATATTATATATACTGGTCACTATTATACACCCCCCCTTATATATTATATATACTGGTCACTATTATACACCCCCCTTATATATTATATATACCGGTCACTATTATACACCCCCCCCTTATATATTATATATACTGGTCACTATTATACACCTCTCTTATATATTATATATACTGGTCACTATTATACACCCCCTTATATATTATATATACTGGTCACTATTATACACCTCTCTTATATATTATATATACTGGTCACTATTATACACCCCCTTATATATTATATATACTGGTCACTATTATATACCCCCCTTATATATTATATATACTGGTCACTATTATACACCCCCCCCTTATATATTATATATACTGGTCACTATTATACACCCCCCTTATATATTATATATACTGGTCACTATTATACACCCCCCTTATATATTATATATACTGGTCACTATTATACACCCCCCTTATATATTATATATACTGGTCACTATTATACACCCCCTTATATATTATATATACTGGTCACTATTATACACCCCCCCCCCTTATATATTATATATACTGGTCACTATTATACACCCCCCCTTATATATTATATATACTGGTCACTATTATACACCCCCCCCCTTATATATTATATATACTGGTCACTATTATACACCCCCCCTTATATATTATATATACTGGTCACTATTATACACCCCGCACTAGTCTGTACTAACCTGGGGATGTGAGCGCTCGCTGATCCTCCATCATGTCCTGAGAGCAGTCACTGCTGTATATACAGTATATATATATATATCTATAGCCTGGGGTAATGGCTGATAACAGAGAGAACAAGACAACAGCACTGACCACCGAGCAGGAGCAGCAAGAGCTGAAGGACCTGTGATGATGTCACCGCTATCATGTGACCAGTACATGGGGGCGGAGCTCAGGAGAGGAGAAGGATGAAGGACCTGTGATGATGTCACCACCATGTGATATAAATACTGGGATGTGTCGGATACTTGGCGTCACTTGGCTGCCCCCACCGGAATGCTCACTCTCCATTTCCTCCTCCTCCTCCATTTCGCCCCATCCGAGCTGCAGCAATGGGACACAATGAACTTCCCCGCTAGCCTCCTGTGTGACAATGAGATCTGCCACTTCATCCTCCTCCTCCGTCATTATACGCTGTGAAGCGGACAGGAGTGTGCCCTGACTATCCTGCTGGGATGTTTCTGCTCCTATCCCCGACTCCTCAGCGTCCAATGCGTTATCCCTGATGGTGATGAAGGATTCTCGCATCACACACAGGAGCGGGATGGTTACACTCACAATTGCGTCGTCACAGCTGACCCTCATGGTTGACTCCTCAAAGACACGCAAGATCTCGCATAAGTCTGCCATCCATGGCCACTCATGGTGCAGAAACTGCAGGAGCTGAATCTGAGGAACCCTTGGGTTTTGGAGATGGTACTCCATCAAGGGTCTCTGCTGCTCACACAGGGTACGTTTTTAAAAACCGTTGCACCACTGAATTGAACACATGGGCCAGGCATGGAACGTGTCGGAGGTTGGCAAGCTCCAGAGCCGCTACCAGGTTGCGGCCATTATCACACACGACCATGCCTGGGCCCAGGTGCAGCGGTGAAAGCCATATTGACGTCTCATCAAGGAGGGCATCCCTCACCTCGGAGGCAGTGTGATGTCTGTCCTCCAAGCTGATGAGCTTCAGCACGGCCTGCTGACGTCTCCCCACACCAGCGCTGCAGCGTTTTCAGCAGGTAGCTGGGCGCGATGTGACGGCGGAGGCTTAGGAGGAGGACGGTGGTGGTTCAGAGCCCCTGCAAGGAATGTTGGGCGGGGAGATGAGGTAGGCCGCCCCAGTTTGTGACCCCGTCCCAGCCTCAACTACATTCACCCAGTGTGCCGTCAGTGAAATGTAGCGTCCCTGTCCGCATGCACTTGCCCACGCGTCGGTGGTTAAGTGGACCTTTGTGCAAAGCGCAGAACTTAGTGACCGCCTGATGGTGCGTGATATGTGCTGGTGCAAGGTGGGGATGGCACAGCAGGAGAAGTAGTGACGGCTAGGGACAGCATAGCGAGGTGCTGCACTTGCCATCAGGTCACGGAAGGCCTGAGTTTTCACAAGCCGGAACGGCAACATCTCCTGGGCCAGGAGTTTGGAGATGTGCACGTTTAAGGCTTGTGCATGAGGGTGGGTAGCGCTGTATTTTTGTCTGCGCTCAAACGTCTGGGAGATGGTGGGTTGCTGGGAAGAGGTGCATGATGGTGCAGGAGAAGTAGCTGAGACAGGAAAAGGGGAGGATGAGGGAGAAGTCCCCAAAGTGGTGGAGGTTTCCTGGCTGCTGGTCTGGACTGTAGTGGTGACAATGCCAGACGACAATAGTCCTGCGTTTGCTCTCTGCCACTGAGCCCAGTGCTTGCCTTCCAAATGACGGCGCATGGCAGTGGTTGTGAGGTTGCTCTTTTCAGAGTCCCTACTCACTTTTGAGTTGCAAAGTGTGCAAACCGCACTATATTTGTCCTCTGCACATACATTGAAAAATCTCCACACCACCGAAGACCATGGCCTCAATGGGGGAGTTTTTCTAGGCTGGCTAGAAGAGGGAATAATTTGGGCCCTGCTGGCTGTGGCCTGGCTTCGGTGAACCAGCTGTCCTCTGCCTCTGGACATGCCTCTGCCTCTAGCCACCCTCTTTGGTGCTGCACTTCCCTCCACATCTCCACTGCTATCCCCACTTGACATCCCCCCTGTCCAGGTCGGGTCATTGTCCTCGTGGTCCACCACCTCCTCTTCCATTTCCTCTCTTGGCTCCTCCACCTGCACATGGCACCAGGCTGCCCTGATGGCAACTGTCTCGTCATCGTCACTGAAGGTGGGTTGCTGGTCAACAACAACAAAATCAACAGGAGATGGCGGATGCTCCAGTGTATGGGCATCAGGACACAGCAACTTATCTGTTAGCTCCCGGGATTCGAGAAGTGGAGGGACAGAGAAAGGGACAGTGAATGGACCCGAATACAGCTCCTGGGAGGTAGGAAAGGTGGGATTACTTTGCTGGGAAGATTGGGCATGTTGTGAGGAAGGAGGACCAGACTGTTGGGTAGGAGGAGGAGTTGAGGTAGAGGCTGACTGGCTGGTGGAGAATGTGCTGGAAGCATTGTCCGCCAGCCATTGTAACACCCCTTCCTGGTGCTCGGGCCTGGTTAGTGTTGTACCCTGCACCCTACTTAATGTGGCCATCAAGCCGGGGACTATGGGGAAGCGCAATGCTTGCTGCCGCAGAGCTGTAGGCACGGGAGACACTGTTGGTTGATGGCAACCTTGCTCCCCAGCCGCATTTCCATGGATTGAGCGTCTTACCGACTCCTCTCCCTGCAGTATATAACGCTGAGAAGAGCTGTTCTTCAGTTTTTCCTGCCTAGCAGAAGTTCATCCCTCTCTCGCCCTCAGCAGATCTCTATCCCTATGTCTCCTAGCCACAAATAAGACGAAGATGGCAGCCACTATTCTTATAACTCCGAGGTCACCTGATTTTGGCAGCCAATGGCTTTTTCCAATTTTTTTTCAATGCCTTGGTTGTCGTAGTTCCTGTCCCACCTCCCCTGCACAGTTATTGGTGCAAAAAAAAGCGCCAGAGAAAGGTGGGAGGGGATACAAATTTTTACTGCGTTTGCCGCATGTTATTTGATTGGAATCGAATATCTCGAACAGCCTGATATTCAATCAAACGCTGTTCGCTCATCTCTAATTATCGTGTATGAGACCAATATGTGAGAAAATAAGGAAATTCACCAATACATGATGGAAACTGCATGGTGAAGAGAATACATAGTTACATAGTAGATGTTACCCCATGAGGCTCCAGCCAATTGTCCCATTTCAGGGGAAAAAATTCCTTCCCAACTCCAAATCTGGCAGTCAGTATAAAAACCCTGGATCAACGTGTCCTTACAATCTAGAGTCCATAACCTGTTATATTATTCTCTTCAAGAAAGTCATCCAGGCCCACTATGGACTTGTTTAATGAATCCGCCATCACCACTTCCTGGGGTAGAGAGTTCCAGAGCCTCGCTGCTCTTACTGTGAAGAATCCCCTTCTATGGTTCTGGTGACACCTTCTCTCCTCCAGACGTAGCGGATGTCCCCTTGTCACTGGTCTAGGTGTAGAGGACCTCCCCTTGTCACAGGTCTAGGTGTAGAGGACGTCCCCTTGTCACTGGTCTAGGTGTAGAGGACGTCCCCTTGTCACTGGTCTAGGTGTAGAGGACGTCCTCTTGTCACTGGTCTAGGAGTAGAGGACGTCCCCTTGTCACTGTCACTGGTCTAGGTGTAGAGGACGTCTCTTGTCACTGGCCTAGGTGTAGAGGACGTCCCCTTGTCACTGTCACTGGTCTAGGTGTAGAGGACGTCCTCTTGTCACTGTCACCGGTCTAGGTGTAGAGGACGTCCCCTTGTCACTGTCACTGGTCTAGGTGTAGAGGACGTCCTCTTGTCACTGTCAAAGGTCTAGATGTAGAGGACGTCCCCTTGTCACTGTCACCGGTCTAGGTGTAGAGGACGTCCTCTTGTCACTGTCACTGGTCTAGGTGTAGAGGACGTCCCCTTGTCACTGTCACTGGTCTAGGTGTAGAGGACGTCCCCTTGTCACTGGTCTAGGTGTAGAGGACGTCCTCTTGTCACTGTCACTGGTCTAGGTGTAGAGGACGTCCCCTTGTCACTGTCACTGGTCTAGGTGTAGAGGATGTCCCCTTGTCATTGTCACCGGTCTAGGTGTAGCAGACGTCCCCTTGTCACTGTCACTGGTCTAGGTGTAGAGGACGTCCCCTTATCACTGGTCTAGGTGTAGAGGATGTCCCCTTGCCACTGGTCTAGGTGTAGAGGACGTCCTCTTGTCACTGTCACTGGTCTAGGTGTAGAGGACGTCCCCTTGTCGCTGTCACTGGTCTAGGTGTAGAGGACGTCCCCTTGTCGCTGTCACTGGTCTAGGTGTAGAGGACGTCCCCTTGTCTCTGTCACCGATCTAGGTGTAGAGGACGTCCCCTTGTCACTGTCACCAGTCTAGGTGTAGAGGACGTCCCCTTGTCACTGGTCTAGGTGTAGAGGACGTCCCCTTGTCACTGTCACTGGTCTAGGTGTAGAGGACGTCCCCTTGTCACTGTCACCGGTCTAGGTGTAGAGGACGTCCCCTTGTTACTGTCACTGGTCTAGGTGTAGAGGACGTCCCCTTGTTACTGTCACTGGTCTAGGTGTAGAGGATGTCCCCTTGTCATTGTCACCGGTCTAGGTGTAGCAGACGTCCCCTTGTCACTGTCATTGGTCTAGGTGTAGAGGACGTCCCCTTGTCACTGTCACTGGTCTAGGTGTAGAGGATGTCCCCTTGTCACTGTCACTGGTCTAGGTGTAGAGGATGTCCCCTTGTCACTGTCACCGGTCTAGGTGTAGAGGACGTCCCCTTGTCACTGTCACTGGTCTAGGTGTAGAGGACGTCCCCTTATCACTGGTCTAGGTGTAGAGGATGTCCCCTTGTCACTGGTCTAGGTGTAGAGGACGTCCTCTTGTCACTGTCACTGGTCTAGGTGTAGAGGACGTCCCCTTGTCACTGTCACAGGTCTAGGTGTAGAGGACGTCCCCTTGTCGCTGTCACTGGTCTAGGTGTAGAGGACGTCCCCTTGTCACTGTCACCGGTCTAGGTGTAGAGGACGTCCCCTTGTCATTTTCACCGGTCTAGGTGTAGAGGACGTCCCCTTGTCACTGTCACCGGTCTAGGTGTAGAGGACGTCCCCTTGTTACTGTCACTGGTCTAGGTGTAGAGGACGTCCCCTTGTCACTGTCACCGGTCTAGGTGTAGAGGACGTCCCCTTGTCACTGGTCTAGGTGTAGAGGACGTCCCCTTGTCACTGGTCTAGGTGTACAGGACGTCCCCTTGTCACTGTCACTGGTCTAGGTGTAGAGGACGTACCCTTGTCACTGTCACCGGTCTAGGTGTAGAGGACGTCCCCTTGTCACTGTGAATGGTCTAGGTGTAGAGGACATCCCCTTGTCACTGTCACTGGTCTAGGTGTAGAGGACGTCCCCTTGTTACTGTCACTGGTCTAGGTGTAGAGGACGTCCCCTTGTTACTGTCACTGGTCTAGGTGTAGAGGATGTCCCCTTGTCATTGTCACCGGTCTAGGTGTAGCGGACGTCCCCTTGTCACTGTCATTGGTCTAGGTGTAGAGGACGTCCCCTTGTCACTGTCACCGGTCTAGGTGTAGAGGACGTCCTCTTGTCACTGTCACCGGTCTAGGTGTAGAGGACGTCCCCTTGTCACTGTCACCGGTCTAGGTGTAGAGGACGTCCCCTTGTCACTGTCACCGGTCTAGATGTAAAGGACGTCCCCTTGTCACTGTCACTGGTCTAGGTGTAGAGGACGTCCCCTTGTCACTGTCACTGGTCTAGGTGTAGAGGACATCCCCTTGTTACTGTCACTGGTCTAGGTGTAGAGGACGTCCCCTTGTCATTGTCACTGGTCTAGGTGTAGCGGACGTCCCCTTGTCACTGTCACTGGTCTAGGTGTAGAGGACGTCCCCTTGTCACTGTCACTGGTCTAGGTGTAGAGGACGTCCCCTTGTTACTGTCACTGGTCTAGGTGTAGAGGATGTCCCCTTGTCATTGTCACCGGTCTAGGTGTAGCGGACGTCCCCTTGTCACTGTCACTGGTCTAGGTGTAGAGGACGTCCCCTTGTCACTGTCACCGGTCTAGGTGTAGAGGACGTCCCCTTGTCACTGTCACTGGTCTAGGTGTAGAGGACGTCCCCTTGTCACTGTCACTGGTCTAGGTGTAGAGGACGTCCTCTTGTCACTGTCACCGGTCTAGGTGTAGAGGACGTCCCCTTGTCACTGTCACTGGTCTAGGTGTAGAGGACGTCCCCTTGTCACTGTCACCGGTCTAGGTGTAGAGGACGTCCCCTTGTCACTGTCACCGGTCTAGGTGTAGAGGACGTCCCCTTGTCACTGTCACCGGTCTAGGTGTAGAGGACGTCCCCTTGTCACTGTCACCGGTCTAGGTGTAGAGGACGTCCCCTTGTTACTGTCACTGGTCTAGGTGTAGAGGACGTCCTCTTGTCACTGTTACCGATCTAGGTGTAGAGGACGTCCCCTTGTCACTGTCACCGGTCTAGGTGTAGAGGACGTCCCCTTGTCACTGGTCTAGGTGTAGAGGACGTCCCCTTGTCACTGTCACTGGTCTAGGTGTAGAGGACGTACCCTTGTCACTGTCACCGGTCTAGGTGTAGAGGACGTCCCCTTGTCACTGTGAATGGTCTAGGTGTAGAGGACATCCCCTTGTCACTGTCACTGGTCTAGGTGTAGAGGACGTCCCCTTGTTACTGTCACTGGTCTAGGTGTAGAGGACGTCCCCTTGTTACTGTCACTGGTCTAGGTGTAGAGGATGTCCCCTTGTCATTGTCACCGGTCTAGGTGTAGCGGACGTCCCCTTGTCACTGTCATTGGTCTAGGTGTAGAGGACGTCCCCTTGTCACTGTCACCGGTCTAGGTGTAGAGGACGTCCCCTTGTCACTGTCACCGGTCTAGGTGTAGAGGACGTCCTCTTGTCACTGTCACCGGTCTAGGTGTAGAGGACGTCCCCTTGTCACTGTCACCGGTCTAGGTGTAGAGGACGTCCCCTTGTCACTGTCACCGGTCTAGATGTAAAGGACGTCCCCTTGTCACTGTCACTGGTCTAGGTGTAGAGGACGTCCCCTTGTCACTGTCACTGGTCTAGGTGTAGAGGACGTCCCCTTGTTACTGTCACTGGTCTAGGTGTAGAGGACGTCCCCTTGTCATTGTCACTGGTCTAGGTGTAGCGGACGTCCCCTTGTCACTGTCACTGGTCTAGGTGTAGAGGACGTCCCCTTGTCACTGTCACTGGTCTAGGTGTAGAGGACGTCCCCTTGTTACTGTCACTGGTCTAGGTGTAGAGGATGTCCCCTTGTCACTGTCACCGGTCTAGAGGACGTCCCCTTGTCACTGTCACCGGTCTAGGTGTAGAGGACGTCCTCCTGTCACTGTTACCGATCTAGGTGTAGAGGATGTCCCCTTGTCACTGTCACCGGTCTAGGTGTAGAGGACGTCCCCTTATCACTGGTCTAGGTGTAGAGGATGTCCCCTTGCCACTGGTCTAGGTGTAGAGGACGTCCTCTTGTCACTGTCACTGGTCTAGGTGTAGAGGACGTCCCCTTGTCACTGTCACTGGTCTAGGTGTAGAGGACGTCCCCTTGTCGCTGTCACTGGTCTAGGTGTAGAGGACGTCCCCTTGTCACTGTCACCGATCTAGGTGTAGAGGACGTCCCCTTGTCACTGTCACCAGTCTAGGTGTAGAGGACGTCCCCTTGTCACTGGTCTAGGTGTAGAGGACGTCCCCTTGTCACTGTCACTGGTCTAGGTGTAGAGGACGTCCCCTTGTCACTGTCACTGGTCTAGGTGTAGAGGACGTCCCCTTGTCACTGTCACCGGTCTAGGTGTAGAGGACGTCCCCTTGTCACTGTCACTGGTCTAGGTGTAGAGGACGTCCCCTTGTTACTGTCACTGGTCTAGGTGTAGAGGAGGTCCCCTTGTTACTGTCACTGGTCTAGGTGTAGAGGATGTCCCCTTGTCATTGTCACCGGTCTAGGTGTAGCAGACGTCCCCTTGTCACTGTCATTGGTGTAGGTGTAGAGGACGTCCCCTTGTCACTGTCACCGGTCTAGGTGTAGAGGACGTCCCCTTGTCACTGTCACTGGTCTAGGTGTAGAGGACGTCCCCTTGTCACTGTCACTGGTCTAGGTGTAGAGGACGTCCCCTTGTCACTGTCACCGGTCTAGGTGTAGAGGACGTCCCCTTGTCACTGTCACCGGTCTAGGTGTAGAGGACGTCCTCTTGTCACTGTTACCGATCTAGGTGTAGAGGACGTCCCCTTGTCACTGTCACTGGTCTAGGTGTAGAGGACGTCCTCTTGTCACTGTTACCGATCTAGGTGTAGAGGACGTCCCCTTGTCACTGTCACTGGTCTAGGTGTAGAGGACGTCCCCTTATCACTGGTCTAGGTGTAGAGGATGTCCCCTTGTCACTGGTCTAGGTGTAGAGGACGTCCTCTTGTCACTGTCACTGGTCTAGGTGTAGAGGACGTCCCCTTGTCACTGTCACTGGTCTAGGTGTAGAGGACGTCCCCTTGTCGCTGTCACTGGTCTAGGTGTAGAGGACGTACCCTTGTCACTGTCACCGGTCTAGGTGTAGAGGACGTCCCCTTGTCATTTTCACCAGTCTAGGTGTAGAGGACGTCCCCTTGTCACTGTCACCGGTCTAGGTGTAGAGGACGTCCCCTTGTTACTGTCACTGGTCTACGTGTAGAGGACGTCCCCTTGTCACTGTCACTGGTCTAGGTGTAGAGGACGTCCCCTTGTCACTGTCACTGGCCTAGGTGTAGAGGACGTCACCTTGTCACTGTCACTGGTCTAGGTGTAGAGGACGTCCCCTGGTCACTGTCACTGGTCTAGGTGTAGAGGACGTCTCCTTGTCACTGTCACCGGTCTAGGTGTAGAGGACGTCCCCTTGTCACTGTCACTGGTCTAGGTGTAGAGGACGCCCCCTTGTCACTGGTCTAGGTGTAGAGGACGTCTCCTTGTCACTGTCACCGGTCTAGGTGTAGAGGACGTCCCCTTGTCACTGTCACCGGTCTAGGTGTAGAGGACGTCCCCTTGTCACTGTCACCGGTCTAGGTGTAGAGGACGTCCCCTTGTCACTGTCACCGGTCTAGGTGTAGAGGACGTCCCCTTGTCACTGTCACTGGTCTAGGTGTAGAGGACGTCTCCTTGTCACTGTCACCGGTCTAGGTGTAGAGGACGTCCCCTTGTCACTGTCACTGGTCTAGGTGTAGAGGACGTCTCCTTGTCACTGTCACCGGTCTAGGTGTAGAGGACGTCCCCTTGTCACTGTCACTGGTCTAGGTGTAGAGGACGTCCCCTTGTCACTGTCACTGGTCTAGGTGTAGAGGACGTCCCCTTGTCACTGTCACCGGTCTAGGTGTAGAGGACGTCCCCTTGTCACTGTCACTGGTCTAGGTGTAGAGGACGTCCCCTTGTCACTGTCACTGGTCTAGGTGTAGAGGACGTCCCCTGGTCACTGTCACAGGTCTAGGTGTAGAGGACGTCCCCTTGTCACTGTCACCGGTCTAGGTGTAGAGGACGTCCCCTGGTCACTGTCACTGGTCTAGGTGTAGAGGACGTCCTCTTATCATTGTCACTGGTCTAGGTGTAGAGGACGTCCCCTTGTCACTGTCACTGGTCTAGGTGTAGAGGACGTCTCCTTGTCACTGTCACCGGTCTAGGTGTAGAGGACGTCCCCTTGTCACTGTCACCGGTCTAGGTGTAGAGGACGTCCCCTTGTCACTGTCACTGGTCTAGGTGTAGAGGACGTCTCCTTGTCACTGTCACCGGTCTAGGTGTAGAGGACGTCCCCTTGTCACTGTCACTGGTCTAGGTGTAGAGGACGTCCCCTTGTCACTGTCACTGGTCTAGGTGTAGAGGACGTCCCCTGGTCACTGTCACAGGTCTAGGTGTAGAGGACGTCCCCTGGTCACTGTCACAGGTCTAGGTGTAGAGGACGTCCCCTTGTCACTGTCACCGGTCTAGGTGTAGAGGACGTCCCCTGGTCACTGTCACTGGTCTAGGTGTAGAGGACGTCCTCTTATCATTGTCACTGGTCTAGGTGTAGAGGACGTCCCCTTGTCACTGTCACTGGTCTAGGTGTAGAGGACGTCCCCTGGTCACTGTCACAGGTCTAGGTGTAGAGGACGTCCCCTGGTCACTGTCACAGGTCTAGGTGTAGAGGACGTCCCCTTGTCACTGTTACCGGTCTAGGTGTAGAGGACGTCCCCTGGTCACTGTCACTGGTCTAGGTGTAGAGGACGCCCCCTGGTCACTGTCACTGGTCTAGGTGTAGAGGACGTCCCCTGGTCACTGTCACTGGTCTAGGTGTAGAGGACGTCCCCTGGTCACTGTCACTGGTCTAGGTGTAGAGGACGTCCCCTTGTCACTGTCACTGGTCTAGGTGTAGAGGACGTCCTCTTATCATTGTCACTGGTCTAGGTGTAGAGCACGTCCCCTTGTCACTGTCACTGGTCTAGGTGTAGAGGACGTCCCCTTGTCACTGTCACTGGTCTAGGTGTAGAGGACGTCCCCTTGTCACTGGTCTAGGTGTAGAGGACGTCCCCTTGTCACTGTCACTGGTCTAGGTGTAGAGGACATCCCCTGGTCACTGTCACTGGTCTAGGTGTAGAGGACGTCCCCTTGTCACTGTCACCGGTCTAGGTGTAGAGGACGTCTCCTTGTCACGGTCACTGGTCTAGGTGTAGAGGACGTCCTCTTATCATTGTCACTGGTCTAGGTGTAGAGCACGTCCCCTTGTCACTGTCACTGGTCTAGGTGTAGAGGACGTCCCCTTGTCACTGTCACTGGTCTAGGTGTAGAGGACGTCCCCTTGTCACCGGTCTAGGTGTAGAGGACGTCCCCTTGTCACTGTCACTGGTCTAGGTGTAGAGGACATCCCCTGGTCACTGTCACTGGTCTAGGTGTAGAGGACGTCCCCTTGTCACGGTCACTGGTCTAGGTGTAGAGGACATCCCCTTGTTACTGTCACTGGTCTAGGTGTAGAGGACGTCCCCTTGTCACTGTCACTGGTCTAGGTGTAGAGGACATCCCCTGGTCACTGTCACTGGTCTAGGTGTAGAGGACGTCCCCTTGTCACGGTCACTGGTCTAGATGTAGAGGACGTCCCCTTGTCACGGTCACTGGTCTAGGTGTAATAATATCCTTAGAAAGTTCTTTGTATTGTCCCTTCATGTATTTGTACATTGTTATTAGATCTCCCCGGAGAGACTTTTCTCTAAACTGAATAACCCCCAGTCTGTTAACCTCTCGTTGTCCTCCAGTCCCGCCATTCCCCTAATAATATTCTAAGTGTGGCCGCACCAGTGATTTGTATAGAGATAGAACTATGTCCTTGTCATGACAATCTCGACCTCTTTTGATGCATCCCATAATTGTATTTGCCTTGGCAGCAGCTGCCTGACACTGGTCACTACAGGTAAGCTTACTGTCCCCCAAAATCCCTAAGTCTCTCTCATTGGCAGTCTTAGGGTGCATTCACACTGCGTAACGCCAGCATGTATCACAGCCGTACACGCCGGCGCTACGGCAGGGCTGCCGAACACTTCCCATTCATTTCTATGGGCAGCGCTCATATGCCGGCTCCCGTAGAAATGAATGGGAACTGCTTTATACGCTGCTGATTCTAAACGTGATTTTACATTCAGAATCAGTCACCATATCCGTAGTGTGAATGCACCCTTACCCAGTAATTTACTATTAAGTCCATAGTCAGACATTATATTACGCCGACCAAAGTGCGTTACCTTACATTTATCTACATTAAACTTCATTTGCCAAGTCTCCGCCCCCCCCATGCTTCCAGTTTCCTTAGATCCCCCTGTAATATTCTACTATCCTCCTCATTATTGATTTCCTTAAAAAGTTTAGTATCATCTGCAAATACAGACACCCTGCTCTGTAATATGGACCCCCTGCTGTGTAATATGGACGCCCTGCTCTGTAATATGGACCCCCTGCTCTGTAATATGAACACCCTGCTCTGTAATATGGACCCCCTGCTCTGTAATATGGACCCCCTGCTCTGTAATATGGACACCCTGCACTGTAATATGGACCCCCTGCTCTGTAATATGGACCCCCTGCTCTGTAATATGGACCCCCTGCTCTGTAATATGGACCCCCTGCTCTGTAATATGGACCCCCTGCTGTGTAATATGGACCCCCTGCTGTGTAATATGGACCCCCTGCTCTGTAATATGGACCCCCTGCTCTGTAATATGGGCCCCCTGCTCTGTAATATGGACCCCCTGCTCTGTAATATGGACCCCCTGCTGTGTAATATGAACCCCCTGCTGTGTAATATGGACCCCCTGCTGTGTAATATGGGCCCCCTGCTCTGTAATATGGGCCCCCTGCTCTGTAATATGGGCCCCCTGCTCTGTAATATGGACCCCCTGCTCTGTAATATGGACCCCCTGCTCTGTAATATGGACCCCCTGCTCTGTAATATGGACCCCTGCTCTGTAATATGGACACCCTGCTCTGTAATATGGACCCACAACACTCTCTTGGGTGAAAATTGTGGGGGTCGGCCACAGCTTTATTAAATAAACACATCAGCAGAACCCTGCTACCCCCCTCTATTTCAAGACAAGTCGCGTCACCAGAATGCGCCACCACCGCCGGCAGTGTGCATGTGCTTGATGTTCAGCGGGTGACGCGCCTCTCATCTTCTACTCCAGATAACCAAAAGCTAGGAGGGGAGGCGCAAGGTCCCGCCACCGGAACCTGATGTAAACCTACAAAGGGGTCCGACCCCCCCCTCCAAGAGCATAAACAACACCTGCTCAATCCCATCCTGAAGCCCAGACAAGAAAATATCTAGCCCAATATCGGTCAAATGGACACCATCTCTGCGGAGCAGCGCCTGGTTATCACCCTCCAGCTGTCTGTGCCTAACCACCACCCCAGCATGGGAGTGCAGATGTCGCGACACCCGCAAGTTAAGAAGTCGTCTGGCCCGTTCCAAAGCCGCTGGATCACGAGCATCTCGCCAGCGGGCCCTGGGCACCACCTCCGACCAGACAATCACCACATCAGGGAAGAACGCTGGAAACCGATCCAAATCCGAGCGGATCAACGATATCAGTTCGGACAAGCGTACCACACCTAAATCGTTGCCACCCGCATGAAACACCAGCACCACAGGGGCCTGGGAGGATCTTCCAATCACCGCGACCTCACTGAACACTCGTAGCGGCATGATGCGAAGAAGCGACAGTGCCCTTCATTAAACATCCAGCAGGCACCAGGTCTGCGAACGGCCGCGGAGGGAGGACCAGCTCCCCCCGCAGCTGCGGATGGAAAGGGAGAAGCTACTGGCTTCGGCGAGAGCATCAGTTGAATCCAGATGTCGGTGGCTTTAGAAGCCCAACCGACCTCCGGCTGAAGCGCCAACCGACGCCGGAACTCCTCATCGTACTTCCACCATGCCATTCCCCCATAGAGTTTGTGAGCTGAAAAATAGTCTCCAAGTACACAAATAGCTCAGCCGCCACTTCAGGAGCCGACTGACAGAGAATGCAAGAATATATCGCAAAGGCTTGCAACCAATTTCGAAAATGTTTTAGCCACTCTTGGCTTTCTGTCATCACCCCGACCAAACCCCCTTTCTCTATCTACCATGACTTGTTCAGGAGACAACAAAAGCCAAATATCAATATATTCACCACTCGTAATCTTGTGCCTAAGCTCAGCCGATACATGAGTACCCAGCGGAGTCACAGCACAGAAATAAGAATCTCTAAATCGCAAACCTGAAGGAGGGGGAACCGGCTCAGGCTGCGTCACTACCGCCCCTGGGGAAGCAAGTGACTGCCCCCTACCTTCCAACTGTGTAACCATGGCTTTTAGAATATCTAACATATCGCCACCAGCCGGTGGCATCTGCGAAGACCAAGCCTGTAACCAAGTGAACTCACCAGCCGGAATCACTGGAGGCTGCGCCGAAACTACCAGGGATGGAGGCAGCGGAGCTGATACAGGAGCAGGCTCAGGTACCGCAACAGCAGGCACGACTGGATCGCCCTGGGCGGAACCATAGTCACTTCTCCCACTCCGCTTCCTGGAACTCCTGCTATAGTGCGAGCGACGTGACCTGCACGAACCCCGAGACGATGAAGTCGAACAGGACTCCGACCTACGCCTATCATACCGAGACTCACGATGCCTGCGCCGACTCAGAGATCTGGACCAACTACGGTAACGACGGGACCGACCAGACCGCAAGGACACCTCATCAGCCCCAGAGCTCCTGTAGGAGCGGGCCCTAGACTCCCACGCCCGACTAGATGATGAAAGGGGGTGAGGACGCGGCAAGACATGAGGAGTCCTGGGCACATAATCTACTTCAAAGAACCCCTCCTTACTCTCTGGGACTATATCAGGGGAAGCCGCAGCAGCACTTAGACCCGCCGGTAAAGGAGCGGCAGAGGAGGCCTGGGGAGAAACACCAGCTACCATAGCATGGGAAACAGCCGCACTGTCAGACCCAGCTGCCGCAGGAGCAGCAGCCACCCTCCCAAACCACCGCGCCAATCTACCCGGCGGCAGTGGAGGAGCTAAGGGAACAGCAAGAACCATGGGATTACTAGGCCCCACTGGAGCTGACACGGCCTGGGCCTGCTGGGAGGACACCATAAGGGGGCACTCCCTTCAGGGACATGAGGAACAGGGGCACCGGATGCTGTCGCCGTCCCAGGGGACGCATGGCTCAAAATGGCCGAAAGGGGCGGAGCATCACCCCCCATAGCCACAGTAGCCATGTGCTCAGCAGGCCCGCGCCCACGAGACCTGGTGCCGGCACTACCTGACAGGGAACTCGTGCGCCGCCCGGTATGCGCAAGATATAGAGTGCGCGGCCCTTCCCCCGTGCCGGAGCCCTACTCTGGGCACTAGGGGTCGTATCAGGAGACAGCCACACAGGAGGCCTCGCCGTCCTGCTAGGACGGGTGGAGGCCGCCCGCTGCGACTCCGGTGGAGCAGGAGGCAAGCTGGACTCCCCGCTCACAGTGAGCAGGGACTCCAGCCACGCTGTCCCCTCATCTCTTACCCATTGCTGCAGTAACTCCATGAGCTGCTGTTGCTGGGTAGTCTCAGCCATCGATGCTGGCGGTCTCGCGGTCTTCTTACTCCGACGCTGGCGGGGATCAAAGAGGAAGTCCCTGTCCAGCACCGGAGCCTAAATACGGCTGTCAAGCCCCGCCCAGGCCAGCGTCAGTCGCCGGGAGGGGGAGGAGGAAGGAGAGGAGCGTGACACCACGCTAGGTCAAGACCCGGACGACTTATGCAGCTGTCCGGGTCACAGGACCCCCTGCTCTGTAATATGGACCCCCTGCTTTGTAATATGGACCCCCTGCTCTGTAATATGGACACCCTGCTCTGTAATATGGACCCCCTGCTCTGTAATATGGACACCCTGCTCTGTAATATGGACACCCTGCTCTGTAATATGGACCCCCTGCTCTGTAATATGGACCCCATGTCACCTCCACCTCAAAAACATCTCCAGAATACACCCTTTCCTTACCAGAGATACACTAAAGACACTTATTGTCTCTCTGATTCATTCTCGCCTTGACTACTGTAACTCCTTACTAATCCGTCTTCCCCTTACTAAACTCTCTCCTCTACAATCTATTCTGAATGCAGCGGCCAGGCTCATCTATCAGGCTAGACGCTACAGCGAGGCCTCTGGTCTGTGCCAGTCACTACATTGGCTGCCTATTCATTATAGAATAAAATATAAAGTTCTCCCCCTCCCCCACAAGGCTCTCCATAATGCCGCACCTCCTTACATTTCCTCCCTCATCTCTGTCTACCGCCCAACCCCCGCTCTCCGCTCACTCAATGATCTAACACTTCCATCCTCTATTATCAGAACCTCCCCCGCTCGTATACAAGACTTCTCCCGAGCTGCACCACTTCTCTGGAATGCTCTACCCCGGACAATAAGATTAACTCCCAACTTCTACAGTTTCAAACGCAAACTAAAGACGCATCTTTTCAGACAAGCCTATCACAATTCCTAATGCACAAAATTGTCTGACCCCTGTATAAGCAATGCCGCCCCTGCTACCTCCTGTGTCACCCCCTCTACCTCATAGATTGTAAGCTCTTTTGAGCAGGGCCCTCAGTCCCATTGTGTGAAATGACATTCTTTGTTATGTATGTCTGTATCTGAACCCTATAAATTGTACAGTGCTGCGGAATATGTTGGCGCTATATAAATAAAATGTATTATTATTACCCCTGCTCTGTAATATGGACGCCCTGCTCTGTAATATGGACCCCCTGCTGTGTAATATGGACCCCCTACTCTGTAATATGGACCCCCTGCTCTGTAATATGGACCCCCTGCTCTGTAATATGGACCCCTGCTCTGTAATATGGACCCCTGCTCTGTAATATGGACCCCCTGCTGTGTAATATGGACCCCCTGCTGTGTAATAGGGACCCCCTGCTGTGTAATATGGACCCCCTGCTCTGTAATATGGACCCCTGCTCTGTAATATGGACCCCTGCTCTGTAATATGGAGCCCCTGCTCTGTAATATGGACACCCTGCTCTGTAATATGGACCCCCTGCTGTGTAATATGGAGCCCCTGCTCTGTAATATGGACCCCCTGCTGTGTAATATGGACCCCTGCTCTGTAATATGGACCCCCTGCTGTGTAATATGGACCCCCTGCTCTGTAATATGGACCCCCTGCTGTGTAATATGGACACCCTGCTTTGTTTTTTGTTTAATCTCTTTTTATTGAAGATTTCAAATGTACAGCCATTACAAATGCAACAAATAAGTAGTAAAATTCACCTTCACTGGGACAGAATAACATTAGAAAAGAGCTACAAACTATGAGCTTAACATTGCAGTCAGGTAAAGAACATCATCACAGTACATGTGTCAGAGGAAAATGGATAAAAACAACATAACTCTGGATATGTAGAAGGCAGAGAAGAGGAAAAGCACAGCAAGAGGAGTAAAGGAGGAAAGAGAGAGGGGGAGAAGGAGGGGGAAGGGGCCAAAGGAGAGGAACGGAGAAGGGGGAGGAGGACTAAAGCAAAATGTACAAATAGATATAGTAACCACTTTAAATCACAAGAAGTTATCCAAACAGTTTCCCCCATCTAGACCAGATCTTCACATATTTATCATGCTTCCTCTCTTTCCAACTATGTAATTCTTCAGAGCGTGCCACCTGATGCACTGTCTATCCACAAATCTATCGTTGGGGGGAGAGGCATTCAGCCAGAATAAGGGGATTAACGATTTTGCTACTCCGATCAATTGCGACCATAAAGCTTTTTTGTTGGGGCTCAGAGATCCATCTGGGCCCGATAAAAGAACGTTATCTGGAAAGAGTGGCGCCGAGATGTGCAATATTTTGTTAATTTGAATTTCAATCTCACTCCAAAAGGGCTGGATCAAGTCACAGGACCACCATATATGCATCGTAGTTCCAGGCCCGCGGTGGCATCGCCAGCAAAGATCCGAATCCCTAAGGCCATGACGAAAAAGCCAATCTGGAGTGTGATAGCATCGGGTAAGTATTTTATAGGGAAGTTCTTGCAGTCTCACACAAACAGATGGACTATGAGAATATCTTAGGATGTGGTCCACATCTTCTGCAGAAAATTGGAGAGCTACCGTATATACTCGAGTATAAGCCGACCCGAATATAAGCCGACCCCCCTAATTTTACCACAAAAAACTGGGAAAACTTATTGACTCGAGTATAAGCCTAGGGGGGAAATGCAGCAGCTACTGGAAAATTTCAAAAATTAAAATGGTCGTAGTTTTTGGGTGAAGTAGATGCTGGATGCTGGGGAAGGGGAGGGGGTGTTTTGGTTGTCTGTCTGCCCCTTCCCTGAGCCTGAGGACTGTTTTTTTTTTCCCCACTTGGAATTCAGCCTGGCTGACTATCTGCAGTGCTCCTATTAACCCCTTCCTGATGGAACAGGAGCACTGCAGATCCCCTATATTCAGTAGACCAGGCACTGTCAGACACAGGGATACCTAATGTGTATAATGTGTTTCACAGTCATTTTCTACTTTTGTATGTATTCTAGGGAAAGGAGGGATTAAGAACTTTTATTTAAAAAAAAAAAAAAAATTTTTGCACTATTTTATGGGAGATTCTATACATGTGGCTGGTCATAAACCCCCCTCACCCTCCTTTTTTTTTTGCTGACTCGAGTATCAGCCGAGGGGGGCTTTTTCAGCTCAAAAACTGGGCTGAAAAATTCGGCTTATACTCGAGTATATACAGTAATTGGAGAGTTGGTTCAGAGAAAGGCGTGAGCATAGCTTTACAGGAGGCAATCTTCCTCTGGGATGGGAGGAGCGAAGTCAAGCCTTTCTCAAACGGAGTGAGAGGTCTACAGGGGGTCGAGGAAAGTAAAAGTTTCCTGAGAATAGTAGTGAGTTGTGCGAGATCTATGAAATTCAGTTTCATCCCAGGAAGAAGGTTTTGAAGTTGTTGCTGAGAAATTGGCAAAGTATTGTGAAACAGGTCCTTCAGTTGAAGATTTTTCAGCAACTGCCAGAGGGAGGTATCAAACGTAAGTCCAGTTACCTTCGTCAGGAGGAGAAAGGGGGTCAAGGTTGCTGGTAAAATCGGCGAAGGAGCGGGAGCCAATTGTTCCTTATGTTCGAGCCAAGTTTCATAGGGACCCCTCAGAAGGATAGAGATCTCAGAACGGGTAACCACAGAGAGTGTAGCAGGTTGGGGCCAAACAGTTCATTCGCCAAATCTGTCGTCAAGGAATATTTATACATCCATCTGGAGAGTTGTATTGATTTATAATATGTCCGCATGTCTGGTAATGCAATGCCCCCTTGTTTCTTTCCTTTAGTGAGCAATGAATACGAACGTCGCGGAGGCTTGTGTATCCAAAGGAAAGTAGAGAAGAGCCTCTTCAACAGCGGAAAAAAGGACTTTGGTAAGTATATAGGCAACATTTGTAAAAGATACATAACCTTAGGGAGCACATACATCTGTAAAAGATTCCTCCTCCCTAGCCAGGACAAATACGGAAAATCATAGCCTTGTAGGGTAGACTAAGTCTTTTAGCAAGGGAGAGAAGTGTAATGGGTACACACTGCTTAGATCAGAGGGTAGATGAATACCTAAATATTTAATCCATGTGTCTTTCCAAACATAAGGGACCAGTGGTTTCAGTGGAGAAACCTGGGGAGCTGGGATGGAGACTGGGACGGAGTAATTGGAAAGAGATCCATAAACATCAATGAGGGACTGTAATTCGGGAAGGGCTGTCAACGGGTTGGATAGGAGGAATAAGACGTCATCAGCAAAAGCCAATGAGCTAATCGATCCGTTTGCTACCGAAAAACCTTGGCTATGGGGATTCTGCCGCACTGCCTGCAGAAACGTCTCTAGAGTAAGGACAAACAAGGTAGGCGAGAGGGGGAAGCCCTGCCTGGTGCCATTTGTAATTTCAAAATAGGGGGAAAGGGATCCATTAATCCGTAACCTAGCATGTGGTTGCGCATAAAGGGAGAGGATTGCCTGTACAAGGAGCGAACCCAAAAGCCTTAAGGGCTTCAGACATAGACAACCAATTCACACGGTCCAATGCTTTTTCAGTATCAACACTCACAAGCATCAGAGGGCGATTTGACCGTTTGGCCAGGTCAATAATATGCAATAGCTTACGGGTATTTTCTTTACCTTCCCTCCCTTTAATGAAACCCACTTGTTCTTCATTAATTGATTGCGGGACTAGGTCTCTCAAGCGTAGAGCGAGAAGTTTGGCCCGGACTTTCACATCATGATTTAGCAAAGAAATTGGCCTGTAATTCCAGCAATCCGTGGGGTCTTTACCCTCTTTGTGTATAAGGGTAATGTGTGCCTCCTGAGACTGACGCATCCTAGGGACACCTTGGAGGAGAGCATTACAGAATGAGGTGAGATGTGGGACAAGAACTGTGTGAAATATCGCATAATAATGAGAAGTAAGCCCATCCGGACCAGGGCTTTTGCCACTCGGGAAGCTACAGAGGGAGGATTTAACTTCAGATTCGGTGACTGGTGATAATAGAGCTAATTTGTCTTGTTCCTTGAGAGATGGCAAATGCAGTGAACTTAGGAAGAGCTATATACGGCTGAGCTTGTCATCTGGGCTATCGGACGAGAAGGGTGGATGGCAATGGGTGTTCTCTTCTAAATTATATAGAGAGGAGTAATATCTGTGAAACGCTTCAGCTATATCAGGCGTGTCGTAAACTAGTGAATTATCATCACATTTGATAGCTTCAATATGAGCTCGTGCTCTCTCCTTTCTCTTCATCGCCGTCATAAACCTACCACCCTTATTGCCATGAGCGTATACCCGTACCCTTCAATATAATAGAGCTTTAGCCGAAAAGGCATTAAGAGTCTTTTTCAATTTTTCCCTTAAAACGGTTAAATCGTCGATCGCCAGTAAGGATGCTTTTCTTTTCTGCAATTTGTAACATTAATGAATCTTTCTTTTTTCAGGGCTGAGGCCTTGGCAATGAGAAGCCCACGAATATAGGACTTATGTGCTTCCCACAACAAGGTGGGTGACAAATCAGGGGACTTATTCAACTGGAAGTACAGTTCAATTTCCTTGCCAATTTGTTCTCTAACTTCAGGGTTGTCGAAAACTCTCTCATTTAAGCGCCAGGTCCAAGGCTTGGGGGTGAGCTCAGGAAGGAAAAAAGAGGTAGAGACCGGGGCGTGATCAGAAATACTTATTATTCCAATTAGTGAAGCAGTGATAGGATCTAGAAGAGATTTAGAGCACAAAATATAATCCAAGTCTTGGTGTGAATTGTGGGGTGTGGAAAAGAAAGAATAATCTCTAACCGAGGGCTTGGCTATCCTCCAGGAATCTATCAAATTTAAATCTTGAAGTGTAGTATGTAAACGTCTGATGGCTTTTTGGGACATAGACGATTTTTTTGGAAGAGGAGTCTAGATATGGGTCGAGCAATAAATTTGAGTCACCCCTTAATAAGATTTCACCTTGTGCAAATTGAGAAAGTACAGTCAATGTGCTCAGTAACCAAGCCACCTGACCTTGGTTAGGGGCATAAATCGAGGCCAATGTCATTTGACAGTTAGCTAATCATCCTTTAATAAAAAAGAGCCCTGCCTTCCGCATCAGCATATTGTTGTGTAACTACAAAAGGAAGCGATTTTCTTAAAGCAATCACAAATCCTTTAGAGGAGGAAGTGGGATGTGTGGAATAGTACCACGTGTCAAAATCTGATTTACAGGGCTTAGGAATGTTACCAGCCTTGAAATGAGTTTCCTGTAACATCAGGATATCTGCTTTAAGTTTCCTAGATAAAGTCATAAGCCAATGATGTTTATTAGGGGAATTTAATCCGTTAACATTAAATGAAGTCACAGATACGGGGGTAGGAGTCATAGAGGGCATGTTGTTCATACAATGTCAATGAATGTACCCAACAATGACACAAGCAAAACCGTTTACTAAGTCTACGAACAGTAAGCAGTTACAAGAAATAAAGAAGCTTGAAGAAAGAAAGGAGGGGAGGGAGGGGGAAGAGAGAAGAGGAAGAAAAGGACAAGGAAAGGAAGAGGAGGAAGGTAGAAGAGGAGAGAAGAAGAAAAATAGAAACAGAAGAAAATACCGTGATAAACAAGATCGAGAAAAACAAGAATAACACGTTCAAACAAGGTAGATAAGCTCAGGTGAGACGAACAACTCCCACTGAAGCAGACACTAAGCGAGCAATAAGTAACAGTGAACTAGGGAGGCGTGAGGATAAGTCCTGATCGGGAGAGGACTAAGGAAGGGCCGTCCTATAACAGGTGCATAAGAGGAACAGAATAACCTACTAGCAAGGAACATGTTCAGGTGAGTATTCAACATATAACATTCCAAACTGGTTCATTAGAAGCAAAGCCCGTATCTACTGGGCAATCAATCGTATAACCACTGCAGCCAAGAGAGCACTCGTAGTCAAATAGCATATAAACGTGTAACATCCAAATGACCCGCAATCTCAAAACCCTGGAATCTTCAACAACTCAGGTAAGTCAGGGATCTTGAAAGATTCAGGGAGAACAAACAAAACAGTCAAAGAACGTCCTGATCGGGAGAAAAGATAGATAAAGTATAGAGGAGTAGGTCGGGCAGTAATGAACTCCATCCATGAGTAGCCTAAGGAACCATATTATTGTTGTTGATCTCTAAGAGGGGTTTTCTTCGACTTTGGAGACCGAAATCGAGCAGATTCCGTCCAGGAGGGCAGGGGCGGCAAAGATGGTATAGCACTCAAGTTCCGAGAAGGGAGCCACGAAGGTATATCAAGTGGCTCAATATCTAGAAGAGACCAGACCGCAGCTAAATCTTTCAGGGTATGTATGGCAATACGTTTTCCACCCTGTACAATAGCCAAGCCAAAAGGGTATAACCAAACGTATTGTATATTCCGAGCCCTTAGTTCATCCAATAAGGGTTTGAGGAGCCTTCTCTTAGCCAGGACTGACGGAGCGATATCCTGGTATATGGAGATTTCAGTGCCGTCCAGGGAGACCTGATCTCTAGTATGTTCTGCCGTTAGTATCGCTTGTGTGTCACGGAAAGAGAGGAGACCGCATACGATGTCCCGAGAAGGGTCTCCTCGACGTGGTTTTGGGCGCAAAGCTCTATGTATCCTCTCTGTAACTACTTGCGCTGCACGTTCCGGGCCCAACAATTCTGAAAAAAGGCCTTCCGCCATCTTGGGTAGATCCTCTGGTGTATAGGATTCAGGTATGCCTTTCAGCCGTAAATTCCTCCTACGGCTCCTATTCTCCTGTTCCTCAATCAAGGAGAGAGAGCGATCAAGGAGCTCAGTGTGGCACTGCAGATGGTCAGAGACTATCTCCGCGTTGTCACGTGCAGAGGAATAAGTGTCCTCCAAAGCTTGCACTCTGTGCCCCGTAGCTTTGATTTCAGCCTTGATTGCCACCAACTCGGCTAAGACAGGATTAAGAGCCTTAGATAGTGCTTTTTCAAGTGTTCTGTGTAAAAAATCATGGGAGATGTGTGTGGTACCTGAATCCGAGCGCTCACCTCCTGTTACACTCTCCATTTCAGATTCCTCATCCGACTCCGGATCCCTCTGCAGGTCCGACGCCATCTCGGGCAGGCCGCGTGGAGAAGCGTTCTTCTTTTTCAGGTAGCTCTGTAAGTCCCCCTGTTGTTTAGACATCCTCGGGGTGCCTGGGGTGTCCCCCTGTCTGTCCTTGTTAGTTCTGACCATGTTTGCTAGGTAGGTAATGCAAGACGGCCGTATCAAAGTCCCAGAGCTGTGGAGCTCTAGCAAACAGCAACCACCATGTTACGCGGTCAGGCTCCGCCCCTCATCCTGCTCTGTAATATGGACACCCTGCTCTGTAATATGGACCCCCTGCTCTGTAATATGGACACCCTGCTCTGTAATATGGACCCCCTGCTCTGTAATATGGACCCCCTGCTCTGTAATATGGACCCTCTGCTCTGTAATATGGACCCCCTGCTCTGTAATATGGACCCCCTGCTCTGTAATATGGACCCCGTGCTCTGTAATATGGACCCCCTGCTCTGTAATATGGACCCCGTGCTCTGTAATATGGACCCCCTGCTCTGTAATATGGACCCCCTGCTCTGTAATATGGACCCCCCCTGCTCTGTAATAGGGACCCCCCTGCTTTGTAATAGGGACCCCCTGCTTTTGGGACCTTTATTTGCCTAGAAGTGGCTGAGAGAAGACGCCTCCAGGACGGGGTATCCCTCACCAGGCCCAGAGCTGTAGACTCTTCTATCTTCTACCACAGAACATGGTTTGAAAAATGAGACTAATAAAAAATTGAAAGATTGCAAAAACTTTATTCAGCAAACAGTAGCTTAAGCCAAAAATAAGATGTTTTGTACAAAATTTCTTCCAGAAGACGTATCAGTATAAACCAACATAAGTGAATTGTATTTAGCGTATGAGCCCGGCTCCCTGTGACTTTCCTGTACATTTCTTATCCACTCCGGGCTCTGCCTCCTCTAATCGACTCCCATCTCCACTCTGATTGACACCTCCCCCTCCCCCCCCCCCCCCGCCCAGGAGTGATGTCATGAAAATACTAAAACCAAAGAGTCGGGGGAGGGTATCTGTTTGCCCCCTTTCTCTGAATTCTGCCCTTGAGCTTCGTTCCAATACAGGTAACAGTTACAGCAGATTTATCACATTATGGGTAGATATGTCCCAAAATAAAAGTTATCATAAAATCCCAGACAATAAACTGCGATAACTTGCAAAAACAAAAAGACCCAAAATTTACAAAATTAAAAAAGCCACAAAAACTAAATTACAGGAAAAAAAAAAACACAAAAAAATGTAAAAGTGAAGATTCAGAACTCCGAATAAGATAAAACAATAAAGCGTCACATCCCGTAATACACAAGTTACATGTGAGGAATAGAATAACATTTGTTGTCTCGTCATATAAATGCGTTTTGGGGGATTTTTACATCCAGGACCCCCCGGACCAGGAACATAAACAATATTTAGTATCAGGAGAGCGAGGTCGGGGGATTATCCACAAGACCAAGCAGACCTCAGGCAAGAGATACCCCCTATCCTGTCGGGGGTCTTCGGGTCGGTCTGATTACTGTAATACCTTCTCACCCTGCTGCCCTCTATATAAGCACCTCCATACCCGCTATCCTGTCGGGGGTCTTCGGGTCGGTCTGATTACTGTAATACCTTCTCACCCTGCTGCCCTCTATATAAGCACCTCCATACCCGCTATCCTGTCGGGGGTCTCCAGGTCAGTCTGATTACTGTAATACCTTCTCACCCTGCTGCCCTCTATATAAGCACCTCCATACCCGCTATCCTGTCGGGGGTCTTCGGGTCGGTCTGATTACTGTAATACCTTCTCACCCTGCTGCCCTCTATATAAGCACCTCCATACCCGCTATCCTGTCGGGGGTCTCCGGGTCAGTCTGATTACTGTAATACCTTCTCACCCTGCTGCCCTCTATATAAGCACCTCCATACCCGCTATCCTGTCGGGGGTCTCCGGGTCGGTCTGATTACTGTAATACCTTCTCACCCTGCTGCCCTCTATATAAGCACCTCCATACCCGCTATCCTGTCGGGGGTCTCCGGGTCAGTCTGATTACTGTAATACCTTCTCACCCTGCTGCCCTCTATATAAGCACCTCCATACCCGCTATCCTGTCGGGGGTCTTCGGGTCGGTCTGATTACTGTAATACCTTCTCACCCTGCTGCCCTCTATATAAGCACCTCCATACCCGCTATCCTGTCGGGGGTCTCTGGGTTGGTCTGATTACTGTAATACCTTCTCACCCTGCTGTCCTCTATATAAGCACCTCCATACCCACTATCCTGTCGGGGGTCTCCGGGTCGGTCTGATTACTGTATTACCTTCTCACCCTACTGCCCTCTATATAAGCTCCTCCATACCCGCTATCCTGTCGGGGGTCTCCGGGTCGGTCTGATTACTGTAATACCTTCTCACCCTGCTGCACTCTATATAAGCACCTCCATACCCATTATCCTGTCGGGGGTCTCCGGGTCGGTCTGATTACTGTAATACCTTCTCACCCTGCTGCCCTCTATATAAGCTCCTCCATACCCGCTATCCTGTCGGGGGTCTCCGGGTCGGTCTGATTGCTGTAATACCTTCTCACCCTGCTGCCCTCTATATAAGCTCCTCCATACCCGCTATCCTGTCGGGGGTCTCTGGGTTGGTCTGATTACTGTAATACCTTCTCACCCTGCTGCCCTCTATATAAGCACCTCCATACCCACTATCCTGTCGGGGGTCTCCGGGTCGGTCTGATTACTGTATTACCTTCTCACCCTACTGCCCTCTATATAAGCTCCTCCATACCCGCTATCCTGTCGGGGGTCTCCGGGTCGGTCTGATTACTGTAATACCTTCTCACCCTGCTGCACTCTATATAAGCACCTCCATACCCACTATCCTGTCGGGGGTCTCCGGGTCGGTCTGATTACTGTATTACCTTCTCACCCTACTGCCCTCTATATAAGCTCCTCCATACCCGCTATCCTGTCGGGGGTCTCCGGGTCGGTCTGATTACTGTAATACCTTCTCACCCTGCTGCCCTCTATATAAGCTCCTCCATACCCGCTATCCTGTCGGGGGTCTCCGGGTCGGTCTGATTGCTGTAATACCTTCTCACCCTGCTGCCCTCTATATAAACACCTCCATACCCGCTATCCTGTCGGGGGTCTTCGGGTCGGTCTGATTACTGTATTACCTTCTCACCCTGCTGCCCTCTATATAAGCTCCTCCATACCCGCTATCCTGTCGGGGGTCCAGGATCAGTCTGATTACTGTAATACCTTCTCACCCTGCTGCCCTCTATATAAACACCTCCATACCTGCTATCCTGTCGGGGGTCTCCGGATCGGTCTGATTACTGTAATACCTTCTCACCCTGCTGCCCTCTATATAAGCACCTCCATACCTGCTATCCTGTCGGGGGTCTCCGGGTCGGTCTGATTACTGTAATACCTTCTCACCCTGCTGCCCTCTATATAAGCACCTCCATACCCGCTATCCTGTCGGGGGTCTCTGGGTCGGTCTGATTACTGTAATACCTTCTCACCCTGCTGTCCTCTATATAAGTACCTCCATACCCGCTATCCTGTCGGGGGTCTCTGGATCGTTCCCTGTTCACCTCCATGGCTTTCCACTTGGCCTTTCACATGATCACACACGTTGACTCTTGGGGTTTGTAAAGAGGACCCATCACCACCTCTATCCGGCTCTCTGCATCCTTCAGTAGGTGCTCGGCATCTGGTTCTGGCATAGGTGTAGTTTTTTCTCTAACTCCCCCCACTCCTGAGCCATTGGTGGTGTTAGTTTTACCAGTCAGTCAGGTCAGTAGTGCTGGACTTGAGCAGACACCGCCTGACAGTATGGAGCACAATTAGCATATTGGGTGTTGAGACGATCAGAAATGATATGACCACTCCTACTGCAGCACTTGGGACAATTCAGTTTCTTCCTCATCCGACGTCGAGTGGCCTGGTACTCCCACTGCTCATGGCTTCGTATTGTGACATTATCCCAAGGCCCTTCGGGGTTGTATATGAGGACCCGGGCCGAGCCTCTCCTTCAGGGTGGTCTTTTCTTCCTTGATAAAGAGCTGTGGGCTTCTTTCCCGTAGAGTCTGGCTAGTTGTAATAAAGAGCTAGCGGGGGGACTTCCTCCTTGGATGGATGTCTCTCTGTGGTTAGTCAGTTGGGTTGGGTGCAATCACTTGCTTCCACTTCTCTACAACTTAGTGGTTGTTTCACTGGAGAAAGCCATGCAAGTGGGAGTGGAGCATAAACAGAGAGAAGTATAATGGAAAGATCTGCGCGGCCTCCAGATTGGCTGCAACGTTTAGGCTACAAATACTAAAAGGAAATGCAAAATACTATGGGAAAAATGCCAGAGTCTTATAAAAACATGAGCTGTGTCACCGAGACCAAGAGGCAGTGCCGGGTATTTCCCACCTACAGAACATCAAAATGGCTATTCCCTTTACTGTATTCCGTCACAGGTAACAAGATTATTCTCCCCTGTGTGACTTCTCTCATGTCTAATAAGATTGGATTTATCTCTAAAACATTTTCCACATTCCGAACATGAATAAGGCTTCTCGCCTGTGTGACTTCTCTCGTGTTTCATAAGATCCGATTTACATGAAAAGAATTTCCCATATTCTGAACATGAATATGGCTTCTCTCCTGTGTGACGTCTCTGATGTATAACAAGATTTCCTTTCGTAGTAAAACATTTCCCACATTCTGAACATGAATATGGCTTCTTTTCTGTGTGACGTCTCTCATGTATAACAAGATTTCCTTTCGTAGTAAAACATTTCCCACATTCTGAACATGAATATGGCTTCTCTCCTGTGTGAAGTCTCTCATGTTCAACAAGATTTCCTTTCATAGTAAAACATTTTCCACATTCTGAACATGAATATGGCTTCTCTCCTGTGTGAAGTCTCTCATGTATAACAAGACTTCCTTTCGTAGTAAAACATTTCCCACATTCTGAACATGAATATGGCTTCTCTCCTGTGTGAAGTCTCTCATGTATAACAAGACTTCCTTTCGTAGTAAAACATTTCCCACATTCTGAACATGAATATGGCTTCTCTCCTGTGTGAAGTCTCTCATGTTCAACAAGATTTCCTTTCATAGTAAAACATTTCCCACATTCTGAACATGAATATGGCTTCTCTCCTGTGTGAAGTTTCTCATGTATAACAAGATTTCCTTTCGTAGTAAAACTTTTCCCACATTCTGAACATGAATATGGCTTCTCTCCTGTGTGAAATCTCTCATGCCTAACAAGACCTTCTTTCATAATAAAACATTTCCCACATTTTGAACATGAATATGGCTTCTCTCCTGTGTGAATTCTCTCATGTACAACAAGATTTCCTTTCGTAGTAAAACATTTCCCACATTCTGAACATGAATATGGCTTCTCTCCTGTGTGAATTCTCTGATGTATAACCAGATCAGTTCTATCTGTAAAACATTTCCCACATTCTGAACATGAATATGGCTTCTCTTCTGTGTGACGTCTCTCATGCTCAACAAGATTTCCTTTCTTAGTAAAACATTTCCCACATTCTGAACATGAATATGGCTTCTCCCCTGTGTGAAGTCTCTCATGTTCAACAAGATTTCCTTTCATAGTAAAACATTTCCCACATTCTGAACATGAATATGGCTTCTCCCCTGTGTGAAGTCTCTCATGTATAACAAGACTTCCTTTCGTAGTAAAACATTTCCCACATTCTGAACATGAATATGGGTTCTCTCCTGTGTGAAGTTTCTCATGTATAACAAGATTTCCTTTCGTAGTAAAACTTTTCCCACATTCTGAACATGAATATGGCTTCTCTCCTGTGTGAAATCTCTCATGCCTAACAAGACCTTCTTTCATAGTAAAACATTTCCCACATTCTGAACATGAATATGGCTTCTCCCCTGTGTGAATTCTCTCATGTATAACAAGATTTCCTTTCGTAGTAAAACATTTCCCACATTCTGAACATGAATATGGCTTCTCCCCTGTGTGAAGTCTCTCATGTATAACAAGACTTCCTTTCGTTGTAAAACATTTCCCACATTCTGAACATGAATATGGCTTCTCTCCTGTGTGACTTCTTCTGTGTGTTACTAGACTTGCACTATTTATGAACTCTCTTCCATATTCCTCACACTGAAACCTTTTCCCGCCTTTCTTCTCAGTACTTGTGGTCACAATCTGTGGTTGGTCAGAAGGTTCCTCATGATTTGGGGGATTATATGATGGATCTGTACTGTGACGTCCTGGATGTACATGAGGGGTAATGAGGTTTTCTCCTGAGGAGCGCTCCATCATATCTTCATCTTCTCCTTTATCACTTACTGATAACAGGACGTTTCCCTCAGAGATCGCACTGGGATTTTCTGTAAGAGTAAAAATAGATTTTATGATTCTTATTGATTTTAGCAGAAATTTAATTTGCATGTTCTATGATTTGCATAGGGTGTGAATCAGGCAATAAGATATCATGTATACATCACTACATCACTGTCACTCGGTAAGGAGACTGTTGTATTGATGCCTGGACGTCCGCTGCCTCCAGGGAGAAACACCAAACAGATTCCAGATAACAGGGTTGTGCATCAATACAAATGGCAATAAGTAAAAGGAAACTAAAGTATTGGCACAAAAAAAAAAAAGTTTCCTTAGCCTCCCCGGCTGCTCAGACGCTGTAGGTCGGTGCAAGTCCTTTCACTCAGTCATGTGGAGTAGAGTACAGTACAGCTTCTGCTGTATCCTCAGTGACAGACGCACGGAGATCATTCCGGCTGGACATAGAATATCCTCTGCTTCTCCGAGAGAAAGTCCAGAATAAGCAGCAGCATTATTACCAGTAACAGGTGGACGCCCTGTAAGACGCCAAACATTAGATGAGCTCCTCACCCCTCGGGACTGCTCCCCTGCTTATCAGGTATGAGGAACGAGGAGAGTTACTGGACTGGAGCTCTAAGGGGGAACCGACCTGAAGAAACCTGGGACTTCTCCTTCTCCATTCATGACTCCGTACCTGTGGTAACACCTCCTGGAATCTCCTCCTCCACTTCCCTCTTACACAGGTGATGGCCCCTCATCCTCTCTTCTTCAGCCTCCGCTTTAATATCAGTCACATCTTCTCCCTGATTTCTGGCAATGGCTCCATCTGTAGGAAACACACAGTGATGGGATAGATTGCCATGTGATGAGGAGATGATGGGAGTAGTAGTATCTAGAGGAGAAAGTCTCCGCTCCTTACACTGCTGATCAGTCCAGGAATCCGTCTCCTCTTCTGCTTCTTCTTTAATCTCAGCCTTAATGTCCATCAGATCTTCACCCTAAACAGGGAAGAAATAATGTCATATCTTTGGTCCAGTCACTTTATGGTCTGAATATAGCGCCATCTACCCGCTGACTGTCTGGTACATGTATAAGTGCAGGAGCGGTGAGCTCCACCCCCTATATAGATGTACCCCAGGACTCAGCAGCGCCATCTACCTGCTGACTGTCTGGTACATGTATGAGTGCAGGAGCGGCGAGCTCCACCCCCTATATAGATGTACCCCAGGACTCAGCAGCGCCATCTACCTGCTGACTGTCTGGTACATGTATGAGTGCAGGAGCGGCGAGCTCCACCCCCTATATAGATGTACCCCAGGACTCAGCAGCGCCATCTACCTGCTGACTGTCTGGTACATGTATGAGTACAGGAGCTCCACCCCCTATATAGATGTACCCCAGGACTCAGCAGCGCCATCTACCTGCTGACTGTCTGGTACATGTATGAGTGCAGGAGCGGCAAGCTCCACCCCTATATAGATGTACCCCAGGACTCAGCAGCGCCATCTACCTGCTGACTGTCTGGTACATGTATGAGTACAGGAGCTCCACCCCCTATATAGATGTACCCCAGGACTCAGCAGCGCCATCTACCTGCTGACTGTCTGGGACATGTATGAGTGCAGGAGCGGCGAGCTCCACCCCCTATATAGATGTACCCCAGGACTCAGCAACGCCCCCTACCTGCTGACTGTCTGGGACATTCTCCTCCGGGTAGTCCTGGGAATACAGAGGACTCAGGGAACATCTCTCGGGGGGATTTCTCCTACTGGATCCATCTGTGGAGACACAAACACACAGTGACGGAATACATTAGCTGCTGGAGATCTGTATATACATCAGACACTTCTAGGGTGACTTATGGGGTGACCCTAAATAACTTTCTGCTACACCCCAAGATAATCCAGTCCACCCCACATTGACCCCACCCCCAGGCCTGGAGCTGATGGTCATCAGGGGCAGCAATAAGGGGGATCCCCGACCTCCCCAGCAGCACCTAAGTCCCTGAAATATAAAGATAGAGGGTATAAAGGCCCTGCAGCCCCAGGATGGAGGGATCTGGCCCTATCAGTATATACTTTATATATCTGTGCACGACACGTGTGTTGGGATCCTCAGTATGTTTCTTCTCACTAATGGCACTATAAGATTTCCATACAGACACGTGCAGCCTTCAGTGACTCTGCAGCTAGTCAGGGCTCGGAGATGCTGAACCTACCAGCAGCGGAGGAGGGAGATGTAAAGTCTGTTTCCTGCCCCCCATGTGCCTGCTATTAATTACTGCTTACCCATTAGCTTCCTGAGCTCTGTATATGGCTTCGCTTGCTGTATACTTGAGTACTGACTTTGGCTCATGTACTGGATATTCGCTTCCTTCCCGATCTGACTGTGACCTCTCGGACTGACCCCGTCTTGGACATGTTTCTGATGTAGATATTCCGCGCTCTTCGCTCTCACCAGGTTTATTCTGACTATTTGTAGCTCATCTATTTCTATACTGACGACTTGTGTAATAACCTGATTCCAGATCAGGCCGAGACCATCCGGCCCTGTAGTGGCCTCTGCTTAGATGTCGGGGAGCCTTAGATGAGGGCACTATGAGATTTAGGGAGCGTCTTCTTCTGCTCTCTGTTATCTGCCAGTTGCTGCAGTTTCGGGAACTGCTTTAGAGGCGATTCCATAACAGATAGAAAACCTCACAGTAATGGCTTCCACTATGGAGCAGACGCCGAGCAGAGTGTGAGGCTCTAAGACAGGGCCGGTCCAAGAACTTGCTGTAAATCTCAAGGGCTAGTTGTGGTTTCAGCTCCTGTGAACCCGAGAAGAATCTGCCCGATGCCGTCCCAGTCACAGGTGGAAGGTTAGAACACAAAAAAAGAGGACCCCAGCCCCCCAAAACTAATAGAAGTGGACACAACCCCTCGGCCTTGGGTGAAAGCAGCAGCTCATATACAGAAAGTACAAAAAATCCAGCTCTGGAAACGCGTTATAATAAAACGTAACCTTTAATAGTCCATTATTAGAATAAGCCCCAAACAATAGCGCTCCGTCCAATAAACAACAAGGAGCAGAAACAATGTGTCTAATAAGAATACATGAAAACAAACACAAAAAAATATTCTGACACGTTTCCAGGCCCGTGGCTTCTTACTCATAGCATGTGTGAAATGGGTAGAACTCCACAAAGTTATATTGTACCTGTCATACTGGATCCAATATGGCCGCCCGCTGGTGCTCTTAACCCTTCACATACAGAACAAAACACAGCGACCCCTGTGTATATACCCCAAATAAATCGCAGCATGGACACGCAATATGATCAGACACGCAATAAACATGTATAGAAGACATTAGTACAAGACCTGGTCAGTGCTGCTCATGGAAAGTCACAATAGGAGGCCGAACATGACAAATACACCCCAAACCAGAGAACCCCGAACCCTGAATGTCGGTGTAATGATGGGGAAGGAGAATATGAGGAGCGGTAATCCAAGATGGAACAGCGACCCCGGTATGTAAGCGCCGAGCAACAAAGCCAGCCGTGTCACCCGGGGGCCGATCATGTGATCAATCTAAAGACCAATAATAATGTCCCGAGCACCGATCCTGCGCTATAGGCGTCACATACGTGACCTGACGTCAAGAGCTCAAATATTACGTGTATATCTTATGCGGATAAAATATTGGTGCAAAAATCATGTGAAATAGAGGGAGGAGTGCGCAGAAATAAAAATAACAAACACACAGAAAAAAATATTTGCAATAAAATAAATTTAATAAAAAAATAAAAATAAAAAAACCTGCATATAATTAATAGTTTTTTGTATTTATTTTAATTTTATTTTTTATTTGGTTGAATATATATATATATTTTTCTGCACCTTGTTATTTATTGGACGGAGCGCTATTGTTTGGGGCTTATTCTATAGATGGACTATTATAAGTTACTTTTTATTTTAATGCGTTTCCAGGGCTGTTTAACTCTTTACAACAAGAGACTAAGGTGTGGTGGGACTGTGAGTCTTTGAAATCGTACACAGATAAAAACATGGTACCAAGAGGTTTACGGTTAAATAAATTCCCGACAACCATCTACAATGAAAAATTTAAAAGTGAATGGGAGAATGCTCTCACAGAGTGCTCCTTAAATTTAATGAAAATTATAATCAAATATGAGGAAGAGAAACTGATTATACTGAAGGAAGAAATAAAAAACATCAAACAGGATCTCTGTAAATATAAAGATAAACCGGAGTTTGATACTGGTTACACTAAAATTCAGGATAAAATAAAATCTTTAGAAGAAGACATCATCAAAATAAAGAAAAATAAGTTTCAAAGAGATAAGGAGGACTTTGAGTCGGGGGAAATTTACAGATGGAATAAACATACTTCCTCCACACCGAAATCGATTCTTAAATTCCATCACAATCACAGAAACAAGAAACGTAAATTTCAACAAACAAAAAGGAGAGTATCCTTTAGTTCTACAGACAAGGACACGGATTTCTCGGATAATGACAATATCTCTCATGATTCTCACAGTTTTTTACAAGCGGAGGATGTCAACAAACACAGACACAGAGACATGATCTCAGAGAAATCAATGGACAGGACAATGGACACAAAAAGGAAGAAGGGAAACGCAAATCGCACAGAGGAGGTCGCAAGCACAAGCGGAAATCCGCGTTATTTCACGCGGAAATATCGGAATTAGAGGATGTGTCCCTTGATCGGGGACAGGGGATGTCCTTTCTTGAGGAAAAAGAGGATAGGAAAGTCATACCCTCAAGTTTAGATGTGTCAAATGAACATAATGTATTAAATTTATCTGATGTAATGCTTTCAACTGAAGATATTAGTCTGTTATCGCATGGTCTGAATTTTGTGCCTAATAACAGGTTTAATCTTTTTACTACTTTGATGGATTTAAACAAATTTATCAGACTATTAGCAATAAGAAAACATTTTATTGAAGCATCAGATGATTATTCCTTTCTAATTAATAGGTCTCACATTAATGAGTATGAGAATTTACAGTTTAGGGAACAATGTTGTCTCCTTGAACTACAAGAATTAGATGGAAACTTTTCGAAAACATGTGATGTGGTGGACATGAAAATGAGGGTGAAAAATCCACAATTTTATCCCTCATCTTCCAGAGCCCCTATTCTTGAACAGTTTCGTTTGACTGTGGAAAGGGACTTAACAAAATTGCAGGAGACCCCTACCATGTATAGAGATAATTTGAGCAAAAAAGAGAGAGCAGCACTTGATCTTTTAGAGAAAAATGACAGATTAACCATTCGTATGGCGGATAAGGGAGGAAAAATAGTTGTCCTTAATAAGGATGACTATCTAAAATCAATCCTCAATATTTTGGAGGACACATCCACATACAAAAAATTGTCAAATGATCCCACTAATCAATTTGCTATGTCCCTCCACAAACTTGTCATCTATGGTGAACAATTAGGAGTTTTCTCTGGTAAAGAGGCGAAGTATCTCATGAATGAAAATCCAGTAATGCCAATTATGCATGGTTTACCTAAAATTCACAAAGGGGTTTTCCCCCCTCCACTCAGACCCATAGTGTCAGGTATAGGGTCTCTAAATGAGAGATTGTGTGACTGGGTTGATCGAATTCTCCAGCCTTTAGTGGTACGTACACCTGGCTATATTCGTGACTCAAAGGAGATACTGAGAATTTTTGATGGGTTTGAGTGGAGGGGGGAATACCAATGGTTGACATGTGATGTGTCGGCCTTGCATCCTTCTATACCACATGATGTGGCATTGCTTGCATTGGGATATCACCTTAAAAAACATTCTACTTTTTCAGCAGAAATTTGTCAATATGTTATAGATGTGGTGGAGTATCTTCTCCATCACAATTTCTTTATGTTTGATGACAGTTTCTATCTGCAGGTTCGGGGGGTACCAATGGGGGCGAGGTTCTCGCCCTCTTTGGCCAACCTGGTGATGTCGTGGTGGGAAAGTAATAGTATCTTCCATGCCAGTAACCCCTTTCGTAATCACATACACTGGTATGGAAGATATATTGATGATTTGCTGATTGTATGGGAAGGTGGTCTAGATCAAATACAGGATTTCGTCAATTACATCAACAGTAACCATCTTAATTTAAGGTTTACACACAATGTCAGTTTGAATACCACAAATTTTTTAGACATTACTTTAACAGGAGATGATGAAACAAAAAGTGTAAAAACACGTCTATATCGCAAGGAAACCTCAGGTAACGCATTGCTACATTTTAAAAGTTCTCATCCGGAACATACAAAACGTTCCCTACCAGTCGGAGAGTTAATTCGATTGAAAAGAGCTTGTAGTGATCACGAAATTTATATCTCTCAGATGGAGACCATGTGTGAGCGATTTAAGGAGAGGAATTATTCACAGTGGTCCATTAATAGAGCCAAACAGATAGTTAATAAAATGGACAGAAAATCTTTATTAACAACCAATAAAAATAAACATAAAAATAGAAATTTAAATAAAAACAGGTTACATTTTTCTACCAGGTATAGTGCAGATTACAAACAAGTTGTGAAAGTGATCAAAAATAATCTAGGAATTCTTAACCAGGATGAAACTTTTAAGAACATAGTCTCGGAGGGGATTAATTTTATACCCAAAAAAGGCAAAACTTTGGGCAATTATCTTTCTCCAAGCCTGGTTCTAAGTAACAAAAACCCCATTTCTGATACTTGGTTGCATATAAAAGGTTTTTACAGATGTGGTACCAACAGATGCCAGGTCTGTAAATATGTACATAAAGATTCTAATTTTACTAACTCTGCGGGAACCAAGAATTATAAAATTGATAGGTACATGAATTGTACCACAGATCATGTGGTATATATGATATCCTGTACCACTTGCAACTTGCATTATATTGGTAGCACAATAAGACCGCTTAAACTGAGAATATCAGAACATGTACATTCCATTCTGAATGAGAATTCGACAAAAATCACAGGGGTAACAAGACATTTTAGAGACACTCATAAAGGAGATGTAGAATCATTCACATTTAAAGCAATAGAGAAGGTTATAAAGCCCAAAAGAGGTGGCAATTGGGACCTTTTGGTACGGGAAAGAGAAGCCTTTTGGATTCTTAAACTGGGAACAAGGATACCTACAGGTATGAATCACAGAAGTGACCTATCTTACATTTATAAATACTAATAATAGGCAGGGCCCTGATTATGTGTCCTTTTGTCTCTTGTTTAATCTAATACTGTACATCATGTCCTTTCATCTTCTGTGGTATTGATAATGTTGCAGTGGTGAAGGCACGCTAATATTATAGAAGTATGTGAAATACCAACACGTTACTTACCTTTAAGATAGAATGTCACGTGGTTGGATCCGGTCTCTTTGGTGTGTATTCACACATGTCTCAGTGGGATTGTATGTGTGTTACTGTTATGTACGGCTTCTCCTCTGTCAAGTTATGTTCGGTCACATAGGTTGTTTGTGTCTTCTTTTGTGTCCTTTGTCCTTTGGTTCTTTTTCCCATACAGTTGTATCAAGCACCTGATAGGTTCATTATGTCAGGTGATACGGGAGGGATCTAGAAACCATATTGTCCATCTTTGTTGAGGGCAGTATTTGACCAGACTTTGTAGGTTTCACCAGGACTATATATATATGTCTATATTTATATTTATATCTATCAGTGTTTGCAGAATATCCTGCCATGTAAATAGGTATTTACAATTGAGAATTTTATATATGTACATGCATTTTTTATGCTATTTACTTCCTTTTTTCCAAGCGGTTAGGTATGTGTTTTAATTAGCGCAGGTGTGCATGTGTAGGTCTCCATTATTTATGGAGACATTCATTCACACAGAGTCAGGCTATGAGTAAGGAGCTGACCTAGAGGCTCCGAAACGCGTCAGCCGGACGCTGCCCGCTTTCCCTCCATGCTGGCCACACTGAGCGTTTTTTATATCTAAAATTGAATGTTTTCCAATTTTTGAATATGGATAAATAAAAGCTAAGTTTTATTCAAACTAAGGAGATGCGTGCTGGATGTTTACTTCTACTAGTTGAACCACACCCTGGGCTGAAGGGCAACAAAATCTCCGTGCATCCAACTCAAGCTTTCAGGTGAAGTTCTTCAATACACGTAAGAATTTATACACCCAGTGTTGGATATTGGAACAAGAAGGTGAGCTGACTTCAAATTTTCGACAAGGATATATTATAAGTTACTTTTTATTTTAATGCGTTTCCAGGGCTGGATTTTTATATTTTTTTGAACAGGTGGAAGGTTTCCTAACAGGGATGCTAGTTAAGGCTGGGGGGGGGGGAGGGGGATACTTGGATCGTCTGCAGACCCCAAATAATGACAGGGACTTGTGCCTTACACCCAATGGATTATCTTACCCCATAGATGGCCGTGACCTACGGCGCTGAACAGTCCTATCATTACACACTGACTGATAACATTATTACAGACCCCCCTTATATATATATTACTAGAGGGAGGACGCGGCTTCGCCCGGGTATATTACATGTTATGTTTGTGTAGTGGCCCCATAAGAATTGCCCAGTTTTGCACTGGTGTATTGTGTATGTGCTTTGTGTGTGTGTCCATAAGCGTCATGTGATTATGTGTATCTCTATTTGGATGTCAGTGAAAAACCTGTGATCGATTATTTTGAATACCTGGAGTAAAGCTCTTTTATGTAATACTGTGCGCTGAGCCACGTATCTAATCCTCCGGCGTGTGGTACCGTGTGCTGAGCCACGTATCTAATCCTCTGGTGTGTGATACTGTGTGCTGACCTGTGTATCTAATCCTCTGATGCGTGTATCTCAGTTCGGATATCAGTGTTGTATTGTGCATGTGGAGTGACCGTGTGTATTGCAGAACAGACAGAGAAGAGAACAGACAGATGAGAATTCATGTATATAATATAGAGAGATATAAGAGTGGGGTCTGTAATACAGAGATCATTCAGTATATATATAATGGGGTTACCTAATATACTGACTGGTCACTATTACAGACCCCCCTTATCTCTCTATAGTATAAAAATGAGTGTCCATCTGTCTGTCTGTTCTCTAATGTGAACCAAACGACTGGACCGATCTTCACCAAATTTGACACAGAGATACCTCAGATATCAGGGAAGGTTTAAGACGAGAACCCAACTCATTCGGACGTACCGTTCCGGAGATACAGCATTCCAAACACCCTGACCCCCCCATTAGCCAATACAAACCTGCAAGTCTTTCACTGATATTCCAACTGCAATACACACGGTCACTCCACATGTACAATACAACACTGATATCCAAACTGAGATACACGCATCAGAGGATTAGATAGACAGATCAGCACACAGTATCAGATGTCAGAGGATTAGATACACGCATCTGCACAAAGTTCCACAAGCTGAAGGATTAGATACGTGTGTCGACACACAGTACCACACACCGGAGGATTAGATACACAGGTCAGCACACAGTATAACACAGCAGAGGATTAGATACGCGCATCTGCACAAAGTACCACATGGCTAAAGATTAGATACATGACTCTGCACACAGTTCCACAAGCCGTAGGATTAGATACGCACGTCTGCACACAATACCACACGCCAGAGGATTAGATATGCACGTCTACACACAGTTCCACATGCCGCAGGAATACATACATGCCACTGCACACAATACCACACGCTGGAAGATTGGATACATGCCAATGCACACAGTTACAAATGCCACAGAATTAGATACGCGCATCTACACACAGTTCCACATGCCAGAGGATTAGATATGCGTGTCTGCACAAAGTACCACACGCTGGAGGATTAGATACACAGGTCAGCACACATTATCACACGCCAGAGGATTAGATACGCACGTCTGCACACAGTTCCACATGCCAAAGGATTAGATATGCGAGTCTTCACAAAGTTCCACATGCTGGAGGATTAGATATGCACCTCAACACATAGTACCACACGCGAGAGGATTAGATACACGCGTCTTCACACAGTTCCACATGCCGGAGGATTAGATACGTGCGTCTATACACAGTTCCACATGCTGCACCCAATGGAGGATTAGATACGTACCACTGCACATAATACCACACAGCGAAGGTTTAGATACACACTACTGCACGCAATACCACATGGGGAGGGTTAGATACACACGTCTGCACACAGTACCACACGCCAGAGGATTAGATACACGCGTCTGCACACAGTACCACATGCTGGAGTGTTAGATACATAAGTCAGGACACAGTACCACACGCTGGAGGATTAGATATGCGCATCTGCACACAGTTACACATGGCGCAGCATTAGATATGCATGTCTTTACACAATACCAGAGGATTAGATATGCACATCTGCACACAGTACCACACGCTGGCAGATTAGATACACAAGTCAGCACACAGTACCACACACCAGATATATGCGTATGCACACAGTACCAAGCACCAGAGAATTAGATACGCACGTCTTCACACAATTCCACACGTCAGAAGATTATATATGCGCCACTGCACACAATACCACACAGGGGAGGATTAGATACACGCCACTGCACACAGTACTACACGCCGGAGGATTAGATACACAGCTCTGCACAGAGTACCACATATTAGGGTGCGTTCACATGATGTAACGTGGAGCGCGATCTGGCACGTATACACAATATACCGCAAAATCACGTGGCATATACGCTCCTAACTCCCATTGAAATGAATGGGAGCATTTTGAGTGCGTCATCTGCCAGCACGTGTATACGTACCAGATCACGCTCCACGTTACATCGTGTGAATGCACCCTTAGAGTTCTACCCAAGGTTTCTATAGCAACCCAGCCATTTTTCTTCACTACTTTATGTCAGCTTTAAAGAGGCAGGGCGCTGTGAATGACACTGCTACACAAGGTCACATGCACACAGCTTTACTCCAGGTATCCATAACAACTGATCACAGGTTTTTCACTGATATCCGAAATGAGATGCATATGATCACATGACGCTTATGGACACACACAAACCACATACACAATACACCAGTGCAAAACTGGACAATTCTTATGGGGCCACTACACAAACATAACATGTAATATACCCGTGCGAAGCCGCGTCCTCCTGCTAGTATATATATATATGATTTTCTGCCTGTTCTTTATGTGCGACAAAACGACTGGACCGATCTTCACCAAATTTGACACACAGATACATCAGGTGTCTGGGAAGGTTTTAGACCGGACCTCAACTCTCTCGCACGTACCTTTCCTGAGATACAGCATTCCCAAAACAATGACCTGCATTACCCAATACAAACCTGCAAATCTTTCACTCGTATTCCAACTGCCATACACACGGTCACATGTCTCTTATCAGCCAATAGAAGCTCGCAGGTGCTTAGTCTCTACATGCACACAGCTTTACTCCAGGTTTCCATAACAACCCAGCTATTTTTCTTCACTGCTGTAAATCAGCTTTAAAGGGGCAGAGTGCTGTGGACTTATGACATCTTGGAGAGCGGCGAGAAGTTATACATAGAAAATAGACCAGAACCAAATCCTATGGGGCCACTAAGCAAACAAAACGTGAAATATACCTGTGTGAGGCCGAGTCCTCCTGATAGTATATATATATTTATATACAGTGCCTACAAGTAGTATTCAACCCTCTGCAGATTTAGCAGGTTTGATAAGATGCAAATAAGTTAGAGCATTCAAACAAGAGCAGGATTTATTAACAGATGCATAAATCTTACAAACCAAAAAGTTATGTTGCTCAGTTAAATTTTAATAAATGTTAAACATAAAAGTGTGGGTCAATTATTATTCAACCCCTAGGTTTAGTATTTTGTGGAATAACCCTTGTTTGCAATTACAGCTAATAATTGTCTTTTATAAGAGCTGATCAGGCCGGCACAGGTCTCTGGAGTTATCTTGGCCCACTCCTCCATGCAGATCTTCTCCAAGTTATCTAGGTTCTTTGGGTGTCTCATGTGGACTTTAATCTTGAGCTCCTTCCACAAGTTTTCAATTGGGTTAAGGTCAGGAGACTGACTAGGCCACTGCAACACCTTGATTTTTTTCCCTCTTGAACCAGGCCTTGGTTTTCTTGGCTGTGTGCTTTGGGTCGTTGTCTTGTTGGAAGATGAAATGACGACCCATCTTAAGATCCTTGATGGAGGAGCGGAGGTTCTTGGCCAAAATCTCCAGGTAGGCCGTGCTATCCATCTTCCCATGGATGCGGACCAGATGGCCAGGCCCCTTGGCTGAGAAGCAGCCCCACAGCATGATGCTGCCACCACCATGCTTGACTGTAGGGATGGTATTCTTGGGGTCGTATGTAGTGCCATCCAGTCTCCAAACGTCACGTGTGTGGTTGGCACCAAAGATCTCGATCTTGGTCTCATCAGACCAGAGAACCTTGAACCAGTCTGTCTCAGAGTCCTCCAAGTGATCATGAGCAAACTGTAGACGAGCCTAGACATGACGCTTTGAAAGTAAAGGTACCTTACGGGCTCGTCTGGAACGGAGACCATTGCGGTGGAGTACGTTACTTATGGTATTGACTGAAACCAATGTCCCCACTGCCATGAGATCTTCCCGGAGCTCCTTCCTTGTTGTCCTTGGGTTAGCCTTGACTCTTCGGACAAGCCTGGCCTCGGCACGGGAGGAAACTTTGAAAGGCTGTCCAGGCCGTGGAAGGCTAACAGTAGTTCCATAAGCCTTCCACTTCCGGATGATGCTCCCAACAGTGGAGACAGGTAGGCCCAACTCCTTGGAAAGGGTTTTGTACCCCTTGCCAGCCTTGTGACCCTCCACCATCTTGTCTCTGATGGCCTTGGAGTGCTCCTTTGTCTTTCCCATGTTGACCATGTATGAGTGCTGTTCACAAGTTTGGGGAGGGTCTTACATAGTCAGAAAAGGCTGGAAAAAGAGAGAATTCATCCAAACATGTGAAGCTCATTGTTCTTTGTGCCTGAACTACTTCTTAATACTTTAGGGGAACCAAACAGAATTCTGGTGGTTTGAGGGGTTGAATAATAAATGACCCTCTGAAGAAACTTGTCACAATTTAAAAAAAAATTTAAACAAAGAAATAATCTTTTTTGCTGCAGAGCATTTCACACTTCCAGGCTGATCTACAGTCCAAATGTCACAATGCCAAGTTAATTCCGAATGTGTAAACCTGCTAAATCTGCAGGGGGTTGAATACTACTTGTAGGCACTGTACACACTGGTCACTATTATACACCCCCTTATATATTATATATACTGGTCACTATTATACACCCCCTTATATATTATATATACTGGTCACTATTATACACCCCCCCCTTATATATTATATATACTGGTCACTATTATACACCCCCTTATATATTATATATACTGGTCACTATTATACACCCCCCCCCTTATATATTATATATACTGGTCACTATTATACACTAGAGATGAGCGAACACTAAAATGTTCGAGGTTCGAAATTCGATTCGAACAGCCGCTCAATGTTCGTGTGTTCGAATGGGTTTCGAACCCCATTATAGTCTATGGGGAACAGATACTCGTTAAGGGGGAAACCCAAATCCGTGTCTGGAGGGTCACCAAGTCCACTATGACACCCCAGGAAATGATACCAACACCTCTGGAATGACACTGGGACAGCAGGGGGCGCATGTCTGGGGGCATCTAACACACCAAAGACCCTCTATTACCCCAACATCACAGCCTAACAACTACACACTTTACACACTCAATACCACCTCTCTGACAGTAGGAAAACACCTTGAAACATGTGTATTTGGCACTTGCAGTGAGGAGAGCTTGTCACCAGCAGTGAATTTGGCCCTTGTAGTAAGTTGAGGTTGGCACCAACATTTGTTTTGAAAATCAGGGTGGATTGAGCCTCTAACCAGCAGAGTTTGGGCAAATTCATGGTGGGGGGAGCCTCTAAAAACCCCAGTTTGGACCAATTCATGGTGGAGGGAGCCTCTAAAAACCCCAGTTTGGACCAATTCATGGTGGAGGGAGCCTCTAACCAGCCCAGTTTGGACCAATTCATGGTGGAGGGAGCCTCTAAACAGCTCAGTTTGGGCAAATTCATGGTGGAGGGAGCCTCTAAAAACCCCAGTTTGGACCAATTCATGGTGGAGGGAGCCTCTAAACAGCCCAGTTTGGGCAAATTCATGGTGGAGGGAGCCTCTAAAAAACCCCAGTTTGGACCAATTCATGGTGGAGGGAGCCTCTAAAAACCCCAGTTTGGACCAATTCATGGTGGAGGGAGCCTCTAAACAGCCCAGTTTGGGCAAATTCATGGTGGAGGGAGCCTCTAAACAGCCCAGTTTGGGCAAATTCATGGTGGAGGGAGCCTCTAAAAACCCCAGTTTGGACCAATTCATGGTGGAGGGAGCCTCTAAAAACCCCAGTTTGGACCAATTCATGGTGGAGGGAGCCTCTAAACAGCCCAGTTTGGACCAATTCATGGTGGAGGGAGCCTCTAAAAACCCCAGTTTGGACCAATTCATGGTGGAGGGAGCCTCTAAACAGCCCAGTTTGGGCAAATTCATGGTGGAGGGAGCCTCTAAAAACCCCCAGTTTGGACCAATTCATGGTGGAGGGAGCCTCTAAACAGCTCAGTTTGGGCAAATTCATGGTGGAGGGAGCCTCTAAAAACCCCAGTTTGGACCAATTCATGGTGGAGGGAGCCTCTAAAAACCCCAGTTTGGACCAATTCATGGTGGAGGGAGCCTCTAAAAACCCCAGTTTGGACCAATTCATGGTGGAGGGAGCCTCTAAAAACCCCAGTTTGGACCAATTCATGGTGGAGGGAGCCTCTAAACAGCCCAGTTTGGGCAAATTCATGGTGGAGGGAGCCTCTAAACAGCCCAGTTTGGGCAAATTCATGGTGGAGGGAGCCTCTAAACAGCCCAGTTTGGGCAAATTCATGGTGGAGGGAGCCTCTAAAAACCCCCAGTTTGGACCAATTCATGGTGGAGGGAGCCTCTAAAAACCCCAGTTTGGACCAATTCATGGTGGAGGGAGCCTCTAAACAGCCCAGTTTGGGCAAATTCATGGTGGAGGGAGCCTCTAAACAGCCCAGTTTGGGCAAATTCATGGTGGAGGGAGCCTCTAAAAACCCCAGTTTGGACCAATTCATGGTGGAGGGAGCCTCTAAAAACCCCAGTTTGGACCAATTCATGGTGGAGGGAGCCTCTAAACAGCCCAGTTTGGGCAAATTCATGGTGGAGAGAGCCTCTAAAAACCCCAGTTTGGACCAATTCATGGTGGAGGGAGCCTCTAAACAGCCCAGTTTGGGCAAATTCATGGTGGAGGGAGCCTCTAAACAGGCCAGTTTGGGCAAATTCATGGTGGAGGGAGCCTCTAACCAGCCCAGTTTGGACCAATTCATGGTGGACGGAGCCTCTAAAAACCCCAGTTTGGACCAATTCATGGTGGAGGGAGCCTCTAAACAGCCCAGTTTGGACCAATTCATGGTGGAGGGAGCCTCTAAAAACCCCAGTTTGGACCAATTCATGGTGGAGGGAGCCGCTAAACAGCCCAGTTTGGACCAATTCATGGTGGAGGGAGCCTCTAACCAGCAGAGTTGGTGGAAATCAGGGTGGAGGGAGCCTCTAACCAGCAGAGTTGTGGGAAAGCAGGGTGGAGGGAGCCTCTAACCAGCAGAGTTGGGGGAAATCAGGGTGGAGGGAGCCTAGTATTAGCAGAATTGTGCAACGCTTATGGTGGATGAGTATGAGGATGCGGAGGAATTGGAGAGGTTGAGTACAGACATGGAGTTTCATGTTGGGGTGCTTTACACAGGTGGGCCCAAAAATGAAGGCTCTATCCAGTGGTGGTTCATTTTTATCAAAGTGAGCCGGTCGGCAGTCTCAGCTGACAGACGGGTGCGCTTGTCAGTGATGATGCCACCGGCTGCACTGAACACCCTCTCAGATAGGACGCTGGCGGCAGGACAGGACAGCACCTCCAAGGCATATAGGGCAAGTTCAAGCCACAGGTCCAACTTCGACACCCAATACGTGTAGGGCGCAGAGGGGTCGGAGAGGACAGGGCTGTGGTCGGAAAGGTATTCCCGCAACATGCGCCTATACTTCTCATGCCTGGTGACACTAGGACCCTCCGTGGCGGCACTTTGGCGAGGGGGTGCCATCAAGGTGTCCCAGACCTTAGACAGTGTGCCCCTCGTTTGTGTGGACCGGTGAGAACTTGGTCGCCTACTGGAGGAACTGTCCTCCCTGCCGCCAACGTCACATGCTGGAAACATCTCCATCATATTCTGCACCAATTGCCTGTGGCAAGCATTGATGCGATTGGCCCTCCCCTCTACCGGAATAAAAGACGAGATGTTGTTTTTATACCGGGGGTCAAGGATAGCAAAGATCCAGTACTGGTTGTCCTCCATGATTTTGACAATACGCTTGTCGGTTGTAAAGCACCCCAACATGAACTCAGCCATGTCTGCCACAGTGTTAGTTGGCATGACTCCTCTGGCCCCACCGGAAAGTTCAATCTCCATTTCCTCCTCATCCTCCATGTCTACCCATCCGCGCTGCAACAATGGGATGATTCGAAGTTGCCCGGAAGCCTCCTGTATCACCATCACATCATCGGACAACTCTTCTTCCTCCTCCTCCTCCTCCTCCTCCTCCTCCATTAAACGCAGTGAAGCGGACAGATGTGTGGACCTACTCTCCAGCTGTGACGGATCGGATGCTATCCCTAACTCCTCTGTGTGATCTGAGTTATCCCTGATGTCAATCAGGGATTCTCTCAGAACACACAAGAGCGGGATTGTAAGGCTCACCATCGCATCCTCAGAGCTCACCCTCCTTGTGGACTCCTCAAACACCCGTAGGATGTCACAAAGGTCTCTCATCCATGGCCACTCATGGATGTGAAACTGAGGCAGCTGACTTTGTGGCACCCTAGGGTTTTGTAGCTGGTATTCCATCAAAGGTCTCTGCTGCTCAACCACTCTATTCAACATCTGAAACGTTGAGTTCCAGCGTGTGGGGACGTCGCACAAAAGCCGGTGTTGTGGCACATGCAGGCGTTGCTGGAGAGATTTTAAGCTAGCAGCGGCTACTGTCGACTTGCGAAAGTGGGCGCACATGCGCCGCACTTTCACCAGTAGCTCTGGAACATTGGGGTAGCTCTTTAGGAAACGTTGCACCACTAGGTTGAAGACGTGGGCCAGGCATGGAACATGTTGGAGTCCGGCAAGCTCCAGAGCTGCTACCAGGTTCCGGCCGTTATCACAAACGACCATGCCTGGGCCCAGGTGCAGCGGCTCAAACCATATTGCCGTCTCATCGAGGAGGGCATCCCTCACCTCGGAGGCAGTGTGCTGTCTGTCCCCCAAGCTGATCAGCTTCAGCACGGCCTGCTGACGTCTACCAACGCCAGTGCTGCAACGTTTCCAACTCGTAGCTGGGGTCAATCTAACAGCGGAGGAGGAGGCGGTGGCGGAGGAGGAGGCGGTGGCGGAGGAGGAGGCGGTAGAGGAGGAGGAGGAGGGGGGTGTTCTTCTCGTGTCCCTGCCAGGAATGTTAGGCGGGGAGACGAGGTACACCGGGCCAGTTTGGGAAGCAGTCCCAGCCTCAACTACATTCACCCAGTGTGCCGTCAGTGAAATGTAGCGTCCCTGTCCGCATGCACTTGTCCACGCGTCGGTGGTCAAGTGGACCTTTGTGCAAAGCGCGGAACTAAGGGCCCGCCTGATGTTGAGTGACACGTGCTGGTGCAAGGCGGGGATGGCACACCGGGAGAAGTAGTGACGGCTAGGGACGGCATAGCGAGGTGCCGCAGTTGTCATCAGGTCCAGGAAGGCGGGAGTTTCAACAAGCCGGAACGCCAACATCTCCTGGGCCAGCAGTTTAGCGATGTTGGCGTTCAAGGCTTGCGCGTGTGGGTGGTTAGCAGTGTATTTCTGCCGCCGCTCCAATGTCTGAGAGATGGTGGGTTGTTGTAAAGAAGCGCCTGATGGTGCCTTTGATGGTGCAGGAGAAGGAGATAAGACAGGAACAGGGGAGGATGAGGGAGAAGTCAACAAAGTGGCGGAGGCAGATGAAGTGGTGTCCTGGCTCGTCCTCTGGAGTGCATCGCCAGCACAGTCAGCAGTGGCAGTGGCAGAGGCAGTGGCAGAGGCAGTGGCAGTGGCGTGAACGGCAGGCGGCCTTTGTCCTGCCGTTGCTGCCTGCCACTGATTCCAGTGCTTGGATTCCAAATGACGGCGCATTGAAGTGGTGGACAGGTTGCTCTTCTCAGAGCCCCTAATCAATTTCGAGAGGCAAATTGTGCAGACAACACTATATCTGTCCTCGGCGCATTCCTTGAAAAAACTCCACACCTTCGAGAAACGTGCCCTCGAGGTGGGAGTTTTTCGGGGCTGGGTACGAACTGGAACATCTTGGGAGATTCCGGGTGTGGCCTGGCTTCGCCTAAGCTGCTGACCTCTGCCTCTGGCTACCCTTTTTGGTGCTGCACTTGCCTCAACATCCACACTACTTTCCCCGCTTGACATCCCCCCTGTCCAGGTCGGGTCAGTGTCCTCATCATCCACCACTTCCTCTTCCAACTCCTGTCTCATCTCCTCCTCCCGCACAATGCGCCGGTCAACTGGATGCCCTGACGGCAACTGCGTCACATCATCGTCGATGAGGGTGGGTTGCTGGTCATCCACCACCAAATCGAACGGAGATGGAGGAGACTCTAGTGTTTGAGCATCTGGACACAGATGCTCCTCTGTTAGGTTCGTGGAATCGTGACGTGGAGAGGCAGGTTGAGGGACAATGAAAGGAGCGGAGAACAGCTCTGGGGAGCAGGGACAGTTGGGGTTATTGTTCTGTGAAGCTTGGGAATTTTGGGAGGAAGGAGAACAAGACTGTTGGGTAATAGGAGGAGAGGAGGCAGAGTCTGACTGGCTGCTGGACAATGTGCTGTAAGCGTTCTCTGACAGCCATTGCAAGACCTGTTCCTGGTTCTCGGGCCTACTAAGGTTTGTACCCTGCAGTTTAGTTAATGTGGCAAGCAACCCTGGCACTGTGGAGTGGCGCAATGCTTGCTGCCCCACAGGAATAGGCACGGGACGCCCTGTGGCTTCACTGCTACCTTGCTCCCCAGAACCATTCCCCCGACCTCGCCCACGGCCTCGTCCACGTCCCTTTCCGGGAGCCTTGCGCATTTTGAATTCCCAGTCAGACAATGGCACTATATACCAGTAGCAAAAATTGTGGGTGTATATAGCCCCAATTCTATTGCTAGGGGACTTGCAGGGTATTTCTGGGGTGAAGGTGGGGGGGCACACCGTTGGAACGGGGATTTGGGGTGTATATATGGGGTATACGGGAATACACTGTCAGTGTATTACATTCAGGATCCGGGGAAAGCTGGGTTGCGGCGATTGAGCCCGTCAGTGCCACGTTACACTGACAAGCTTCTCCCTGGAATTTAGCTCTTATAAGAGCTGTTGTGGTTGTCTTCTCCTTCCTATCCTAGCCTGTCCCTGCCTACCCAGAATCTAAGCCCTAGCTAGCTGGACGGAAACCTCCGTCCTCGGTGAATTGCAAGCTCAGAATGACGCGAAGCTGGGCGGCGCTGTTCTTTTAAATTAGAGGTCACATGTTTTCGGCAGCCAATGGGTTTTGCCTACTTTTTTCAACGTCACCGGTGTCGTAGTTCCTGTCCCACCTCCCCTGCGCTGTTATTGGAGCAAAAAAGGCGCCAGGGAAGGTGGGAGGGGAATCGAGTAATGGCGCACTTTACCACGCGGTGTTCGATTCGATTCGAACATGCCGAACAGCCTAATATCCGATCGAACATGAGTTCCATAGAACACTGTTCGCTCATCTCTATTATACACCTCTCTTATATATTATATATACTGGTAACTATTATACACCTCTCTTATATATTATATATACTGGTAACTATTATACACCTCTCTTATATATTATATATACTGGTAACTATTATACACCTCTCTTATATATTATATATACTGGTCACTATTATACACCCCCTTATATATTATATATACTGGTCACTATTATACACCTCTCTTATATATTATATATACTGGTCACTATTATACACCCCCTTATATATTATATATACTGGTCACTATTATATACCCCCCTTATATATTATATATACTGGTCACTATTATACACCCCCCTTATATATTATATATACTGGTCACTATTATACACCTCTCTTATATATTATATATACTGGTCACTATTATACACCCCCTTATATATTATATATACTGGTCACTATTATACACCCCCTTATATATTATATATACTGGTCACTATTATACACCTCTCTTATATATTATATATACTGGTCACTATTATACACCCCCCCCTTATATATTATATATACTGGTAACTATTATACACCCCCTTATATATTATATATACTGGTCACTATTATACACCCCCCTTATATATTATATATACTGGTAACTATTATACACCCCCCCTTATATATTATATATACTGGTCACTATTATACACCCCCCTTATATATTATATATACTGGTCACTATTATACAACCCCCTTATATGTTATATATACTGCTCACTATTATACACCCCCCCCCTTATATATTATATATACTGGTCACTATTATACACCCCCCTTATATATTATATATACTGGTCACTATTATACCCCCCCCCCTCCCCTTATATATTATATATACTGGTCACTATTATACACCCCCCTTATATATTATATATACTGGTCACTATTATACAACCCCCTTATATGTTATATATACTGCTCACTATTATACACCCCCCACCCTTATATATTATATATACTGGTCACTATTATACACCCCCCTTATATATTATATATACTGGTCACTATTATACACGCCCCTTATATATTATATATACTGGTCACTATTATACAACCCCCTTATATATTATATATACTGCTCACTATTATACACCCCCCACCCTTATATGTTATATATACTGGTCACTATTATACACCCCCTTATATATTATATATACTGGTCACTATTATACACCCCTCCTTATATATTATATATACTGGTCACTATTATACACCCCCCTTATATATTATATATACTGGTCACTATTATACCCCCCCCCTTATATATTATATATACTGGTCACTATTATACACCCCCCTTATATATTATATATACTGGTCACTATTATACACCCCCCCCCCCTTATATATTATATATACTGGTCACTATTATACACCCCCCTTATATATTATATATACTGGTCACTATTATACACCCCCCCCCTTATATATTATATATACTGGTCACTATTATACACCCCCCCTTATATATTATAAGGGCGCTAGCTTTCCAGGCACACATCCAGGGGAGCGACTCCTACCACCACCAAGCATGGCTAAGCCACCCGAGCAAACCAGACATTCACCAACCAAACAGCAGCCAACCACCAAACCAAAAACACCAACAGATGATAACCAAGGCCGAAATAAAGGCGACCACAGAGGCAAACAGAGAGCGGTACATTGGAGAATGGAGAAACGAAATAAATAACTCCAAGAAACTCACCAATGTGTACCAATCCCTACAAAGGGACTACACCATGGCCACCTACCTGGAGAGAATACGCCACCCCAAGCACAGACAGACCCTGAGCCGATACAGACTGAGCGCCCACAACCTAGAGATAGAGACGGGGCGATACAGGCAGACGTACAAGCCACGGGAGAAGAGACTGTGCCAGCACTGTGACCAGGGGGCCCTAGAAGACCAGACCCACTTCCTGCTACACTGCACCAAATACTCAGCTGTGAGGGCCGTCTACTACCAAAGACTCTCTGCCCACATCCCAGACTGGGAGAAGAGGAAACTCTACATCCTACTGGGAGAAGAAGAGGCCACTGTGGAGATCGCTGCCCAATACGTGTCCAGCTGTCACCAAACAAGAGGAAGATGAGACTCCATGGACTGTTATATTTATCCCAATACACCCGCCCCACCCCCACCTCCCCATATAGCAGTCACCAACGAAGAGGAAGATGAGACTCCACGGACTGTTATACCCCAAACCAACCGCCCCGCCCCACCTCACCTCCAACCCCCCCCCATATAGCAGTCACCAACGAAGAGGAAGATGAGACTCCATGGACTGTTATAACCCAAACCCCCCCCATACCCACCACCCACCCAACCCAACGCCCCCCGCCCCACTTTACTAGCTTTGGTAATGCCAAATAACTATTCGGACGTGCCAATAAAGCATTTTTGATTTGATTTGATTTATATATACTGGTCACTATTATACACCCCCCCTTATATATTATATATACTGGTCACTATTATACACCCCCCCTTATATATTATATATACTGGTCACTATTATACACCCCCTTATATATTATATATACTGGTCACTATTATACACCCCCCTTATATATTATATATACTGGTCACTATTATACACCCCCCCTTATATATTATATATACTGGTCACTATTATACACCCCCCCCCATATATATATATATATATATATATATATATACTGGTCACTATTATACACCCCCTTATATATTATATATACTGGTCACTATTATACACCCCCCTTATATATTATATATACTGGTCACTATTATACACCCCCCCCTTATATATTATATATACTGGTCACTATTATACACCCCCTTATATATTATATATACTGGTCACTATTATACACCCCCCTTATATATTATATATACTGGTCACTATTATACACCCCCCTTATATATTATATATACTGGTCACTATTATACACCCCCCTTATATATTATATATACCGGTCACTATTATACACTCCCCTTATATACTATATATACCGGTCACTATTATACACTCCCCTTATATATTATATATACCGGTCACTATTATACACCCCCCTTATATATTATATATACTGGTCACTATTATACACCCCCCCCCCTTATATATTATATATACTGGTCACTATTATACCCCCCCCCCTTATATATTATATATACTGGTCACTATTATACACCCCCCCCTTATATATTATATATACTGGTCACTATTATACACCCCCCCCCCTTATATATTATATATACTGGTCACTATTATACACCCCCCTTATATATTATATATACTGGTCACTATTATACACCCCCCTTATATATTATATATACTGGTCACTATTATACACCCCCCTTATATATTATATATACTGGTCACTATTATACACCCCCCTTATATATTATATATACTGGTCACTATTATACACCCCCCCCCCCTTATATATCTATATATACTGGTCACTATTATACACACCCCCCCCCCTTATATATTATATATACTGGTCACTATTATACACCCCCCCTTATATATTATATATACTGGTCACTATTATACCCCCCCCCCTTATATATTATATATACTGGTCACTATTATACACCCCCCCTTATATATTATATATACTGGTCACTATTATACACCCCGCCCTTATATATTATATATACTGGTCACTATTATACACCCCCCCTTATATATTATATATACTGGTCACTATTATACACCCCCCCTTATATATTATATATACTGGTCACTATTATACACCCCCCCCCTTATATATTATATATACTGGTCACTATTATACACTCCCCCCCCCCTTATATATTATATATACTGGTCACTATTATACACTCCCCCCCCCCCCTTATATATTATATATACTGGTCACTATTATACACCCCCCTTATATATTATATATACTGGTCACTATTATACACCCCGCCCTTATATATTATATATACTGGTCACTATTATACACCCCCCCCCTTATATATTATATATACTGGTCACTATTATACACTCCCCCCCCCTTATATATTATATATACTGGTCACTATTATACACCCCCCCTTATATATTATATATACTGGTCACTATTATACATCCCCCTTATATATTATATATACTGGTCACTATTATACACCCCCCCCTTATATATTATATATACTGTCACTATTATACACCCCCTTATATATTATATATACTGGTCACTATTATACACCCCCTTATATATTATATATACTGGTCACTATTATACACCCCCTTATATATTATATATACTGGTCACTATTATACACCCCTTATATATTATATATACTGGTCACTATTATACACCCCCCCCCCTTATATATTATATATACTGGTCACTATTATACACCCCCTTATATATTATATATACTGGTCACTATTATACACCCCCTTATATATTATATATACTGGTCACTATTATACCCCCCCCCCCTTATATATTATATATACTGGTCACTATTATACACCCCCCCTTATATATTATATATACTGGTCACTATTATACACCCCGCCCTTATATATTATATATACTGGTCACTATTATACACCCCCCCTTATATATTATATATACTGGTCACTATTATACACCCCCCCCTTATATATTATATATACTGGTCACTATTATACACCCCCCTTATATATTATATATACTGGTCACTATTATACACCCCCCCCCCCCTTATATATTATATATACTGGTCACTATTATACACCCCCCCCCCTTATATATTATATATACTGGTCACTATTATACACCCCCCCTTATATATTATATATACTGGTCACTATTATACACCCCGCCCTTATATATTATATATACTGGTCACTATTATACACCCCCTTATATATTATATATACTGGTCACTATTATACATCCCCCTTATATATTATATATACTGGTCACTATTATACACCCCCCCCCTTATATATTATATATACTGGTCACTATTATACACCCCCCTTATATATTATATATACTGGTCACTATTATACACCCCCCCCCCCTTATATATTATATATACTGGTCACTATTATACACCCCCCCCCTTATATATTATATATACTGGTCACTATTATACACCCCCCCCCCCCTTATATATTATATATACTGGTCACTATTATACACCCCCCCCCCCTTATATATTATATATACTGGTCACTATTATACACCCCCCCCCTTATATATTATATATACTGGTCACTATTATACACCCCCCCCCCTTATATATTATATATACTGGTCACTATTATACACCCCGCCCTTATATATTATATATACTGGTCACTATTATACACCCCCTTATATATTATATATACTGGTCACTATTATACATCCCCCCTTATATATTATATATACTGGTCACTATTATACACCCCCCCCCTTATATATTATATATACTGGTCACTATTATACACCCCCTTATATATTATATATACTGGTCACTATTATACACCCCCTTATATATTATATATACTGGTCACTATTATACACCCCCTCTTATATATTATATATACTGGTCACTATTATACACCCCCTTATATATTATATATACTGGTCACTATTATACACCCCCTTATATATTATATATACTGGTCACTATTATACACCCCCCTTATATATTATATATACTGGTCACTATTATACACCCCCCCCTTATATATTATATATACTGGTCACTATTATACCCCCCCCCTTATATATTATATATACTGGTCACTATTATACACCCCCCCTTATATATTATATATACTGGTCACTATTATACACCCCCCCCCTTATATATTATATATACTGGTCACTATTATACACCCCCCCTTATATATTATATATACTGGTCACTATTATACACCCCCCCTTATATATTATATATACTGGTCACTATTATACACCCCCCCTTATATATTATATATACTGGTCACTATTATACACCCCCCCCTTATATATTATATAAACTGGTCACTATTATACACCCCCCCCCTTATATATTATATATACTGGTCACTATTATACCCCCCCCCTTATATATTATATATACTGGTCACTATTATACACCCCCCTTATATATTATATATACTGGTCACTATTATACACCCCGCCCTTATATATTATATATACTGGTCACTATTATACACCCCCCCTTATATATTATATATACTGGTCACTATTATACACCCCCCCTTATATATTATATATACTGGTCACTATTATACACCCCCCTTATATATTATATATACTGGTCACTATTATACACCCCCCCCCTTATATATTATATATACTGGTCACTATTATACACTCCCCCCCCCCTTATATATTATATATACTGGTCACTATTATACACCCCCCCTTATATATTATATATACTGGTCACTATTTTTCCCCCCAGCCCTTATATATTATATATACTGGTCACTATTATACACCCCCTTATATATTATATATACTGGTCACTATTATACATCCCCCCTTATATATTATATATACTGGTCACTATTATACACCCCCCCCCTTATATATTATATATACTGGTCACTATTATACACCCCCTTATATATTATATATACTGGTCACTATTATACACCCCCTTATATATTATATATACTGGTCACTATTATACACCCCCCCCTTATATATTATATATACTGGTCACTATTATACACCCCCTTATATATTATATATACTGGTCACTATTATACACCCCCCCTTATATATTATATATACTGGTCACTATTATACACCCCCTTATATATTATATATACTGGTCACTATTATACACCCCCCCCTTATATATTATATATACTGGTCACTATTATACACCCCTTATATATTATATATACTGGTCACTATTATACACCCCCTTATATATTATATATACTGGTCACTATTATACCCCCCCCCCTTATATATTATATATACTGGTCACTGTTATACACCCCCCCTTATATATTATATATACTGGTCACTATTATACACCCCGCCCTTATATATTATATATACTGGTCACTATTATACACCCCCCCTTATATATTATATATACTGGTCACTATTATACACCCCCCCCCTTATATATTATATATACTGGTCACTATTATACACCCCCCCTTATATATTATATATACTGGTCACTATTATACACCCCGCCCTTATATATTATATATACTGGTCACTATTATACACCCCCTTATATATTATATATACTGGTCACTATTATACACCCCCTTATATATTATATATACTGGTCACTATTATACACCCCCCCTTATATATTATATATACTGGTCACTATTATACACCCCCTTATATATCATATATACTAGTCACTATTATACCCCCCCTTATATATTATATATACTGGTCACTATTATACACCCCCCTTATATATTATATATACTGGTCACTATTATACACCCCCTTATATATTATATATACTGGTCACTATTATACACCCCCCCCTTATATATTATATATACTGGTCACTATTATACACCCCCCCTTATATATTATATATACTGGTCACTATTATACACTCCCTTATATATTATATATACTGGTCACTATTATACACCCCCCCTTATATATTATATATACTGGTCACTATTATACACCCCCCTTATATATTATATATACCGGTCACTATTATACACCCCCCCCTTATATATTATATATACTGGTCACTATTATACACCTCTCTTATATATTATATATACTGGTCACTATTATACACCCCCTTATATATTATATATACTGGTCACTATTATACACCTCTCTTATATATTATATATACTGGTCACTATTATACACCCCCTTATATATTATATATACTGGTCACTATTATATACCCCCCTTATATATTATATATACTGGTCACTATTATACACCCCCCCCTTATATATTATATATACTGGTCACTATTATACACCCCCCTTATATATTATATATACTGGTCACTATTATACACCCCCCTTATATATTATATATACTGGTCACTATTATACACCCCCCTTATATATTATATATACTGGTCACTATTATACACCCCCTTATATATTATATATACTGGTCACTATTATACACCCCCCCCCCTTATATATTATATATACTGGTCACTATTATACACCCCCCCTTATATATTATATATACTGGTCACTATTATACACCCCCCCCCTTATATATTATATATACTGGTCACTATTATACACCCCCCCTTATATATTATATATACTGGTCACTATTATACACCCCGCACTAGTCTGTACTAACCTGGGGATGTGAGCGCTCGCTGATCCTCCATCATGTCCTGAGAGCAGTCACTGCTGTATATACAGTATATATATATATATCTATAGCCTGGGGTAATGGCTGATAACAGAGAGAACAAGACAACAGCACTGACCACCGAGCAGGAGCAGCAAGAGCTGAAGGACCTGTGATGATGTCACCGCTATCATGTGACCAGTACATGGGGGCGGAGCTCAGGAGAGGAGAAGGATGAAGGACCTGTGATGATGTCACCACCATGTGATATAAATACTGGGATGTGTCGGATACTTGGCGTCACTTGGCTGCCCCCACCGGAATGCTCACTCTCCATTTCCTCCTCCTCCTCCATTTCGCCCCATCCGAGCTGCAGCAATGGGACACAATGAACTTCCCCGCTAGCCTCCTGTGTGACAATGAGATCTGCCACTTCATCCTCCTCCTCCGTCATTATACGCTGTGAAGCGGACAGGAGTGTGCCCTGACTATCCTGCTGGGATGTTTCTGCTCCTATCCCCGACTCCTCAGCGTCCAATGCGTTATCCCTGATGGTGATGAAGGATTCTCGCATCACACACAGGAGCGGGATGGTTACACTCACAATTGCGTCGTCACAGCTGACCCTCATGGTTGACTCCTCAAAGACATGCAAGATCTCGCATAAGTCTGCCATCCATGGCCACTCATGGTGCAGAAACTGCAGGAGCTGAATCTGAGGAACCCTTGGGTTTTGGAGATGGTACTCCATCAAGGGTCTCTGCTGCTCACACAGGGTACGTTTTTAAAAACCGTTGCACCACTGAATTGAACACATGGGCCAGGCATGGAACGTGTCGGAGGTTGGCAAGCTCCAGAGCCGCTACCAGGTTGCGGCCATTATCACACACGACCATGCCTGGGCCCAGGTGCAGCGGTGAAAGCCATATTGACGTCTCATCAAGGAGGGCATCCCTCACCTCGGAGGCAGTGTGATGTCTGTCCTCCAAGCTGATGAGCTTCAGCACGGCCTGCTGACGTCTCCCCACACCAGCGCTGCAGCGTTTTCAGCAGGTAGCTGGGCGCGATGTGACGGCGGAGGCTTAGGAGGAGGACGGTGGTGGTTCAGAGCCCCTGCAAGGAATGTTGGGCGGGGAGATGAGGTAGGCCGCCCCAGTTTGTGACCCCGTCCCAGCCTCAACTACATTCACCCAGTGTGCCGTCAGTGAAATGTAGCGTCCCTGTCCGCATGCACTTGCCCACGCGTCGGTGGTTAAGTGGACCTTTGTGCAAAGCGCAGAACTTAGTGACCGCCTGATGGTGCGTGATATGTGCTGGTGCAAGGTGGGGATGGCACAGCAGGAGAAGTAGTGACGGCTAGGGACAGCATAGCGAGGTGCTGCACTTGCCATCAGGTCACGGAAGGCCTGAGTTTTCACAAGCCGGAACGGCAACATCTCCTGGGCCAGGAGTTTGGAGATGTGCACGTTTAAGGCTTGTGCATGAGGGTGGGTAGCGCTGTATTTTTGTCTGCGCTCAAACGTCTGGGAGATGGTGGGTTGCTGGGAAGAGGTGCATGATGGTGCAGGAGAAGTAGCTGAGACAGGAAAAGGGGAGGATGAGGGAGAAGTCCCCAAAGTGGTGGAGGTTTCCTGGCTGCTGGTCTGGACTGTAGTGGTGACAATGCCAGACGACAATAGTCCTGCGTTTGCTCTCTGCCACTGAGCCCAGTGCTTGCCTTCCAAATGACGGCGCATGGCAGTGGTTGTGAGGTTGCTCTTTTCAGAGTCCCTACTCACTTTTGAGTTGCAAAGTGTGCAAACCGCACTATATTTGTCCTCTGCACATACATTGAAAAATCTCCACACCACCGAAGACCATGGCCTCAATGGGGGAGTTTTTCTAGGCTGGCTAGAAGAGGGAATAATTTGGGCCCTGCTGGCTGTGGCCTGGCTTCGGTGAACCAGCTGTCCTCTGCCTCTGGACATGCCTCTGCCTCTAGCCACCCTCTTTGGTGCTGCACTTCCCTCCACATCTCCACTGCTATCCCCACTTGACATCCCCCCTGTCCAGGTCGGGTCATTGTCCTCGTGGTCCACCACCTCCTCTTCCATTTCCTCTCTTGGCTCCTCCACCTGCACATGGCACCAGGCTGCCCTGATGGCAACTGTCTCGTCATCGTCACTGAAGGTGGGTTGCTGGTCAACAACAACAAAATCAACAGGAGATGGCGGATGCTCCAGTGTATGGGCATCAGGACACAGCAACTTATCTGTTAGCTCCCGGGATTCGAGAAGTGGAGGGACAGAGAAAGGGACAGTGAATGGACCCGAATACAGCTCCTGGGAGGTAGGAAAGGTGGGATTACTTTGCTGGGAAGATTGGGCATGTTGTGAGGAAGGAGGACCAGACTGTTGGGTAGGAGGAGGAGTTGAGGTAGAGGCTGACTGGCTGGTGGAGAATGTGCTGGAAGCATTGTCCGCCAGCCATTGTAACACCCCTTCCTGGTGCTCGGGCCTGGTTAGTGTTGTACCCTGCACCCTACTTAATGTGGCCATCAAGCCGGGGACTATGGGGAAGCGCAATGCTTGCTGCCGCAGAGCTGTAGGCACGGGAGACACTGTTGGTTGATGGCAACCTTGCTCCCCAGCCGCATTTCCATGGATTGAGCGTCTTACCGACTCCTCTCCCTGCAGTATATAACGCTGAGAAGAGCTGTTCTTCAGTTTTTCCTGCCTAGCAGAAGTTCATCCCTCTCTCGCCCTCAGCAGATCTCTATCCCTATGTCTCCTAGCCACAAATAAGACGAAGATGGCAGCCACTATTCTTATAACTCCGAGGTCACCTGATTTTGGCAGCCAATGGCTTTTTCCAATTTTTTTTCAATGCCTCGGTTGTCGTAGTTCCTGTCCCACCTCCCCTGCACAGTTATTGGTGCAAAAAAAAGCGCCAGAGAAAGGTGGGAGGGGATACAAATTTTTACTGCGTTTGCCGCATGTTATTTGATTGGAATCGAATATCTCGAACAGCCTGATATTCAATCAAACGCTGTTCGCTCATCTCTAATTATCGTGTATGAGACCAATATGTGAGAAAATAAGGAAATTCACCAATACATGATGGAAACTGCATGGTGAAGAGAATACATAGTTACATAGTAGATGTTACCCCATGAGGCTCCAGCCAATTGTCCCATTTCAGGGGAAAAAATTCCTTCCCAACTCCAAATCTGGCAGTCAGTATAAAAACCCTGGATCAACGTGTCCTTACAATCTAGAGTCCATAACCTGTTATATTATTCTCTTCAAGAAAGTCATCCAGGCCCACTATGGACTTGTTTAATGAATCCGCCATCACCACTTCCTGGGGTAGAGAGTTCCAGAGCCTCGCTGCTCTTACTGTGAAGAATCCCCTTCTATGGTTCTGGTGACACCTTCTCTCCTCCAGACGTAGCGGATGTCCCCTTGTCACTGGTCTAGGTGTAGAGGACCTCCCCTTGTCACAGGTCTAGGTGTAGAGGACGTCCCCTTGTCACTGGTCTAGGTGTAGAGGACGTCCCCTTGTCACTGGTCTAGGTGTAGAGGACGTCCTCTTGTCACTGGTCTAGGAGTAGAGGACGTCCCCTTGTCACTGTCACTGGTCTAGGTGTAGAGGACGTCTCTTGTCACTGGCCTAGGTGTAGAGGACGTCCCCTTGTCACTGTCACTGGTCTAGGTGTAGAGGACGTCCTCTTGTCACTGTCACCGGTCTAGGTGTAGAGGACGTCCCCTTGTCACTGTCACTGGTCTAGGTGTAGAGGACGTCCTCTTGTCACTGTCAAAGGTCTAGATGTAGAGGACGTCCCCTTGTCACTGTCACCGGTCTAGGTGTAGAGGACGTCCTCTTGTCACTGTCACTGGTCTAGGTGTAGAGGACGTCCCCTTGTCACTGTCACTGGTCTAGGTGTAGAGGACGTCCCCTTGTCACTGGTCTAGGTGTAGAGGACGTCCTCTTGTCACTGTCACTGGTCTAGGTGTAGAGGACGTCCCCTTGTCACTGTCACTGGTCTAGGTGTAGAGGATGTCCCCTTGTCATTGTCACCGGTCTAGGTGTAGCAGACGTCCCCTTGTCACTGTCACTGGTCTAGGTGTAGAGGACGTCCCCTTATCACTGGTCTAGGTGTAGAGGATGTCCCCTTGCCACTGGTCTAGGTGTAGAGGACGTCCTCTTGTCACTGTCACTGGTCTAGGTGTAGAGGACGTCCCCTTGTCGCTGTCACTGGTCTAGGTGTAGAGGACGTCCCCTTGTCGCTGTCACTGGTCTAGGTGTAGAGGACGTCCCCTTGTCTCTGTCACCGATCTAGGTGTAGAGGACGTCCCCTTGTCACTGTCACCAGTCTAGGTGTAGAGGACGTCCCCTTGTCACTGGTCTAGGTGTAGAGGACGTCCCCTTGTCACTGTCACTGGTCTAGGTGTAGAGGACGTCCCCTTGTCACTGTCACCGGTCTAGGTGTAGAGGACGTCCCCTTGTTACTGTCACTGGTCTAGGTGTAGAGGACGTCCCCTTGTTACTGTCACTGGTCTAGGTGTAGAGGATGTCCCCTTGTCATTGTCACCGGTCTAGGTGTAGCAGACGTCCCCTTGTCACTGTCATTGGTCTAGGTGTAGAGGACGTCCCCTTGTCACTGTCACTGGTCTAGGTGTAGAGGATGTCCCCTTGTCACTGTCACTGGTCTAGGTGTAGAGGATGTCCCCTTGTCACTGTCACCGGTCTAGGTGTAGAGGACGTCCCCTTGTCACTGTCACTGGTCTAGGTGTAGAGGACGTCCCCTTATCACTGGTCTAGGTGTAGAGGATGTCCCCTTGTCACTGGTCTAGGTGTAGAGGACGTCCTCTTGTCACTGTCACTGGTCTAGGTGTAGAGGACGTCCCCTTGTCACTGTCACAGGTCTAGGTGTAGAGGACGTCCCCTTGTCGCTGTCACTGGTCTAGGTGTAGAGGACGTCCCCTTGTCACTGTCACCGGTCTAGGTGTAGAGGACGTCCCCTTGTCATTTTCACCGGTCTAGGTGTAGAGGACGTCCCCTTGTCACTGTCACCGGTCTAGGTGTAGAGGACGTCCCCTTGTTACTGTCACTGGTCTAGGTGTAGAGGACGTCCCCTTGTCACTGTCACCGGTCTAGGTGTAGAGGACGTCCCCTTGTCACTGGTCTAGGTGTAGAGGACGTCCCCTTGTCACTGGTCTAGGTGTACAGGACGTCCCCTTGTCACTGTCACTGGTCTAGGTGTAGAGGACGTACCCTTGTCACTGTCACCGGTCTAGGTGTAGAGGACGTCCCCTTGTCACTGTGAATGGTCTAGGTGTAGAGGACATCCCCTTGTCACTGTCACTGGTCTAGGTGTAGAGGACGTCCCCTTGTTACTGTCACTGGTCTAGGTGTAGAGGACGTCCCCTTGTTACTGTCACTGGTCTAGGTGTAGAGGATGTCCCCTTGTCATTGTCACCGGTCTAGGTGTAGCGGACGTCCCCTTGTCACTGTCATTGGTCTAGGTGTAGAGGACGTCCCCTTGTCACTGTCACCGGTCTAGGTGTAGAGGACGTCCTCTTGTCACTGTCACCGGTCTAGGTGTAGAGGACGTCCCCTTGTCACTGTCACCGGTCTAGGTGTAGAGGACGTCCCCTTGTCACTGTCACCGGTCTAGATGTAAAGGACGTCCCCTTGTCACTGTCACTGGTCTAGGTGTAGAGGACGTCCCCTTGTCACTGTCACTGGTCTAGGTGTAGAGGACATCCCCTTGTTACTGTCACTGGTCTAGGTGTAGAGGACGTCCCCTTGTCATTGTCACTGGTCTAGGTGTAGCGGACGTCCCCTTGTCACTGTCACTGGTCTAGGTGTAGAGGACGTCCCCTTGTCACTGTCACTGGTCTAGGTGTAGAGGACGTCCCCTTGTTACTGTCACTGGTCTAGGTGTAGAGGATGTCCCCTTGTCATTGTCACCGGTCTAGGTGTAGCGGACGTCCCCTTGTCACTGTCACTGGTCTAGGTGTAGAGGACGTCCCCTTGTCACTGTCACCGGTCTAGGTGTAGAGGACGTCCCCTTGTCACTGTCACTGGTCTAGGTGTAGAGGACGTCCCCTTGTCACTGTCACTGGTCTAGGTGTAGAGGACGTCCTCTTGTCACTGTCACCGGTCTAGGTGTAGAGGACGTCCCCTTGTCACTGTCACTGGTCTAGGTGTAGAGGACGTCCCCTTGTCACTGTCACCGGTCTAGGTGTAGAGGACGTCCCCTTGTCACTGTCACCGGTCTAGGTGTAGAGGACGTCCCCTTGTCACTGTCACCGGTCTAGGTGTAGAGGACGTCCCCTTGTCACTGTCACCGGTCTAGGTGTAGAGGACGTCCCCTTGTTACTGTCACTGGTCTAGGTGTAGAGGACGTCCTCTTGTCACTGTTACCGATCTAGGTGTAGAGGACGTCCCCTTGTCACTGTCACCGGTCTAGGTGTAGAGGACGTCCCCTTGTCACTGGTCTAGGTGTAGAGGACGTCCCCTTGTCACTGTCACTGGTCTAGGTGTAGAGGACGTACCCTTGTCACTGTCACCGGTCTAGGTGTAGAGGACGTCCCCTTGTCACTGTGAATGGTCTAGGTGTAGAGGACATCCCCTTGTCACTGTCACTGGTCTAGGTGTAGAGGACGTCCCCTTGTTACTGTCACTGGTCTAGGTGTAGAGGACGTCCCCTTGTTACTGTCACTGGTCTAGGTGTAGAGGATGTCCCCTTGTCATTGTCACCGGTCTAGGTGTAGCGGACGTCCCCTTGTCACTGTCATTGGTCTAGGTGTAGAGGACGTCCCCTTGTCACTGTCACCGGTCTAGGTGTAGAGGACGTCCTCTTGTCACTGTCACCGGTCTAGGTGTAGAGGACGTCCCCTTGTCACTGTCACCGGTCTAGGTGTAGAGGACGTCCCCTTGTCACTGTCACCGGTCTAGATGTAAAGGACGTCCCCTTGTCACTGTCACTGGTCTAGGTGTAGAGGACGTCCCCTTGTCACTGTCACTGGTCTAGGTGTAGAGGACGTCCCCTTGTTACTGTCACTGGTCTAGGTGTAGAGGACGTCCCCTTGTCATTGTCACTGGTCTAGGTGTAGCGGACGTCCCCTTGTCACTGTCACTGGTCTAGGTGTAGAGGACGTCCCCTTGTCACTGTCACTGGTCTAGGTGTAGAGGACGTCCCCTTGTTACTGTCACTGGTCTAGGTGTAGAGGATGTCCCCTTGTCACTGTCACCGGTCTAGAGGACGTCCCCTTGTCACTGTCACCGGTCTAGGTGTAGAGGACGTCCTCCTGTCACTGTTACCGATCTAGGTGTAGAGGATGTCCCCTTGTCACTGTCACCGGTCTAGGTGTAGAGGACGTCCCCTTATCACTGGTCTAGGTGTAGAGGATGTCCCCTTGCCACTGGTCTAGGTGTAGAGGACGTCCTCTTGTCACTGTCACTGGTCTAGGTGTAGAGGACGTCCCCTTGTCACTGTCACTGGTCTAGGTGTAGAGGACGTCCCCTTGTCGCTGTCACTGGTCTAGGTGTAGAGGACGTCCCCTTGTCACTGTCACCGATCTAGGTGTAGAGGACGTCCCCTTGTCACTGTCACCAGTCTAGGTGTAGAGGACGTCCCCTTGTCACTGGTCTAGGTGTAGAGGACGTCCCCTTGTCACTGTCACTGGTCTAGGTGTAGAGGACGTCCCCTTGTCACTGTCACTGGTCTAGGTGTAGAGGACGTCCCCTTGTCACTGTCACCGGTCTAGGTGTAGAGGACGTCCCCTTGTCACTGTCACTGGTCTAGGTGTAGAGGACGTCCCCTTGTTACTGTCACTGGTCTAGGTGTAGAGGAGGTCCCCTTGTTACTGTCACTGGTCTAGGTGTAGAGGATGTCCCCTTGTCATTGTCACCGGTCTAGGTGTAGCAGACGTCCCCTTGTCACTGTCATTGGTGTAGGTGTAGAGGACGTCCCCTTGTCACTGTCACCGGTCTAGGTGTAGAGGACGTCCCCTTGTCACTGTCACTGGTCTAGGTGTAGAGGACGTCCCCTTGTCACTGTCACTGGTCTAGGTGTAGAGGACGTCCCCTTGTCACTGTCACCGGTCTAGGTGTAGAGGACGTCCCCTTGTCACTGTCACCGGTCTAGGTGTAGAGGACGTCCTCTTGTCACTGTTACCGATCTAGGTGTAGAGGACGTCCCCTTGTCACTGTCACTGGTCTAGGTGTAGAGGACGTCCTCTTGTCACTGTTACCGATCTAGGTGTAGAGGACGTCCCCTTGTCACTGTCACTGGTCTAGGTGTAGAGGACGTCCCCTTATCACTGGTCTAGGTGTAGAGGATGTCCCCTTGTCACTGGTCTAGGTGTAGAGGACGTCCTCTTGTCACTGTCACTGGTCTAGGTGTAGAGGACGTCCCCTTGTCACTGTCACTGGTCTAGGTGTAGAGGACGTCCCCTTGTCGCTGTCACTGGTCTAGGTGTAGAGGACGTACCCTTGTCACTGTCACCGGTCTAGGTGTAGAGGACGTCCCCTTGTCATTTTCACCAGTCTAGGTGTAGAGGACGTCCCCTTGTCACTGTCACCGGTCTAGGTGTAGAGGACGTCCCCTTGTTACTGTCACTGGTCTACGTGTAGAGGACGTCCCCTTGTCACTGTCACTGGTCTAGGTGTAGAGGACGTCCCCTTGTCACTGTCACTGGCCTAGGTGTAGAGGACGTCACCTTGTCACTGTCACTGGTCTAGGTGTAGAGGACGTCCCCTGGTCACTGTCACTGGTCTAGGTGTAGAGGACGTCTCCTTGTCACTGTCACCGGTCTAGGTGTAGAGGACGTCCCCTTGTCACTGTCACTGGTCTAGGTGTAGAGGACGCCCCCTTGTCACTGGTCTAGGTGTAGAGGACGTCTCCTTGTCACTGTCACCGGTCTAGGTGTAGAGGACGTCCCCTTGTCACTGTCACCGGTCTAGGTGTAGAGGACGTCCCCTTGTCACTGTCACCGGTCTAGGTGTAGAGGACGTCCCCTTGTCACTGTCACCGGTCTAGGTGTAGAGGACGTCCCCTTGTCACTGTCACTGGTCTAGGTGTAGAGGACGTCTCCTTGTCACTGTCACCGGTCTAGGTGTAGAGGACGTCCCCTTGTCACTGTCACTGGTCTAGGTGTAGAGGACGTCTCCTTGTCACTGTCACCGGTCTAGGTGTAGAGGACGTCCCCTTGTCACTGTCACTGGTCTAGGTGTAGAGGACGTCCCCTTGTCACTGTCACTGGTCTAGGTGTAGAGGACGTCCCCTTGTCACTGTCACCGGTCTAGGTGTAGAGGACGTCCCCTTGTCACTGTCACTGGTCTAGGTGTAGAGGACGTCCCCTTGTCACTGTCACTGGTCTAGGTGTAGAGGACGTCCCCTGGTCACTGTCACAGGTCTAGGTGTAGAGGACGTCCCCTTGTCACTGTCACCGGTCTAGGTGTAGAGGACGTCCCCTGGTCACTGTCACTGGTCTAGGTGTAGAGGACGTCCTCTTATCATTGTCACTGGTCTAGGTGTAGAGGACGTCCCCTTGTCACTGTCACTGGTCTAGGTGTAGAGGACGTCCCCTTGTCACTGTCACCGGTCTAGGTGTAGAGGACGTCCCCTTGTCACTGTCACCGGTCTAGGTGTAGAGGACGTCCCCTTGTCACTGTCACTGGTCTAGGTGTAGAGGACGTCTCCTTGTCACTGTCACCGGTCTAGGTGTAGAGGACGTCCCCTTGTCACTGTCACTGGTCTAGGTGTAGAGGACGTCCCCTTGTCACTGTCACTGGTCTAGGTGTAGAGGACGTCCCCTGGTCACTGTCACAGGTCTAGGTGTAGAGGACGTCCCCTGGTCACTGTCACAGGTCTAGGTGTAGAGGACGTCCCCTTGTCACTGTCACCGGTCTAGGTGTAGAGGACGTCCCCTGGTCACTGTCACTGGTCTAGGTGTAGAGGACGTCCTCTTATCATTGTCACTGGTCTAGGTGTAGAGGACGTCCCCTTGTCACTGTCACTGGTCTAGGTGTAGAGGACGTCCCCTGGTCACTGTCACAGGTCTAGGTGTAGAGGACGTCCCCTGGTCACTGTCACAGGTCTAGGTGTAGAGGACGTCCCCTTGTCACTGTTACCGGTCTAGGTGTAGAGGACGTCCCCTGGTCACTGTCACTGGTCTAGGTGTAGAGGACGCCCCCTGGTCACTGTCACTGGTCTAGGTGTAGAGGACGTCCCCTGGTCACTGTCACTGGTCTAGGTGTAGAGGACGTCCCCTGGTCACTGTCACTGGTCTAGGTGTAGAGGACGTCCCCTTGTCACTGTCACTGGTCTAGGTGTAGAGGACGTCCTCTTATCATTGTCACTGGTCTAGGTGTAGAGCACGTCCCCTTGTCACTGTCACTGGTCTAGGTGTAGAGGACGTCCCCTTGTCACTGTCACTGGTCTAGGTGTAGAGGACGTCCCCTTGTCACTGGTCTAGGTGTAGAGGACGTCCCCTTGTCACTGTCACTGGTCTAGGTGTAGAGGACATCCCCTGGTCACTGTCACTGGTCTAGGTGTAGAGGACGTCCCCTTGTCACTGTCACCGGTCTAGGTGTAGAGGACGTCTCCTTGTCACGGTCACTGGTCTAGGTGTAGAGGACGTCCTCTTATCATTGTCACTGGTCTAGGTGTAGAGCACGTCCCCTTGTCACTGTCACTGGTCTAGGTGTAGAGGACGTCCCCTTGTCACTGTCACTGGTCTAGGTGTAGAGGACGTCCCCTTGTCACCGGTCTAGGTGTAGAGGACGTCCCCTTGTCACTGTCACTGGTCTAGGTGTAGAGGACATCCCCTGGTCACTGTCACTGGTCTAGGTGTAGAGGACGTCCCCTTGTCACGGTCACTGGTCTAGGTGTAGAGGACATCCCCTTGTTACTGTCACTGGTCTAGGTGTAGAGGACGTCCCCTTGTCACTGTCACTGGTCTAGGTGTAGAGGACATCCCCTGGTCACTGTCACTGGTCTAGGTGTAGAGGACGTCCCCTTGTCACGGTCACTGGTCTAGATGTAGAGGACGTCCCCTTGTCACGGTCACTGGTCTAGGTGTAATAATATCCTTAGAAAGTTCTTTGTATTGTCCCTTCATGTATTTGTACATTGTTATTAGATCTCCCCGGAGAGACTTTTCTCTAAACTGAATAACCCCCAGTCTGTTAACCTCTCGTTGTCCTCCAGTCCCGCCATTCCCCTAATAATATTCTAAGTGTGGCCGCACCAGTGATTTGTATAGAGATAGAACTATGTCCTTGTCATGACAATCTCGACCTCTTTTGATGCATCCCATAATTGTATTTGCCTTGGCAGCAGCTGCCTGACACTGGTCACTACAGGTAAGCTTACTGTCCCCCAAAATCCCTAAGTCTCTCTCATTGGCAGTCTTAGGGTGCATTCACACTGCGTAACGCCAGCATGTATCACAGCCGTACACGCCGGCGCTACGGCAGGGCTGCCGAACACTTCCCATTCATTTCTATGGGCAGCGCTCATATGCCGGCTCCCGTAGAAATGAATGGGAACTGCTTTATACGCTGCTGATTCTAAACGTGATTTTACATTCAGAATCAGTCACCATATCCGTAGTGTGAATGCACCCTTACCCAGTAATTTACTATTAAGTCCATAGTCAGACATTATATTACGCCGACCAAAGTGCGTTACCTTACATTTATCTACATTAAACTTCATTTGCCAAGTCTCCGCCCCCCCCATGCTTCCAGTTTCCTTAGATCCCCCTGTAATATTCTACTATCCTCCTCATTATTGATTTCCTTAAAAAGTTTAGTATCATCTGCAAATACAGACACCCTGCTCTGTAATATGGACCCCCTGCTGTGTAATATGGACGCCCTGCTCTGTAATATGGACCCCCTGCTCTGTAATATGAACACCCTGCTCTGTAATATGGACCCCCTGCTCTGTAATATGGACCCCCTGCTGTGTAATATGGACACCCTGCACTGTAATATGGACCCCCTGCTCTGTAATATGGACCCCCTGCTCTGTAATATGGACCCCCTGCTCTGTAATATGGACCCCCTGCTCTGTAATATGGACCCCCTGCTGTGTAATATGGACCCCCTGCTGTGTAATATGGACCCCCTGCTCTGTAATATGGACCCCCTGCTCTGTAATATGGGCCCCCTGCTCTGTAATATGGACCCCCTGCTCTGTAATATGGACCCCCTGCTGTGTAATATGAACCCCCTGCTGTGTAATATGGACCCCCTGCTGTGTAATATGGGCCCCCTGCTCTGTAATATGGGCCCCCTGCTCTGTAATATGGGCCCCCTGCTCTGTAATATGGACCCCCTGCTCTGTAATATGGACCCCCTGCTCTGTAATATGGACCCCCTGCTCTGTAATATGGACCCCTGCTCTGTAATATGGACACCCTGCTCTGTAATATGGACCCACAACACTCTCTTGGGTGAAAATTGTGGGGGTCGGCCACAGCTTTATTAAATAAACACATCAGCAGAACCCTGCTACCCCCCTCTATTTCAAGACAAGTCGCGTCACCAGAATGCGCCACCACCGCCGGCAGTGTGCATGTGCTTGATGTTCAGCGGGTGACGCGCCTCTCATCTTCTACTCCAGATAACCAAAAGCTAGGAGGGGAGGCGCAAGGTCCCGCCACCGGAACCTGATGTAAACCTACAAAGGGGTCCGACCCCCCCCTCCAAGAGCATAAACAACACCTGCTCAATCCCATCCTGAAGCCCAGACAAGAAAATATCTAGCCCAATATCGGTCAAATGGACACCATCTCTGCGGAGCAGCGCCTGGTTATCACCCTCCAGCTGTCTGTGCCTAACCACCACCCCAGCATGGGAGTGCAGATGTCGCGACACCCGCAAGTTAAGAAGTCGTCTGGCCCGTTCCAAAGCCGCTGGATCACGAGCATCTCGCCAGCGGGCCCTGGGCACCACCTCCGACCAGACAATCACCACATCAGGGAAGAACGCTGGAAACCGATCCAAATCCGAGCGGATCAACGATATCAGTTCGGACAAGCGTACCACACCTAAATCGTTGCCACCCGCATGAAACACCAGCACCACAGGGGCCTGGGAGGATCTTCCAATCACCGCGACCTCACTGAACACTCGTAGCGGCATGATGCGAAGAAGCGACAGTGCCCTTCATTAAACATCCAGCAGGCACCAGGTCTGCGAACGGCCGCGGAGGGAGGACCAGCTCCCCCCGCAGCTGCGGATGGAAAGGGAGAAGCTACTGGCTTCGGCGAGAGCATCAGTTGAATCCAGATGTCGGTGGCTTTAGAAGCCCAACCGACCTCCGGCTGAAGCGCCAACCGACGCCGGAACTCCTCATCGTACTTCCACCATGCCATTCCCCCATAGAGTTTGTGAGCTGAAAAATAGTCTCCAAGTACACAAATAGCTCAGCCGCCACTTCAGGAGCCGACTGACAGAGAATGCAAGAATATATCGCAAAGGCTTGCAACCAATTTCGAAAATGTTTTAGCCACTCTTGGCTTTCTGTCATCACCCCGACCAAACCCCCTTTCTCTATCTACCATGACTTGTTCAGGAGACAACAAAAGCCAAATATCAATATATTCACCACTCGTAATCTTGTGCCTAAGCTCAGCCGATACATGAGTACCCAGCGGAGTCACAGCACAGAAATAAGAATCTCTAAATCGCAAACCTGAAGGAGGGGGAACCGGCTCAGGCTGCGTCACTACCGCCCCTGGGGAAGCAAGTGACTGCCCCCTACCTTCCAACTGTGTAACCATGGCTTTTAGAATATCTAACATATCGCCACCAGCCGGTGGCATCTGCGAAGACCAAGCCTGTAACCAAGTGAACTCACCAGCCGGAATCACTGGAGGCTGCGCCGAAACTACCAGGGATGGAGGCAGCGGAGCTGATACAGGAGCAGGCTCAGGTACCGCAACAGCAGGCACGACTGGATCGCCCTGGGCGGAACCATAGTCACTTCTCCCACTCCGCTTCCTGGAACTCCTGCTATAGTGCGAGCGACGTGACCTGCACGAACCCCGAGACGATGAAGTCGAACAGGACTCCGACCTACGCCTATCATACCGAGACTCACGATGCCTGCGCCGACTCAGAGATCTGGACCAACTACGGTAACGACGGGACCGACCAGACCGCAAGGACACCTCATCAGCCCCAGAGCTCCTGTAGGAGCGGGCCCTAGACTCCCACGCCCGACTAGATGATGAAAGGGGGTGAGGACGCGGCAAGACATGAGGAGTCCTGGGCACATAATCTACTTCAAAGAACCCCTCCTTACTCTCTGGGACTATATCAGGGGAAGCCGCAGCAGCACTTAGACCCGCCGGTAAAGGAGCGGCAGAGGAGGCCTGGGGAGAAACACCAGCTACCATAGCATGGGAAACAGCCGCACTGTCAGACCCAGCTGCCGCAGGAGCAGCAGCCACCCTCCCAAACCACCGCGCCAATCTACCCGGCGGCAGTGGAGGAGCTAAGGGAACAGCAAGAACCATGGGATTACTAGGCCCCACTGGAGCTGACACGGCCTGGGCCTGCTGGGAGGACACCATAAGGGGGCACTCCCTTCAGGGACATGAGGAACAGGGGCACCGGATGCTGTCGCCGTCCCAGGGGACGCATGGCTCAAAATGGCCGAAAGGGGCGGAGCATCACCCCCCATAGCCACAGTAGCCATGTGCTCAGCAGGCCCGCGCCCACGAGACCTGGTGCCGGCACTACCTGACAGGGAACTCGTGCGCCGCCCGGTATGCGCAAGATATAGAGTGCGCGGCCCTTCCCCCGTGCCGGAGCCCTACTCTGGGCACTAGGGGTCGTATCAGGAGACAGCCACACAGGAGGCCTCGCCGTCCTGCTAGGACGGGTGGAGGCCGCCCGCTGCGACTCCGGTGGAGCAGGAGGCAAGCTGGACTCCCCGCTCACAGTGAGCAGGGACTCCAGCCACGCTGTCCCCTCATCTCTTACCCATTGCTGCAGTAACTCCATGAGCTGCTGTTGCTGGGTAGTCTCAGCCATCGATGCTGGCGGTCTCGCGGTCTTCTTACTCCGACGCTGGCGGGGATCAAAGAGGAAGTCCCTGTCCAGCACCGGAGCCTAAATACGGCTGTCAAGCCCCGCCCAGGCCAGCGTCAGTCGCCGGGAGGGGGAGGAGGAAGGAGAGGAGCGTGACACCACGCTAGGTCAAGACCCGGACGACTTATGCAGCTGTCCGGGTCACAGGACCCCCTGCTCTGTAATATGGACCCCCTGCTTTGTAATATGGACCCCCTGCTCTGTAATATGGACACCCTGCTCTGTAATATGGACCCCCTGCTCTGTAATATGGACACCCTGCTCTGTAATATGGACACCCTGCTCTGTAATATGGACCCCCTGCTCTGTAATATGGACCCCATGTCACCTCCACCTCAAAAACATCTCCAGAATACACCCTTTCCTTACCAGAGATACACTAAAGACACTTATTGTCTCTCTGATTCATTCTCGCCTTGACTACTGTAACTCCTTACTAATCCGTCTTCCCCTTACTAAACTCTCTCCTCTACAATCTATTCTGAATGCAGCGGCCAGGCTCATCTATCAGGCTAGACGCTACAGCGAGGCCTCTGGTCTGTGCCAGTCACTACATTGGCTGCCTATTCATTATAGAATAAAATATAAAGTTCTCCCCCTCCCCCACAAGGCTCTCCATAATGCCGCACCTCCTTACATTTCCTCCCTCATCTCTGTCTACCGCCCAACCCCCGCTCTCCGCTCACTCAATGATCTAACACTTCCATCCTCTATTATCAGAACCTCCCCCGCTCGTATACAAGACTTCTCCCGAGCTGCACCACTTCTCTGGAATGCTCTACCCCGGACAATAAGATTAACTCCCAACTTCTACAGTTTCAAACGCAAACTAAAGACGCATCTTTTCAGACAAGCCTATCACAATTCCTAATGCACAAAATTGTCTGACCCCTGTATAAGCAATGCCGCCCCTGCTACCTCCTGTGTCACCCCCTCTACCTCATAGATTGTAAGCTCTTTTGAGCAGGGCCCTCAGTCCCATTGTGTGAAATGACATTCTTTGTTATGTATGTCTGTATCTGAACCCTATAAATTGTACAGTGCTGCGGAATATGTTGGCGCTATATAAATAAAATGTATTATTATTACCCCTGCTCTGTAATATGGACGCCCTGCTCTGTAATATGGACCCCCTGCTGTGTAATATGGACCCCCTACTCTGTAATATGGACCCCCTGCTCTGTAATATGGACCCCCTGCTCTGTAATATGGACCCCTGCTCTGTAATATGGACCCCTGCTCTGTAATATGGACCCCCTGCTGTGTAATATGGACCCCCTGCTGTGTAATAGGGACCCCCTGCTGTGTAATATGGACCCCCTGCTCTGTAATATGGACCCCTGCTCTGTAATATGGACCCCTGCTCTGTAATATGGAGCCCCTGCTCTGTAATATGGACACCCTGCTCTGTAATATGGACCCCCTGCTGTGTAATATGGAGCCCCTGCTCTGTAATATGGACCCCCTGCTGTGTAATATGGACCCCTGCTCTGTAATATGGACCCCCTGCTGTGTAATATGGACCCCCTGCTCTGTAATATGGACCCCCTGCTGTGTAATATGGACACCCTGCTTTGTTTTTTGTTTAATCTCTTTTTATTGAAGATTTCAAATGTACAGCCATTACAAATGCAACAAATAAGTAGTAAAATTCACCTTCACTGGGACAGAATAACATTAGAAAAGAGCTACAAACTATGAGCTTAACATTGCAGTCAGGTAAAGAACATCATCACAGTACATGTGTCAGAGGAAAATGGATAAAAACAACATAACTCTGGATATGTAGAAGGCAGAGAAGAGGAAAAGCACAGCAAGAGGAGTAAAGGAGGAAAGAGAGAGGGGGAGAAGGAGGGGGAAGGGGCCAAAGGAGAGGAACGGAGAAGGGGGAGGAGGACTAAAGCAAAATGTACAAATAGATATAGTAACCACTTTAAATCACAAGAAGTTATCCAAACAGTTTCCCCCATCTAGACCAGATCTTCACATATTTATCATGCTTCCTCTCTTTCCAACTATGTAATTCTTCAGAGCGTGCCACCTGATGCACTGTCTATCCACAAATCTATCGTTGGGGGGAGAGGCATTCAGCCAGAATAAGGGGATTAACGATTTTGCTACTCCGATCAATTGCGACCATAAAGCTTTTTTGTTGGGGCTCAGAGATCCATCTGGGCCCGATAAAAGAACGTTATCTGGAAAGAGTGGCGCCGAGATGTGCAATATTTTGTTAATTTGAATTTCAATCTCACTCCAAAAGGGCTGGATCAAGTCACAGGACCACCATATATGCATCGTAGTTCCAGGCCCGCGGTGGCATCGCCAGCAAAGATCCGAATCCCTAAGGCCATGACGAAAAAGCCAATCTGGAGTGTGATAGCATCGGGTAAGTATTTTATAGGGAAGTTCTTGCAGTCTCACACAAACAGATGGACTATGAGAATATCTTAGGATGTGGTCCACATCTTCTGCAGAAAATTGGAGAGCTACCGTATATACTCGAGTATAAGCCGACCCGAATATAAGCCGACCCCCCTAATTTTACCACAAAAAACTGGGAAAACTTATTGACTCGAGTATAAGCCTAGGGGGGAAATGCAGCAGCTACTGGAAAATTTCAAAAATTAAAATGGTCGTAGTTTTTGGGTGAAGTAGATGCTGGATGCTGGGGAAGGGGAGGGGGTGTTTTGGTTGTCTGTCTGCCCCTTCCCTGAGCCTGAGGACTGTTTTTTTTTTCCCCACTTGGAATTCAGCCTGGCTGACTATCTGCAGTGCTCCTATTAACCCCTTCCTGATGGAACAGGAGCACTGCAGATCCCCTATATTCAGTAGACCAGGCACTGTCAGACACAGGGATACCTAATGTGTATAATGTGTTTCACAGTCATTTTCTACTTTTGTATGTATTCTAGGGAAAGGAGGGATTAAGAACTTTTATTTAAAAAAAAAAAAAAAATTTTTGCACTATTTTATGGGAGATTCTATACATGTGGCTGGTCATAAACCCCCCTCACCCTCCTTTTTTTTTTGCTGACTCGAGTATCAGCCGAGGGGGGCTTTTTCAGCTCAAAAACTGGGCTGAAAAATTCGGCTTATACTCGAGTATATACAGTAATTGGAGAGTTGGTTCAGAGAAAGGCGTGAGCATAGCTTTACAGGAGGCAATCTTCCTCTGGGATGGGAGGAGCGAAGTCAAGCCTTTCTCAAACGGAGTGAGAGGTCTACAGGGGGTCGAGGAAAGTAAAAGTTTCCTGAGAATAGTAGTGAGTTGTGCGAGATCTATGAAATTCAGTTTCATCCCAGGAAGAAGGTTTTGAAGTTGTTGCTGAGAAATTGGCAAAGTATTGTGAAACAGGTCCTTCAGTTGAAGATTTTTCAGCAACTGCCAGAGGGAGGTATCAAACGTAAGTCCAGTTACCTTCGTCAGGAGGAGAAAGGGGGTCAAGGTTGCTGGTAAAATCGGCGAAGGAGCGGGAGCCAATTGTTCCTTATGTTCGAGCCAAGTTTCATAGGGACCCCTCAGAAGGATAGAGATCTCAGAACGGGTAACCACAGAGAGTGTAGCAGGTTGGGGCCAAACAGTTCATTCGCCAAATCTGTCGTCAAGGAATATTTATACATCCATCTGGAGAGTTGTATTGATTTATAATATGTCCGCATGTCTGGTAATGCAATGCCCCCTTGTTTCTTTCCTTTAGTGAGCAATGAATACGAACGTCGCGGAGGCTTGTGTATCCAAAGGAAAGTAGAGAAGAGCCTCTTCAACAGCGGAAAAAAGGACTTTGGTAAGTATATAGGCAACATTTGTAAAAGATACATAACCTTAGGGAGCACATACATCTGTAAAAGATTCCTCCTCCCTAGCCAGGACAAATACGGAAAATCATAGCCTTGTAGGGTAGACTAAGTCTTTTAGCAAGGGAGAGAAGTGTAATGGGTACACACTGCTTAGATCAGAGGGTAGATGAATACCTAAATATTTAATCCATGTGTCTTTCCAAACATAAGGGACCAGTGGTTTCAGTGGAGAAACCTGGGGAGCTGGGATGGAGACTGGGACGGAGTAATTGGAAAGAGATCCATAAACATCAATGAGGGACTGTAATTCGGGAAGGGCTGTCAACGGGTTGGATAGGAGGAATAAGACGTCATCAGCAAAAGCCAATGAGCTAATCGATCCGTTTGCTACCGAAAAACCTTGGCTATGGGGATTCTGCCGCACTGCCTGCAGAAACGTCTCTAGAGTAAGGACAAACAAGGTAGGCGAGAGGGGGAAGCCCTGCCTGGTGCCATTTGTAATTTCAAAATAGGGGGAAAGGGATCCATTAATCCGTAACCTAGCATGTGGTTGCGCATAAAGGGAGAGGATTGCCTGTACAAGGAGCGAACCCAAAAGCCTTAAGGGCTTCAGACATAGACAACCAATTCACACGGTCCAATGCTTTTTCAGTATCAACACTCACAAGCATCAGAGGGCGATTTGACCGTTTGGCCAGGTCAATAATATGCAATAGCTTACGGGTATTTTCTTTACCTTCCCTCCCTTTAATGAAACCCACTTGTTCTTCATTAATTGATTGCGGGACTAGGTCTCTCAAGCGTAGAGCGAGAAGTTTGGCCCGGACTTTCACATCATGATTTAGCAAAGAAATTGGCCTGTAATTCCAGCAATCCGTGGGGTCTTTACCCTCTTTGTGTATAAGGGTAATGTGTGCCTCCTGAGACTGACGCATCCTAGGGACACCTTGGAGGAGAGCATTACAGAATGAGGTGAGATGTGGGACAAGAACTGTGTGAAATATCGCATAATAATGAGAAGTAAGCCCATCCGGACCAGGGCTTTTGCCACTCGGGAAGCTACAGAGGGAGGATTTAACTTCAGATTCGGTGACTGGTGATAATAGAGCTAATTTGTCTTGTTCCTTGAGAGATGGCAAATGCAGTGAACTTAGGAAGAGCTATATACGGCTGAGCTTGTCATCTGGGCTATCGGACGAGAAGGGTGGATGGCAATGGGTGTTCTCTTCTAAATTATATAGAGAGGAGTAATATCTGTGAAACGCTTCAGCTATATCAGGCGTGTCGTAAACTAGTGAATTATCATCACATTTGATAGCTTCAATATGAGCTCGTGCTCTCTCCTTTCTCTTCATCGCCGTCATAAACCTACCACCCTTATTGCCATGAGCGTATACCCGTACCCTTCAATATAATAGAGCTTTAGCCGAAAAGGCATTAAGAGTCTTTTTCAATTTTTCCCTTAAAACGGTTAAATCGTCGATCGCCAGTAAGGATGCTTTTCTTTTCTGCAATTTGTAACATTAATGAATCTTTCTTTTTTCAGGGCTGAGGCCTTGGCAATGAGAAGCCCACGAATATAGGACTTATGTGCTTCCCACAACAAGGTGGGTGACAAATCAGGGGACTTATTCAACTGGAAGTACAGTTCAATTTCCTTGCCAATTTGTTCTCTAACTTCAGGGTTGTCGAAAACTCTCTCATTTAAGCGCCAGGTCCAAGGCTTGGGGGTGAGCTCAGGAAGGAAAAAAGAGGTAGAGACCGGGGCGTGATCAGAAATACTTATTATTCCAATTAGTGAAGCAGTGATAGGATCTAGAAGAGATTTAGAGCACAAAATATAATCCAAGTCTTGGTGTGAATTGTGGGGTGTGGAAAAGAAAGAATAATCTCTAACCGAGGGCTTGGCTATCCTCCAGGAATCTATCAAATTTAAATCTTGAAGTGTAGTATGTAAACGTCTGATGGCTTTTTGGGACATAGACGATTTTTTTGGAAGAGGAGTCTAGATATGGGTCGAGCAATAAATTTGAGTCACCCCTTAATAAGATTTCACCTTGTGCAAATTGAGAAAGTACAGTCAATGTGCTCAGTAACCAAGCCACCTGACCTTGGTTAGGGGCATAAATCGAGGCCAATGTCATTTGACAGTTAGCTAATCATCCTTTAATAAAAAAGAGCCCTGCCTTCCGCATCAGCATATTGTTGTGTAACTACAAAAGGAAGCGATTTTCTTAAAGCAATCACAAATCCTTTAGAGGAGGAAGTGGGATGTGTGGAATAGTACCACGTGTCAAAATCTGATTTACAGGGCTTAGGAATGTTACCAGCCTTGAAATGAGTTTCCTGTAACATCAGGATATCTGCTTTAAGTTTCCTAGATAAAGTCATAAGCCAATGATGTTTATTAGGGGAATTTAATCCGTTAACATTAAATGAAGTCACAGATACGGGGGTAGGAGTCATAGAGGGCATGTTGTTCATACAATGTCAATGAATGTACCCAACAATGACACAAGCAAAACCGTTTACTAAGTCTACGAACAGTAAGCAGTTACAAGAAATAAAGAAGCTTGAAGAAAGAAAGGAGGGGAGGGAGGGGGAAGAGAGAAGAGGAAGAAAAGGACAAGGAAAGGAAGAGGAGGAAGGTAGAAGAGGAGAGAAGAAGAAAAATAGAAACAGAAGAAAATACCGTGATAAACAAGATCGAGAAAAACAAGAATAACACGTTCAAACAAGGTAGATAAGCTCAGGTGAGACGAACAACTCCCACTGAAGCAGACACTAAGCGAGCAATAAGTAACAGTGAACTAGGGAGGCGTGAGGATAAGTCCTGATCGGGAGAGGACTAAGGAAGGGCCGTCCTATAACAGGTGCATAAGAGGAACAGAATAACCTACTAGCAAGGAACATGTTCAGGTGAGTATTCAACATATAACATTCCAAACTGGTTCATTAGAAGCAAAGCCCGTATCTACTGGGCAATCAATCGTATAACCACTGCAGCCAAGAGAGCACTCGTAGTCAAATAGCATATAAACGTGTAACATCCAAATGACCCGCAATCTCAAAACCCTGGAATCTTCAACAACTCAGGTAAGTCAGGGATCTTGAAAGATTCAGGGAGAACAAACAAAACAGTCAAAGAACGTCCTGATCGGGAGAAAAGATAGATAAAGTATAGAGGAGTAGGTCGGGCAGTAATGAACTCCATCCATGAGTAGCCTAAGGAACCATATTATTGTTGTTGATCTCTAAGAGGGGTTTTCTTCGACTTTGGAGACCGAAATCGAGCAGATTCCGTCCAGGAGGGCAGGGGCGGCAAAGATGGTATAGCACTCAAGTTCCGAGAAGGGAGCCACGAAGGTATATCAAGTGGCTCAATATCTAGAAGAGACCAGACCGCAGCTAAATCTTTCAGGGTATGTATGGCAATACGTTTTCCACCCTGTACAATAGCCAAGCCAAAAGGGTATAACCAAACGTATTGTATATTCCGAGCCCTTAGTTCATCCAATAAGGGTTTGAGGAGCCTTCTCTTAGCCAGGACTGACGGAGCGATATCCTGGTATATGGAGATTTCAGTGCCGTCCAGGGAGACCTGATCTCTAGTATGTTCTGCCGTTAGTATCGCTTGTGTGTCACGGAAAGAGAGGAGACCGCATACGATGTCCCGAGAAGGGTCTCCTCGACGTGGTTTTGGGCGCAAAGCTCTATGTATCCTCTCTGTAACTACTTGCGCTGCACGTTCCGGGCCCAACAATTCTGAAAAAAGGCCTTCCGCCATCTTGGGTAGATCCTCTGGTGTATAGGATTCAGGTATGCCTTTCAGCCGTAAATTCCTCCTACGGCTCCTATTCTCCTGTTCCTCAATCAAGGAGAGAGAGCGATCAAGGAGCTCAGTGTGGCACTGCAGATGGTCAGAGACTATCTCCGCGTTGTCACGTGCAGAGGAATAAGTGTCCTCCAAAGCTTGCACTCTGTGCCCCGTAGCTTTGATTTCAGCCTTGATTGCCACCAACTCGGCTAAGACAGGATTAAGAGCCTTAGATAGTGCTTTTTCAAGTGTTCTGTGTAAAAAATCATGGGAGATGTGTGTGGTACCTGAATCCGAGCGCTCACCTCCTGTTACACTCTCCATTTCAGATTCCTCATCCGACTCCGGATCCCTCTGCAGGTCCGACGCCATCTCGGGCAGGCCGCGTGGAGAAGCGTTCTTCTTTTTCAGGTAGCTCTGTAAGTCCCCCTGTTGTTTAGACATCCTCGGGGTGCCTGGGGTGTCCCCCTGTCTGTCCTTGTTAGTTCTGACCATGTTTGCTAGGTAGGTAATGCAAGACGGCCGTATCAAAGTCCCAGAGCTGTGGAGCTCTAGCAAACAGCAACCACCATGTTACGCGGTCAGGCTCCGCCCCTCATCCTGCTCTGTAATATGGACACCCTGCTCTGTAATATGGACCCCCTGCTCTGTAATATGGACACCCTGCTCTGTAATATGGACCCCCTGCTCTGTAATATGGACCCCCTGCTCTGTAATATGGACCCTCTGCTCTGTAATATGGACCCCCTGCTCTGTAATATGGACCCCCTGCTCTGTAATATGGACCCCGTGCTCTGTAATATGGACCCCCTGCTCTGTAATATGGACCCCGTGCTCTGTAATATGGACCCCCTGCTCTGTAATATGGACCCCCTGCTCTGTAATATGGACCCCCCCTGCTCTGTAATAGGGACCCCCCTGCTTTGTAATAGGGACCCCCTGCTTTTGGGACCTTTATTTGCCTAGAAGTGGCTGAGAGAAGACGCCTCCAGGACGGGGTATCCCTCACCAGGCCCAGAGCTGTAGACTCTTCTATCTTCTACCACAGAACATGGTTTGAAAAATGAGACTAATAAAAAATTGAAAGATTGCAAAAACTTTATTCAGCAAACAGTAGCTTAAGCCAAAAATAAGATGTTTTGTACAAAATTTCTTCCAGAAGACGTATCAGTATAAACCAACATAAGTGAATTGTATTTAGCGTATGAGCCCGGCTCCCTGTGACTTTCCTGTACATTTCTTATCCACTCCGGGCTCTGCCTCCTCTAATCGACTCCCATCTCCACTCTGATTGACACCTCCCCCTCCCCCCCCCCCCCCCGCCCAGGAGTGATGTCATGAAAATACTAAAACCAAAGAGTCGGGGGAGGGTATCTGTTTGCCCCCTTTCTCTGAATTCTGCCCTTGAGCTTCGTTCCAATACAGGTAACAGTTACAGCAGATTTATCACATTATGGGTAGATATGTCCCAAAATAAAAGTTATCATAAAATCCCAGACAATAAACTGCGATAACTTGCAAAAACAAAAAGACCCAAAATTTACAAAATTAAAAAAGCCACAAAAACTAAATTACAGGAAAAAAAAAAACACAAAAAAATGTAAAAGTGAAGATTCAGAACTCCGAATAAGATAAAACAATAAAGCGTCACATCCCGTAATACACAAGTTACATGTGAGGAATAGAATAACATTTGTTGTCTCGTCATATAAATGCGTTTTGGGGGATTTTTACATCCAGGACCCCCCGGACCAGGAACATAAACAATATTTAGTATCAGGAGAGCGAGGTCGGGGGATTATCCACAAGACCAAGCAGACCTCAGGCAAGAGATACCCCCTATCCTGTCGGGGGTCTTCGGGTCGGTCTGATTACTGTAATACCTTCTCACCCTGCTGCCCTCTATATAAGCACCTCCATACCCGCTATCCTGTCGGGGGTCTTCGGGTCGGTCTGATTACTGTAATACCTTCTCACCCTGCTGCCCTCTATATAAGCACCTCCATACCCGCTATCCTGTCGGGGGTCTCCAGGTCAGTCTGATTACTGTAATACCTTCTCACCCTGCTGCCCTCTATATAAGCACCTCCATACCCGCTATCCTGTCGGGGGTCTTCGGGTCGGTCTGATTACTGTAATACCTTCTCACCCTGCTGCCCTCTATATAAGCACCTCCATACCCGCTATCCTGTCGGGGGTCTCCGGGTCAGTCTGATTACTGTAATACCTTCTCACCCTGCTGCCCTCTATATAAGCACCTCCATATCCGCTATCCTGTCGGGGGTCTCCGGGTCGGTCTGATTACTGTAATACCTTCTCACCCTGCTGCCCTCTATATAAGCACCTCCATACCCGCTATCCTGTCGGGGGTCTCCGGGTCAGTCTGATTACTGTAATACCTTCTCACCCTGCTGCCCTCTATATAAGCACCTCCATACCCGCTATCCTGTCGGGGGTCTTCGGGTCGGTCTGATTACTGTAATACCTTCTCACCCTGCTGCCCTCTATATAAGCACCTCCATACCCGCTATCCTGTCGGGGGTCTCTGGGTTGGTCTGATTACTGTAATACCTTCTCACCCTGCTGTCCTCTATATAAGCACCTCCATACCCACTATCCTGTCGGGGGTCTCCGGGTCGGTCTGATTACTGTATTACCTTCTCACCCTACTGCCCTCTATATAAGCTCCTCCATACCCGCTATCCTGTCGGGGGTCTCCGGGTCGGTCTGATTACTGTAATACCTTCTCACCCTGCTGCACTCTATATAAGCACCTCCATACCCATTATCCTGTCGGGGGTCTCCGGGTCGGTCTGATTACTGTAATACCTTCTCACCCTGCTGCCCTCTATATAAGCTCCTCCATACCCGCTATCCTGTCGGGGGTCTCCGGGTCGGTCTGATTGCTGTAATACCTTCTCACCCTGCTGCCCTCTATATAAGCTCCTCCATACCCGCTATCCTGTCGGGGGTCTCTGGGTTGGTCTGATTACTGTAATACCTTCTCACCCTGCTGCCCTCTATATAAGCACCTCCATACCCACTATCCTGTCGGGGGTCTCCGGGTCGGTCTGATTACTGTATTACCTTCTCACCCTACTGCCCTCTATATAAGCTCCTCCATACCCGCTATCCTGTCGGGGGTCTCCGGGTCGGTCTGATTACTGTAATACCTTCTCACCCTGCTGCACTCTATATAAGCACCTCCATACCCACTATCCTGTCGGGGGTCTCCGGGTCGGTCTGATTACTGTATTACCTTCTCACCCTACTGCCCTCTATATAAGCTCCTCCATACCCGCTATCCTGTCGGGGGTCTCCGGGTCGGTCTGATTACTGTAATACCTTCTCACCCTGCTGCCCTCTATATAAGCTCCTCCATACCCGCTATCCTGTCGGGGGTCTCCGGGTCGGTCTGATTGCTGTAATACCTTCTCACCCTGCTGCCCTCTATATAAACACCTCCATACCCGCTATCCTGTCGGGGGTCTTCGGGTCGGTCTGATTACTGTATTACCTTCTCACCCTGCTGCCCTCTATATAAGCTCCTCCATACCCGCTATCCTGTCGGGGGTCCAGGATCAGTCTGATTACTGTAATACCTTCTCACCCTGCTGCCCTCTATATAAACACCTCCATACCTGCTATCCTGTCGGGGGTCTCCGGATCGGTCTGATTACTGTAATACCTTCTCACCCTGCTGCCCTCTATATAAGCACCTCCATACCTGCTATCCTGTCGGGGGTCTCCGGGTCGGTCTGATTACTGTAATACCTTCTCACCCTGCTGCCCTCTATATAAGCACCTCCATACCCGCTATCCTGTCGGGGGTCTCTGGGTCGGTCTGATTACTGTAATACCTTCTCACCCTGCTGTCCTCTATATAAGTACCTCCATACCCGCTATCCTGTCGGGGGTCTCTGGATCGTTCCCTGTTCACCTCCATGGCTTTCCACTTGGCCTTTCACATGATCACACACGTTGACTCTTGGGGTTTGTAAAGAGGACCCATCACCACCTCTATCCGGCTCTCTGCATCCTTCAGTAGGTGCTCGGCATCTGGTTCTGGCATAGGTGTAGTTTTTTCTCTAACTCCCCCCACTCCTGAGCCATTGGTGGTGTTAGTTTTACCAGTCAGTCAGGTCAGTAGTGCTGGACTTGAGCAGACACCGCCTGACAGTATGGAGCACAATTAGCATATTGGGTGTTGAGACGATCAGAAATGATATGACCACTCCTACTGCAGCACTTGGGACAATTCAGTTTCTTCCTCATCCGACGTCGAGTGGCCTGGTACTCCCACTGCTCATGGCTTCGTATTGTGACATTATCCCAAGGCCCTTCGGGGTTGTATATGAGGACCCGGGCCGAGCCTCTCCTTCAGGGTGGTCTTTTCTTCCTTGATAAAGAGCTGTGGGCTTCTTTCCCGTAGAGTCTGGCTAGTTGTAATAAAGAGCTAGCGGGGGGACTTCCTCCTTGGATGGATGTCTCTCTGTGGTTAGTCAGTTGGGTTGGGTGCAATCACTTGCTTCCACTTCTCTACAACTTAGTGGTTGTTTCACTGGAGAAAGCCATGCAAGTGGGAGTGGAGCATAAACAGAGAGAAGTATAATGGAAAGATCTGCGCGGCCTCCAGATTGGCTGCAACGTTTAGGCTACAAATACTAAAAGGAAATGCAAAATACTATGGGAAAAATGCCAGAGTCTTATAAAAACATGAGCTGTGTCACCGAGACCAAGAGGCAGTGCCGGGTATTTCCCACCTACAGAACATCAAAATGGCTATTCCCTTTACTGTATTCCGTCACAGGTAACAAGATTATTCTCCCCTGTGTGACTTCTCTCATGTCTAATAAGATTGGATTTATCTCTAAAACATTTTCCACATTCCGAACATGAATAAGGCTTCTCGCCTGTGTGACTTCTCTCGTGTTTCATAAGATCCGATTTACATGAAAAGAATTTCCCATATTCTGAACATGAATATGGCTTCTCTCCTGTGTGACGTCTCTGATGTATAACAAGATTTCCTTTCGTAGTAAAACATTTCCCACATTCTGAACATGAATATGGCTTCTTTTCTGTGTGACGTCTCTCATGTATAACAAGATTTCCTTTCGTAGTAAAACATTTCCCACATTCTGAACATGAATATGGCTTCTCTCCTGTGTGAAGTCTCTCATGTTCAACAAGATTTCCTTTCATAGTAAAACATTTTCCACATTCTGAACATGAATATGGCTTCTCTCCTGTGTGAAGTCTCTCATGTATAACAAGACTTCCTTTCGTAGTAAAACATTTCCCACATTCTGAACATGAATATGGCTTCTCTCCTGTGTGAAGTCTCTCATGTATAACAAGACTTCCTTTCGTAGTAAAACATTTCCCACATTCTGAACATGAATATGGCTTCTCTCCTGTGTGAAGTCTCTCATGTTCAACAAGATTTCCTTTCATAGTAAAACATTTCCCACATTCTGAACATGAATATGGCTTCTCTCCTGTGTGAAGTTTCTCATGTATAACAAGATTTCCTTTCGTAGTAAAACTTTTCCCACATTCTGAACATGAATATGGCTTCTCTCCTGTGTGAAATCTCTCATGCCTAACAAGACCTTCTTTCATAATAAAACATTTCCCACATTTTGAACATGAATATGGCTTCTCTCCTGTGTGAATTCTCTCATGTACAACAAGATTTCCTTTCGTAGTAAAACATTTCCCACATTCTGAACATGAATATGGCTTCTCTCCTGTGTGAATTCTCTGATGTATAACCAGATCAGTTCTATCTGTAAAACATTTCCCACATTCTGAACATGAATATGGCTTCTCTTCTGTGTGACGTCTCTCATGCTCAACAAGATTTCCTTTCTTAGTAAAACATTTCCCACATTCTGAACATGAATATGGCTTCTCCCCTGTGTGAAGTCTCTCATGTTCAACAAGATTTCCTTTCATAGTAAAACATTTCCCACATTCTGAACATGAATATGGCTTCTCCCCTGTGTGAAGTCTCTCATGTATAACAAGACTTCCTTTCGTAGTAAAACATTTCCCACATTCTGAACATGAATATGGGTTCTCTCCTGTGTGAAGTTTCTCATGTATAACAAGATTTCCTTTCGTAGTAAAACTTTTCCCACATTCTGAACATGAATATGGCTTCTCTCCTGTGTGAAATCTCTCATGCCTAACAAGACCTTCTTTCATAGTAAAACATTTCCCACATTCTGAACATGAATATGGCTTCTCCCCTGTGTGAATTCTCTCATGTATAACAAGATTTCCTTTCGTAGTAAAACATTTCCCACATTCTGAACATGAATATGGCTTCTCCCCTGTGTGAAGTCTCTCATGTATAACAAGACTTCCTTTCGTTGTAAAACATTTCCCACATTCTGAACATGAATATGGCTTCTCTCCTGTGTGACTTCTTCTGTGTGTTACTAGACTTGCACTATTTATGAACTCTCTTCCATATTCCTCACACTGAAACCTTTTCCCGCCTTTCTTCTCAGTACTTGTGGTCACAATCTGTGGTTGGTCAGAAGGTTCCTCATGATTTGGGGGATTATATGATGGATCTGTACTGTGACGTCCTGGATGTACATGAGGGGTAATGAGGTTTTCTCCTGAGGAGCGCTCCATCATATCTTCATCTTCTCCTTTATCACTTACTGATAACAGGACGTTTCCCTCAGAGATCGCACTGGGATTTTCTGTAAGAGTAAAAATAGATTTTATGATTCTTATTGATTTTAGCAGAAATTTAATTTGCATGTTCTATGATTTGCATAGGGTGTGAATCAGGCAATAAGATATCATGTATACATCACTACATCACTGTCACTCGGTAAGGAGACTGTTGTATTGATGCCTGGACGTCCGCTGCCTCCAGGGAGAAACACCAAACAGATTCCAGATAACAGGGTTGTGCATCAATACAAATGGCAATAAGTAAAAGGAAACTAAAGTATTGGCACAAAAAAAAAAAAGTTTCCTTAGCCTCCCCGGCTGCTCAGACGCTGTAGGTCGGTGCAAGTCCTTTCACTCAGTCATGTGGAGTAGAGTACAGTACAGCTTCTGCTGTATCCTCAGTGACAGACGCACGGAGATCATTCCGGCTGGACATAGAATATCCTCTGCTTCTCCGAGAGAAAGTCCAGAATAAGCAGCAGCATTATTACCAGTAACAGGTGGACGCCCTGTAAGACGCCAAACATTAGATGAGCTCCTCACCCCTCGGGACTGCTCCCCTGCTTATCAGGTATGAGGAACGAGGAGAGTTACTGGACTGGAGCTCTAAGGGGGAACCGACCTGAAGAAACCTGGGACTTCTCCTTCTCCATTCATGACTCCGTACCTGTGGTAACACCTCCTGGAATCTCCTCCTCCACTTCCCTCTTACACAGGTGATGGCCCCTCATCCTCTCTTCTTCAGCCTCCGCTTTAATATCAGTCACATCTTCTCCCTGATTTCTGGCAATGGCTCCATCTGTAGGAAACACACAGTGATGGGATAGATTGCCATGTGATGAGGAGATGATGGGAGTAGTAGTATCTAGAGGAGAAAGTCTCCGCTCCTTACACTGCTGATCAGTCCAGGAATCCGTCTCCTCTTCTGCTTCTTCTTTAATCTCAGCCTTAATGTCCATCAGATCTTCACCCTAAACAGGGAAGAAATAATGTCATATCTTTGGTCCAGTCACTTTATGGTCTGAATATAGCGCCATCTACCCGCTGACTGTCTGGTACATGTATAAGTGCAGGAGCGGTGAGCTCCACCCCCTATATAGATGTACCCCAGGACTCAGCAGCGCCATCTACCTGCTGACTGTCTGGTACATGTATGAGTGCAGGAGCGGCGAGCTCCACCCCCTATATAGATGTACCCCAGGACTCAGCAGCGCCATCTACCTGCTGACTGTCTGGTACATGTATGAGTGCAGGAGCGGCGAGCTCCACCCCCTATATAGATGTACCCCAGGACTCAGCAGCGCCATCTACCTGCTGACTGTCTGGTACATGTATGAGTACAGGAGCTCCACCCCCTATATAGATGTACCCCAGGACTCAGCAGCGCCATCTACCTGCTGACTGTCTGGTACATGTATGAGTGCAGGAGCGGCAAGCTCCACCCCTATATAGATGTACCCCAGGACTCAGCAGCGCCATCTACCTGCTGACTGTCTGGTACATGTATGAGTACAGGAGCTCCACCCCCTATATAGATGTACCCCAGGACTCAGCAGCGCCATCTACCTGCTGACTGTCTGGGACATGTATGAGTGCAGGAGCGGCGAGCTCCACCCCCTATATAGATGTACCCCAGGACTCAGCAACGCCCCCTACCTGCTGACTGTCTGGGACATTCTCCTCCGGGTAGTCCTGGGAATACAGAGGACTCAGGGAACATCTCTCGGGGGGATTTCTCCTACTGGATCCATCTGTGGAGACACAAACACACAGTGACGGAATACATTAGCTGCTGGAGATCTGTATATACATCAGACACTTCTAGGGTGACTTATGGGGTGACCCTAAATAACTTTCTGCTACACCCCAAGATAATCCAGTCCACCCCACATTGACCCCACCCCCAGGCCTGGAGCTGATGGTCATCAGGGGCAGCAATAAGGGGGATCCCCGACCTCCCCAGCAGCACCTAAGTCCCTGAAATATAAAGATAGAGGGTATAAAGGCCCTGCAGCCCCAGGATGGAGGGATCTGGCCCTATCAGTATATACTTTATATATCTGTGCACGACACGTGTGTTGGGATCCTCAGTATGTTTCTTCTCACTAATGGCACTATAAGATTTCCATACAGACACGTGCAGCCTTCAGTGACTCTGCAGCTAGTCAGGGCTCGGAGATGCTGAACCTACCAGCAGCGGAGGAGGGAGATGTAAAGTCTGTTTCCTGCCCCCCATGTGCCTGCTATTAATTACTGCTTACCCATTAGCTTCCTGAGCTCTGTATATGGCTTCGCTTGCTGTATACTTGAGTACTGACTTTGGCTCATGTACTGGATATTCGCTTCCTTCCCGATCTGACTGTGACCTCTCGGACTGACCCCGTCTTGGACATGTTTCTGATGTAGATATTCCGCGCTCTTCGCTCTCACCAGGTTTATTCTGACTATTTGTAGCTCATCTATTTCTATACTGACGACTTGTGTAATAACCTGATTCCAGATCAGGCCGAGACCATCCGGCCCTGTAGTGGCCTCTGCTTAGATGTCGGGGAGCCTTAGATGAGGGCACTATGAGATTTAGGGAGCGTCTTCTTCTGCTCTCTGTTATCTGCCAGTTGCTGCAGTTTCGGGAACTGCTTTAGAGGCGATTCCATAACAGATAGAAAACCTCACAGTAATGGCTTCCACTATGGAGCAGACGCCGAGCAGAGTGTGAGGCTCTAAGACAGGGCCGGTCCAAGAACTTGCTGTAAATCTCAAGGGCTAGTTGTGGTTTCAGCTCCTGTGAACCCGAGAAGAATCTGCCCGATGCCGTCCCAGTCACAGGTGGAAGGTTAGAACACAAAAAAAGAGGACCCCAGCCCCCCAAAACTAATAGAAGTGGACACAACCCCTCGGCCTTGGGTGAAAGCAGCAGCTCATATACAGAAAGTACAAAAAATCCAGCTCTGGAAACGCGTTATAATAAAACGTAACCTTTAATAGTCCATTATTAGAATAAGCCCCAAACAATAGCGCTCCGTCCAATAAACAACAAGGAGCAGAAACAATGTGTCTAATAAGAATACATGAAAACAAACACAAAAAAATATTCTGACACGTTTCCAGGCCCGTGGCTTCTTACTCATAGCATGTGTGAAATGGGTAGAACTCCACAAAGTTATATTGTACCTGTCATACTGGATCCAATATGGCCGCCCGCTGGTGCTCTTAACCCTTCACATACAGAACAAAACACAGCGACCCCTGTGTATATACCCCAAATAAATCGCAGCATGGACACGCAATATGATCAGACACGCAATAAACATGTATAGAAGACATTAGTACAAGACCTGGTCAGTGCTGCTCATGGAAAGTCACAATAGGAGGCCGAACATGACAAATACACCCCAAACCAGAGAACCCCGAACCCTGAATGTCGGTGTAATGATGGGGAAGGAGAATATGAGGAGCGGTAATCCAAGATGGAACAGCGACCCCGGTATGTAAGCGCCGAGCAACAAAGCCAGCCGTGTCACCCGGGGGCCGATCATGTGATCAATCTAAAGACCAATAATAATGTCCCGAGCACCGATCCTGCGCTATAGGCGTCACATACGTGACCTGACGTCAAGAGCTCAAATATTACGTGTATATCTTATGCGGATAAAATATTGGTGCAAAAATCATGTGAAATAGAGGGAGGAGTGCGCAGAAATAAAAATAACAAACACACAGAAAAAAATATTTGCAATAAAATAAATTTAATAAAAAAATAAAAATAAAAAAACCTGCATATAATTAATAGTTTTTTGTATTTATTTTAATTTTATTTTTTATTTGGTTGAATATATATATATATTTTTCTGCACCTTGTTATTTATTGGACGGAGCGCTATTGTTTGGGGCTTATTCTATAGATGGACTATTATAAGTTACTTTTTATTTTAATGCGTTTCCAGGGCTGTTTAACTCTTTACAACAAGAGACTAAGGTGTGGTGGGACTGTGAGTCTTTGAAATCGTACACAGATAAAAACATGGTACCAAGAGGTTTACGGTTAAATAAATTCCCGACAACCATCTACAATGAAAAATTTAAAAGTGAATGGGAGAATGCTCTCACAGAGTGCTCCTTAAATTTAATGAAAATTATAATCAAATATGAGGAAGAGAAACTGATTATACTGAAGGAAGAAATAAAAAACATCAAACAGGATCTCTGTAAATATAAAGATAAACCGGAGTTTGATACTGGTTACACTAAAATTCAGGATAAAATAAAATCTTTAGAAGAAGACATCATCAAAATAAAGAAAAATAAGTTTCAAAGAGATAAGGAGGACTTTGAGTCGGGGGAAATTTACAGATGGAATAAACATACTTCCTCCACACCGAAATCGATTCTTAAATTCCATCACAATCACAGAAACAAGAAACGTAAATTTCAACAAACAAAAAGGAGAGTATCCTTTAGTTCTACAGACAAGGACACGGATTTCTCGGATAATGACAATATCTCTCATGATTCTCACAGTTTTTTACAAGCGGAGGATGTCAACAAACACAGACACAGAGACATGATCTCAGAGAAATCAATGGACAGGACAATGGACACAAAAAGGAAGAAGGGAAACGCAAATCGCACAGAGGAGGTCGCAAGCACAAGCGGAAATCCGCGTTATTTCACGCGGAAATATCGGAATTAGAGGATGTGTCCCTTGATCGGGGACAGGGGATGTCCTTTCTTGAGGAAAAAGAGGATAGGAAAGTCATACCCTCAAGTTTAGATGTGTCAAATGAACATAATGTATTAAATTTATCTGATGTAATGCTTTCAACTGAAGATATTAGTCTGTTATCGCATGGTCTGAATTTTGTGCCTAATAACAGGTTTAATCTTTTTACTACTTTGATGGATTTAAACAAATTTATCAGACTATTAGCAATAAGAAAACATTTTATTGAAGCATCAGATGATTATTCCTTTCTAATTAATAGGTCTCACATTAATGAGTATGAGAATTTACAGTTTAGGGAACAATGTTGTCTCCTTGAACTACAAGAATTAGATGGAAACTTTTCGAAAACATGTGATGTGGTGGACATGAAAATGAGGGTGAAAAATCCACAATTTTATCCCTCATCTTCCAGAGCCCCTATTCTTGAACAGTTTCGTTTGACTGTGGAAAGGGACTTAACAAAATTGCAGGAGACCCCTACCATGTATAGAGATAATTTGAGCAAAAAAGAGAGAGCAGCACTTGATCTTTTAGAGAAAAATGACAGATTAACCATTCGTATGGCGGATAAGGGAGGAAAAATAGTTGTCCTTAATAAGGATGACTATCTAAAATCAATCCTCAATATTTTGGAGGACACATCCACATACAAAAAATTGTCAAATGATCCCACTAATCAATTTGCTATGTCCCTCCACAAACTTGTCATCTATGGTGAACAATTAGGAGTTTTCTCTGGTAAAGAGGCGAAGTATCTCATGAATGAAAATCCAGTAATGCCAATTATGCATGGTTTACCTAAAATTCACAAAGGGGTTTTCCCCCCTCCACTCAGACCCATAGTGTCAGGTATAGGGTCTCTAAATGAGAGATTGTGTGACTGGGTTGATCGAATTCTCCAGCCTTTAGTGGTACGTACACCTGGCTATATTCGTGACTCAAAGGAGATACTGAGAATTTTTGATGGGTTTGAGTGGAGGGGGGAATACCAATGGTTGACATGTGATGTGTCGGCCTTGCATCCTTCTATACCACATGATGTGGCATTGCTTGCATTGGGATATCACCTTAAAAAACATTCTACTTTTTCAGCAGAAATTTGTCAATATGTTATAGATGTGGTGGAGTATCTTCTCCATCACAATTTCTTTATGTTTGATGACAGTTTCTATCTGCAGGTTCGGGGGGTACCAATGGGGGCGAGGTTCTCGCCCTCTTTGGCCAACCTGGTGATGTCGTGGTGGGAAAGTAATAGTATCTTCCATGCCAGTAACCCCTTTCGTAATCACATACACTGGTATGGAAGATATATTGATGATTTGCTGATTGTATGGGAAGGTGGTCTAGATCAAATACAGGATTTCGTCAATTACATCAACAGTAACCATCTTAATTTAAGGTTTACACACAATGTCAGTTTGAATACCACAAATTTTTTAGACATTACTTTAACAGGAGATGATGAAACAAAAAGTGTAAAAACACGTCTATATCGCAAGGAAACCTCAGGTAACGCATTGCTACATTTTAAAAGTTCTCATCCGGAACATACAAAACGTTCCCTACCAGTCGGAGAGTTAATTCGATTGAAAAGAGCTTGTAGTGATCACGAAATTTATATCTCTCAGATGGAGACCATGTGTGAGCGATTTAAGGAGAGGAATTATTCACAGTGGTCCATTAATAGAGCCAAACAGATAGTTAATAAAATGGACAGAAAATCTTTATTAACAACCAATAAAAATAAACATAAAAATAGAAATTTAAATAAAAACAGGTTACATTTTTCTACCAGGTATAGTGCAGATTACAAACAAGTTGTGAAAGTGATCAAAAATAATCTAGGAATTCTTAACCAGGATGAAACTTTTAAGAACATAGTCTCGGAGGGGATTAATTTTATACCCAAAAAAGGCAAAACTTTGGGCAATTATCTTTCTCCAAGCCTGGTTCTAAGTAACAAAAACCCCATTTCTGATACTTGGTTGCATATAAAAGGTTTTTACAGATGTGGTACCAACAGATGCCAGGTCTGTAAATATGTACATAAAGATTCTAATTTTACTAACTCTGCGGGAACCAAGAATTATAAAATTGATAGGTACATGAATTGTACCACAGATCATGTGGTATATATGATATCCTGTACCACTTGCAACTTGCATTATATTGGTAGCACAATAAGACCGCTTAAACTGAGAATATCAGAACATGTACATTCCATTCTGAATGAGAATTCGACAAAAATCACAGGGGTAACAAGACATTTTAGAGACACTCATAAAGGAGATGTAGAATCATTCACATTTAAAGCAATAGAGAAGGTTATAAAGCCCAAAAGAGGTGGCAATTGGGACCTTTTGGTACGGGAAAGAGAAGCCTTTTGGATTCTTAAACTGGGAACAAGGATACCTACAGGTATGAATCACAGAAGTGACCTATCTTACATTTATAAATACTAATAATAGGCAGGGCCCTGATTATGTGTCCTTTTGTCTCTTGTTTAATCTAATACTGTACATCATGTCCTTTCATCTTCTGTGGTATTGATAATGTTGCAGTGGTGAAGGCACGCTAATATTATAGAAGTATGTGAAATACCAACACGTTACTTACCTTTAAGATAGAATGTCACGTGGTTGGATCCGGTCTCTTTGGTGTGTATTCACACATGTCTCAGTGGGATTGTATGTGTGTTACTGTTATGTACGGCTTCTCCTCTGTCAAGTTATGTTCGGTCACATAGGTTGTTTGTGTCTTCTTTTGTGTCCTTTGTCCTTTGGTTCTTTTTCCCATACAGTTGTATCAAGCACCTGATAGGTTCATTATGTCAGGTGATACGGGAGGGATCTAGAAACCATATTGTCCATCTTTGTTGAGGGCAGTATTTGACCAGACTTTGTAGGTTTCACCAGGACTATATATATATGTCTATATTTATATTTATATCTATCAGTGTTTGCAGAATATCCTGCCATGTAAATAGGTATTTACAATTGAGAATTTTATATATGTACATGCATTTTTTATGCTATTTACTTCCTTTTTTCCAAGCGGTTAGGTATGTGTTTTAATTAGCGCAGGTGTGCATGTGTAGGTCTCCATTATTTATGGAGACATTCATTCACACAGAGTCAGGCTATGAGTAAGGAGCTGACCTAGAGGCTCCGAAACGCGTCAGCCGGACGCTGCCCGCTTTCCCTCCATGCTGGCCACACTGAGCGTTTTTTATATCTAAAATTGAATGTTTTCCAATTTTTGAATATGGATAAATAAAAGCTAAGTTTTATTCAAACTAAGGAGATGCGTGCTGGATGTTTACTTCTACTAGTTGAACCACACCCTGGGCTGAAGGGCAACAAAATCTCCGTGCATCCAACTCAAGCTTTCAGGTGAAGTTCTTCAATACACGTAAGAATTTATACACCCAGTGTTGGATATTGGAACAAGAAGGTGAGCTGACTTCAAATTTTCGACAAGGATATATTATAAGTTACTTTTTATTTTAATGCGTTTCCAGGGCTGGATTTTTATATTTTTTTGAACAGGTGGAAGGTTTCCTAACAGGGATGCTAGTTAAGGCTGGGGGGGGGGGGAGGGGGATACTTGGATCGTCTGCAGACCCCAAATAATGACAGGGACTTGTGCCTTACACCCAATGGATTATCTTACCCCATAGATGGCCGTGACCTACGGCGCTGAACAGTCCTATCATTACACACTGACTGATAACATTATTACAGACCCCCCTTATATATATATTACTAGAGGGAGGACGCGGCTTCGCCCGGGTATATTACATGTTATGTTTGTGTAGTGGCCCCATAAGAATTGCCCAGTTTTGCACTGGTGTATTGTGTATGTGCTTTGTGTGTGTGTCCATAAGCGCCATGTGATTATGTGTATCTCTATTTGGATGTCAGTGAAAAACCTGTGATCGATTATTTTGAATACCTGGAGTAAAGCTCTTTTATGTAATACTGTGCGCTGAGCCACGTATCTAATCCTCCGGCGTGTGGTACCGTGTGCTGAGCCACGTATCTAATCCTCTGGTGTGTGATACTGTGTGCTGACCTGTGTATCTAATCCTCTGATGCGTGTATCTCAGTTCGGATATCAGTGTTGTATTGTGCATGTGGAGTGACCGTGTGTATTGCAGAACAGACAGAGAAGAGAACAGACAGATGAGAATTCATGTATATAATATAGAGAGATATAAGAGTGGGGTCTGTAATACAGAGATCATTCAGTATATATATAATGGGGTTACCTAATATACTGACTGGTCACTATTACAGACCCCCCTTATCTCTCTATAGTATAAAAATGAGTGTCCATCTGTCTGTCTGTTCTCTAATGTGAACCAAACGACTGGACCGATCTTCACCAAATTTGACACAGAGATACCTCAGATATCAGGGAAGGTTTAAGACGAGAACCCAACTCATTCGGACGTACCGTTCCGGAGATACAGCATTCCAAACACCCTGACCCCCCCATTAGCCAATACAAACCTGCAAGTCTTTCACTGATATTCCAACTGCAATACACATGGTCACTCCACATGTACAATACAACACTGATATCCAAACTGAGATACACGCATCAGAGGATTAGATAGACAGATCAGCACACAGTATCAGATGTCAGAGGATTAGATACACGCATCTGCACAAAGTTCCACAAGCTGAAGGATTAGATACGTGTGTCGACACACAGTACCACACACCGGAGGATTAGATACACAGGTCAGCACACAGTATAACACAGCAGAGGATTAGATACGCGCATCTGCACAAAGTACCACATGGCTAAAGATTAGATACATGACTCTGCACACAGTTCCACAAGCCGTAGGATTAGATACGCACGTCTGCACACAATACCACACGCCAGAGGATTAGATATGCACGTCTACACACAGTTCCACATGCCGCAGGAATACATACATGCCACTGCACACAATACCACACGCTGGAAGATTGGATACATGCCAATGCACACAGTTACAAATGCCACAGAATTAGATACGCGCATCTACACACAGTTCCACATGCCAGAGGATTAGATATGCGTGTCTGCACAAAGTACCACACGCTGGAGGATTAGATACACAGGTCAGCACACATTATCACACGCCAGAGGATTAGATACGCACGTCTGCACACAGTTCCACATGCCAAAGGATTAGATATGCGAGTCTTCACAAAGTTCCACATGCTGGAGGATTAGATATGCACCTCAACACATAGTACCACACGCGAGAGGATTAGATACACGCGTCTTCACACAGTTCCACATGCCGGAGGATTAGATACGTGCGTCTATACACAGTTCCACATGCTGCACCCAATGGAGGATTAGATACGTACCACTGCACATAATACCACACAGCGAAGGTTTAGATACACACTACTGCACGCAATACCACATGGGGAGGGTTAGATACACACGTCTGCACACAGTACCACACGCCAGAGGATTAGATACACGCGTCTGCACACAGTACCACATGCTGGAGTGTTAGATACATAAGTCAGGACACAGTACCACACGCTGGAGGATTAGATATGCGCATCTGCACACAGTTACACATGGCGCAGCATTAGATATGCATGTCTTTACACAATACCAGAGGATTAGATATGCACATCTGCACACAGTACCACACGCTGGCAGATTAGATACACAAGTCAGCACACAGTACCACACACCAGATATATGCGTATGCACACAGTACCAAGCACCAGAGAATTAGATACGCACGTCTTCACACAATTCCACACGTCAGAAGATTATATATGCGCCACTGCACACAATACCACACAGGGGAGGATTAGATACACGCCACTGCACACAGTACTACACGCCGGAGGATTAGATACACAGCTCTGCACAGAGTACCACATATTAGGGTGCGTTCACATGATGTAACGTGGAGCGCGATCTGGCACGTATACACAATATACCGCAAAATCACGTGGCATATACGCTCCTAACTCCCATTGAAATGAATGGGAGCATTTTGAGTGCGTCATCTGCCAGCACGTGTATACGTACCAGATCACGCTCCACGTTACATCGTGTGAATGCACCCTTAGAGTTCTACCCAAGGTTTCTATAGCAACCCAGCCATTTTTCTTCACTACTTTATGTCAGCTTTAAAGAGGCAGGGCGCTGTGAATGACACTGCTACACAAGGTCACATGCACACAGCTTTACTCCAGGTATCCATAACAACTGATCACAGGTTTTTCACTGATATCCGAAATGAGATGCATATGATCACATGACGCTTATGGACACACACAAACCACATACACAATACACCAGTGCAAAACTGGACAATTCTTATGGGGCCACTACACAAACATAACATGTAATATACCCGTGCGAAGCCGCGTCCTCCTGCTAGTATATATATATATGATTTTCTGCCTGTTCTTTATGTGCGACAAAACGACTGGACCGATCTTCACCAAATTTGACACACAGATACATCAGGTGTCTGGGAAGGTTTTAGACCGGACCTCAACTCTCTCGCACGTACCTTTCCTGAGATACAGCATTCCCAAAACAATGACCTGCATTACCCAATACAAACCTGCAAATCTTTCACTCGTATTCCAACTGCCATACACACGGTCACATGTCTCTTATCAGCCAATAGAAGCTCGCAGGTGCTTAGTCTCTACATGCACACAGCTTTACTCCAGGTTTCCATAACAACCCAGCTATTTTTCTTCACTGCTGTAAATCAGCTTTAAAGGGGCAGAGTGCTGTGGACTTATGACATCTTGGAGAGCGGCGAGAAGTTATACATAGAAAATAGACCAGAACCAAATCCTATGGGGCCACTAAGCAAACAAAACGTGAAATATACCTGTGTGAGGCCGAGTCCTCCTGATAGTATATATATATTTATATACAGTGCCTACAAGTAGTATTCAACCCTCTGCAGATTTAGCAGGTTTGATAAGATGCAAATAAGTTAGAGCATTCAAACAAGAGCAGGATTTATTAACAGATGCATAAATCTTACAAACCAAAAAGTTATGTTGCTCAGTTAAATTTTAATAAATGTTAAACATAAAAGTGTGGGTCAATTATTATTCAACCCCTAGGTTTAGTATTTTGTGGAATAACCCTTGTTTGCAATTACAGCTAATAATTGTCTTTTATAAGAGCTGATCAGGCCGGCACAGGTCTCTGGAGTTATCTTGGCCCACTCCTCCATGCAGATCTTCTCCAAGTTATCTAGGTTCTTTGGGTGTCTCATGTGGACTTTAATCTTGAGCTCCTTCCACAAGTTTTCAATTGGGTTAAGGTCAGGAGACTGACTAGGCCACTGCAACACCTTGATTTTTTTCCCTCTTGAACCAGGCCTTGGTTTTCTTGGCTGTGTGCTTTGGGTCGTTGTCTTGTTGGAAGATGAAATGACGACCCATCTTAAGATCCTTGATGGAGGAGCGGAGGTTCTTGGCCAAAATCTCCAGGTAGGCCGTGCTATCCATCTTCCCATGGATGCGGACCAGATGGCCAGGCCCCTTGGCTGAGAAGCAGCCCCACAGCATGATGCTGCCACCACCATGCTTGACTGTAGGGATGGTATTCTTGGGGTCGTATGTAGTGCCATCCAGTCTCCAAACGTCACGTGTGTGGTTGGCACCAAAGATCTCGATCTTGGTCTCATCAGACCAGAGAACCTTGAACCAGTCTGTCTCAGAGTCCTCCAAGTGATCATGAGCAAACTGTAGACGAGCCTAGACATGACGCTTTGAAAGTAAAGGTACCTTACGGGCTCGTCTGGAACGGAGACCATTGCGGTGGAGTACGTTACTTATGGTATTGACTGAAACCAATGTCCCCACTGCCATGAGATCTTCCCGGAGCTCCTTCCTTGTTGTCCTTGGGTTAGCCTTGACTCTTCGGACAAGCCTGGCCTCGGCACGGGAGGAAACTTTGAAAGGCTGTCCAGGCCGTGGAAGGCTAACAGTAGTTCCATAAGCCTTCCACTTCCGGATGATGCTCCCAACAGTGGAGACAGGTAGGCCCAACTCCTTGGAAAGGGTTTTGTACCCCTTGCCAGCCTTGTGACCCTCCACCATCTTGTCTCTGATGGCCTTGGAGTGCTCCTTTGTCTTTCCCATGTTGACCATGTATGAGTGCTGTTCACAAGTTTGGGGAGGGTCTTACATAGTCAGAAAAGGCTGGAAAAAGAGAGAATTCATCCAAACATGTGAAGCTCATTGTTCTTTGTGCCTGAACTACTTCTTAATACTTTAGGGGAACCAAACAGAATTCTGGTGGTTTGAGGGGTTGAATAATAAATGACCCTCTGAAGAAACTTGTCACAATTTAAAAAAAAATTTAAACAAAGAAATAATCTTTTTTGCTGCAGAGCATTTCACACTTCCAGGCTGATCTACAGTCCAAATGTCACAATGCCAAGTTAATTCCGAATGTGTAAACCTGCTAAATCTGCAGGGGGTTGAATACTACTTGTAGGCACTGTACACACTGGTCACTATTATACACCCCCTTATATATTATATATACTGGTCACTATTATACACCCCCTTATATATTATATATACTGGTCACTATTATACACCCCCCCCTTATATATTATATATACTGGTCACTATTATACACCCCCTTATATATTATATATACTGGTCACTATTATACACCCCCCCCCTTATATATTATATATACTGGTCACTATTATACACTAGAGATGAGCGAACACTAAAATGTTCGAGGTTCGAAATTCGATTCGAACAGCCGCTCAATGTTCGTGTGTTCGAATGGGTTTCGAACCCCATTATAGTCTATGGGGAACAGATACTCGTTAAGGGGGAAACCCAAATCCGTGTCTGGAGGGTCACCAAGTCCACTATGACACCCCAGGAAATGATACCAACACCTCTGGAATGACACTGGGACAGCAGGGGGCGCATGTCTGGGGGCATCTAACACACCAAAGACCCTCTATTACCCCAACATCACAGCCTAACAACTACACACTTTACACACTCAATACCACCTCTCTGACAGTAGGAAAACACCTTGAAACATGTGTATTTGGCACTTGCAGTGAGGAGAGCTTGTCACCAGCAGTGAATTTGGCCCTTGTAGTAAGTTGAGGTTGGCACCAACATTTGTTTTGAAAATCAGGGTGGATTGAGCCTCTAACCAGCAGAGTTTGGGCAAATTCATGGTGGGGGGAGCCTCTAAACACCCCAGTTTGGACCAATTCATGGTGGAGGGAGCCTCTAAAAACCCCAGTTTGGACCAATTCATGGTGGAGGGAGACTCTAACCAGCCCAGTGTGGACCAATTCATGGTGGAGGGAGCCTCTAAACAGCTCAGTTTGGGCAAATTCATGGTGGAGGGAGCCTCTAAAAACCCCAGTTTGGACCAATTCATGGTGGAGGGAGCCTCTAAACAGCCCAGTTTGGGCAAATTCATGGTGGAGGGAGCCTCTAAAAAACCCCAGTTTGGACCAATTCATGGTGGAGGGAGCCTCTAAAAACCCCAGTTTGGACCAATTCATGGTGGAGGGAGCCTCTAAACAGCCCAGTTTGGGCAAATTCATGGTGGAGGGAGCCTCTAAACAGCCCAGTTTGGGCAAATTCATGGTGGAGGGAGCCTCTAAAAACCCCAGTTTGGACCAATTCATGGTGGAGGGAGCCTCTAAAAACCCCAGTTTGGACCAATTCATGGTGGAGGGAGCCTCTAAACAGCCCAGTTTGGACCAATTCATGGTGGAGGGAGCCTCTAAAAACCCCAGTTTGGACCAATTCATGGTGGAGGGAGCCTCTAAACAGCCCAGTTTGGGCAAATTCATGGTGGAGGGAGCCTCTAAAAACCCCCAGTTTGGACCAATTCATGGTGGAGGGAGCCTCTAAACAGCTCAGTTTGGGCAAATTCATGGTGGAGGGAGCCTCTAAAAACCCCAGTTTGGACCAATTCATGGTGGAGGGAGCCTCTAAAAACCCCAGTTTGGACCAATTCATGGTGGAGGGAGCCTCTAAAAACCCCAGTTTGGACCAATTCATGGTGGAGGGAGCCTCTAAAAACCCCAGTTTGGACCAATTCATGGTGGAGGGAGCCTCTAAACAGCCCAGTTTGGGCAAATTCATGGTGGAGGGAGCCTCTAAACAGCCCAGTTTGGGCAAATTCATGGTGGAGGGAGCCTCTAAACAGCCCAGTTTGGGCAAATTCATGGTGGAGGGAGCCTCTAAAAACCCCCAGTTTGGACCAATTCATGGTGGAGGGAGCCTCTAAAAACCCCAGTTTGGACCAATTCATGGTGGAGGGAGCCTCTAAACAGCCCAGTTTGGGCAAATTCATGGTGGAGGGAGCCTCTAAACAGCCCAGTTTGGGCAAATTCATGGTGGAGGGAGCCTCTAAAAACCCCAGTTTGGACCAATTCATGGTGGAGGGAGCCTCTAAAAACCCCAGTTTGGACCAATTCATGATGGAGGGAGCCTCTAAACAGCCCAGTTTGGACCAATTCATGGTGGAGAGAGCCTCTAAAAACCCCAGTTTGGACCAATTCATGGTGGAGGGAGCCTCTAAACAGCCCAGTTTGGGCAAATTCATGGTGGAGGGAGCCTCTAAACAGGCCAGTTTGGGCAAATTCATGGTGGAGGGAGCCTCTAACCAGCCCAGTTTGGACCAATTCATGGTGGAGGGAGCCTCTAAAAACCCCAGTTTGGACCAATTCATGGTGGAGGGAGCCTCTAAACAGCCCAGTTTGGACCAATTCATGGTGGAGGGAGCCTCTAAAAACCCCAGTTTGGACCAATTCATGGTGGAGGGAGCCGCTAAACAGCCCAGTTTGGACCAATTCATGGTGGAGGGAGCCTCTAACCAGCAGAGTTGGTGGAAATCAGGGTGGAGGGAGCCTCTAACCAGCAGAGTTGTGGGAAAGCAGGGTGGAGGGAGCCTCTAACCAGCAGAGTTGGGGGAAATCAGGGTGGAGGGAGCCTAGTATTAGCAGAATTGTGCAACGCTTATGGTGGATGAGTATGAGGATGCGGAGGAATTGGAGAGGTTGAGTACAGACATGGAGTTTCATGTTGGGGTGCTTTACACAGGTGGGCCCAAAAATGAAGGCTCTATCCAGTGGTGGTTCATTTTTATCAAAGTGAGCCGGTCGGCAGTCTCAGCTGACAGACGGGTGCGCTTGTCAGTGATGATGCCACCGGCTGCACTGAACACCCTCTCAGATAGGACGCTGGCGGCAGGACAGGACAGCACCTCCAAGGCATATAGGGCAAGTTCAAGCCACAGGTCCAACTTCGACACCCAATACGTGTAGGGCGCAGAGGGGTCGGAGAGGACAGGGCTGTGGTCGGAAAGGTATTCCCGCAACATGCGCCTATACTTCTCATGCCTGGTGACACTAGGACCCTCCGTGGCGGCACTTTGGCGAGGGGGTGCCATCAAGGTGTCCCAGACCTTAGACAGTGTGCCCCTCGTTTGTGTGGACCGGTGAGAACTTGGTCGCCTACTGGAGGAACTGTCCTCCCTGCCGCCAACGTCACATGCTGGAAACATCTCCATCATATTCTGCACCAATTGCCTGTGGCAAGCATTGATGCGATTGGCCCTCCCCTCTACCGGAATAAAAGACGAGATGTTGTTTTTATACCGGGGGTCAAGGATAGCAAAGATCCAGTACTGGTTGTCCTCCATGATTTTGACAATACGCTTGTCGGTTGTAAAGCACCCCAACATGAACTCAGCCATGTCTGCCACAGTGTTAGTTGGCATGACTCCTCTGGCCCCACCGGAAAGTTCAATCTCCATTTCCTCCTCATCCTCCATGTCTACCCATCCGCGCTGCAACAATGGGATGATTCGAAGTTGCCCGGAAGCCTCCTGTATCACCATCACATCATCGGACAACTCTTCTTCCTCCTCCTCCTCCTCCTCCTCCTCCTCCATTAAACGCAGTGAAGCGGACAGATGTGTGGACCTACTCTCCAGCTGTGACGGATCGGATGCTATCCCTAACTCCTCTGTGTGATCTGAGTTATCCCTGATGTCAATCAGGGATTCTCTCAGAACACACAAGAGCGGGATTGTAAGGCTCACCATCGCATCCTCAGAGCTCACCCTCCTTGTGGACTCCTCAAACACCCGTAGGATGTCACAAAGGTCTCTCATCCATGGCCACTCATGGATGAGAAACTGAGGCAGCTGACTTTGTGGCACCCTAGGGTTTTGTAGCTGGTATTCCATCAAAGGTCTCTGCTGCTCAACCACTCTATTCAACATCTGAAACGTTGAGTTCCAGCGTGTGGGGACGTCGCACAAAAGCCGGTGTTGTGGCACATGCAGGCGTTGCTGGAGAGATTTTAAGCTAGCAGCGGCTACTGTCGACTTGCGAAAGTGGGCGCACATGCGCCGCACTTTCACCAGTAGCTCTGGAACATTGGGGTAGCTCTTTAGGAAACGTTGCACCACTAGGTTGAAGACGTGGGCCAGGCATGGAACATGTTGGAGTCCGGCAAGCTCCAGAGCTGCTACCAGGTTCCGGCCGTTATCACAAACGACCATGCCTGGGCCCAGGTGCAGCGGCTCAAACCATATTGCCGTCTCATCGAGGAGGGCATCCCTCACCTCGGAGGCAGTGTGCTGTCTGTCCCCCAAGCTGATCAGCTTCAGCACGGCCTGCTGACGTCTACCAACGCCAGTGCTGCAACGTTTCCAACTCGTAGCTGGGGTCAATCTAACAGCGGAGGAGGAGGCGGTGGCGGAGGAGGAGGCGGTGGCGGAGGAGGAGGCGGTAGAGGAGGAGGAGGAGGGGGGTGTTCTTCTCGTGTCCCTGCCAGGAATGTTAGGCGGGGAGACGAGGTACACCGGGCCAGTTTGGGAAGCAGTCCCAGCCTCAACTACATTCACCCAGTGTGCCGTCAGTGAAATGTAGCGTCCCTGTCCGCATGCACTTGTCCACGCGTCGGTGGTCAAGTGGACCTTTGTGCAAAGCGCGGAACTAAGGGCCCGCCTGATGTTGAGTGACACGTGCTGGTGCAAGGCGGGGATGGCACACCGGGAGAAGTAGTGACGGCTAGGGACGGCATAGCGAGGTGCCGCAGTTGTCATCAGGTCCAGGAAGGCGGGAGTTTCAACAAGCCGGAACGCCAACATCTCCTGGGCCAGCAGTTTAGCGATGTTGGCGTTCAAGGCTTGCGCGTGTGGGTGGTTAGCAGTGTATTTCTGCCGCCGCTCCAATGTCTGAGAGATGGTGGGTTGTTGTAAAGAAGCGCCTGATGGTGCCTTTGATGGTGCAGGAGAAGGAGATAAGACAGGAACAGGGGAGGATGAGGGAGAAGTCAACAAAGTGGCGGAGGCAGATGAAGTGGTGTCCTGGCTCGTCCTCTGGAGTGCATCGCCAGCACAGTCAGCAGTGGCAGTGGCAGAGGCAGTGGCAGAGGCAGTGGCAGTGGCGTGAACGGCAGGCGGCCTTTGTCCTGCCGTTGCTGCCTGCCACTGATTCCAGTGCTTGGATTCCAAATGACGGCGCATTGAAGTGGTGGACAGGTTGCTCTTCTCAGAGCCCCTAATCAATTTCGAGAGGCAAATTGTGCAGACAACACTATATCTGTCCTCGGCGCATTCCTTGAAAAAACTCCACACCTTCGAGAAACGTGCCCTCGAGGTGGGAGTTTTTCGGGGCTGGGTACGAACTGGAACATCTTGGGAGATTCCGGGTGTGGCCTGGCTTCGCCTAAGCTGCTGACCTCTGCCTCTGGCTACCCTTTTTGGTGCTGCACTTGCCTCAACATCCACACTACTTTCCCCGCTTGACATCCCCCCTGTCCAGGTCGGGTCAGTGTCCTCATCATCCACCACTTCCTCTTCCAACTCCTGTCTCATCTCCTCCTCCCGCACAATGCGCCGGTCAACTGGATGCCCTGACGGCAACTGCGTCACATCATCGTCGATGAGGGTGGGTTGCTGGTCATCCACCACCAAATCGAACGGAGATGGAGGAGACTCTAGTGTTTGAGCATCTGGACACAGATGCTCCTCTGTTAGGTTCGTGGAATCGTGACGTGGAGAGGCAGGTTGAGGGACAATGAAAGGAGCGGAGAACAGCTCTGGGGAGCAGGGACAGTTGGGGTTATTGTTCTGTGAAGCTTGGGAATTTTGGGAGGAAGGAGAACAAGACTGTTGGGTAATAGGAGGAGAGGAGGCAGAGTCTGACTGGCTGCTGGACAATGTGCTGTAAGCGTTCTCTGACAGCCATTGCAAGACCTGTTCCTGGTTCTCGGGCCTACTAAGGTTTGTACCCTGCAGTTTAGTTAATGTGGCAAGCAACCCTGGCACTGTGGAGTGGCGCAATGCTTGCTGCCCCACAGGAATAGGCACGGGACGCCCTGTGGCTTCACTGCTACCTTGCTCCCCAGAACCATTCCCCCGACCTCGCCCACGGCCTCGTCCACGTCCCTTTCCGGGAGCCTTGCGCATTTTGAATTCCCAGTCAGACAATGGCACTATATACCAGTAGCAAAAATTGTGGGTGTATATAGCCCCAATTCTATTGCTAGGGGACTTGCAGGGTATTTCTGGGGTGAAGGTGGGGGGGCACACCGTTGGAACGGGGATTTGGGGTGTATATATGGGGTATACGGGAATACACTGTCAGTGTATTACATTCAGGATCCGGGGAAAGCTGGGTTGCGGCGATTGAGCCCGTCAGTGCCACGTTACACTGACAAGCTTCTCCCTGGAATTTAGCTCTTATAAGAGCTGTTGTGGTTGTCTTCTCCTTCCTATCCTAGCCTGTCCCTGCCTACCCAGAATCTAAGCCCTAGCTAGCTGGACGGAAACCTCCGTCCTCGGTGAATTGCAAGCTCAGAATGACGCGAAGCTGGGCGGCGCTGTTCTTTTAAATTAGAGGTCACATGTTTTCGGCAGCCAATGGGTTTTGCCTACTTTTTTCAACGTCACCGGTGTCGTAGTTCCTGTCCCACCTCCCCTGCGCTGTTATTGGAGCAAAAAAGGCGCCAGGGAAGGTGGGAGGGGAATCGAGTAATGGCGCACTTTACCACGCGGTGTTCGATTCGATTCGAACATGCCGAACAGCCTAATATCCGATCGAACATGAGTTCCATAGAACACTGTTCGCTCATCTCTATTATACACCTCTCTTATATATTATATATACTGGTAACTATTATACACCTCTCTTATATATTATATATACTGGTCACTATTATACACCCCCTTATATATTATATATACTGGTCACTATTATACACCTCTCTTATATATTATATATACTGGTCACTATTATACACCCCCTTATATATTATATATACTGGTCACTATTATATACCCCCCTTATATATTATATATACTGGTCACTATTATACACCCCCCTTATATATTATATATACTGGTCACTATTATACACCTCTCTTATATATTATATATACTGGTCACTATTATACACCCCCTTATATATTATATATACTGGTCACTATTATACACCCCCTTATATATTATATATACTGGTCACTATTATACACCTCTCTTATATATTATATATACTGGTCACTATTATACACCCCCCCCTTATATATTATATATACTGGTAACTATTATACACCCCCTTATATATTATATATACTGGTCACTATTATACACCCCCCTTATATATTATATATACTGGTAACTATTATACACCCCCCCTTATATATTATATATACTGGTCACTATTATACACCCCCCTTATATATTATATATACTGGTCACTATTATACCCCCCCCTCCCCTTATATATTATATATACTGGTCACTATTATACACCCCCCTTATATATTATATATACTGGTCACTATTATACACCCCCCTTATATATTATATATACTGGTCACTATTATACCCCCCCCTCCCCTTATATATTATATATACTGGTCACTATTATACACCCCCCTTATATATTATATATACTGGTCACTATTATACACGCCCCTTATATATTATATATACTGGTCACTATTATACAACCCCCTTATATATTATATATACTGCTCACTATTATACACCCCCCACCCTTATATGTTATATATACTGGTCACTATTATACACCCCCTTATATATTATATATACTGGTCACTATTATACACCCCTCCTTATATATTATATATACTGGTCACTATTATACACCCCTCCTTATATATTATATATACTGGTCACTATTATACACCCCCCTTATATATTATATATACTGGTCACTATTATACACCCCCCCCTTATATATTATATATACTGGTCACTATTATACACCCCCCCCTTATATATTATATATACTGGTCACTATTATACACCCCCCCCCCCCCTTATATATTATATATACTGGTCACTATTATACACCCCCCTTATATATTATATATACTGGTCACTATTATACACCCCCCCCCCTTATATATTATATATACTGGTCACTATTATACACCCCCCCTTATATATTATAAGGGCGCTAGCTTTCCAGGCACACATCCAGGGGAGCGACTCCTACCACCACCAAGCATGGCTAAGCCACCCGAGCAAACCAGACATTCACCAACCAAACAGCAGCCAACCACCAAACCAAAAACACCAACAGATGATAACCAAGGCCGAAATAAAGGCGACCACAGAGGCAAACAGAGAGCGGTACATTGGAGAATGGAGAAACGAAATAAATAACTCCAAGAAACTCACCAATGTGTACCAATCCCTACAAAGGGACTACACCATGGCCACCTACCTGGAGAGAATACGCCACCCCAAGCACAGACAGACCCTGAGCCGGTACAGACTGAGCGTCCACAACCTAGAGATAGAGACGGGGCGATACAGACAGACGTACAAGCCACGGGAGAAGAGACTGTGCCAGCACTGTGACCAGGGGGCCCTAGAAGACCAGACCCACTTCCTGCTACACTGCACCAAATACTCAGCTGTGAGGGCCGTCTACTACCAAAGACTCTCTGCCCACATCCCAGACTGGGAGAAGAGGAAACTCTACATCCTACTGGGAGAAGAAGAGGCCACTGTGGAGATCACTGCCCAATACGTGTCCAGCTGTCACCAAACAAGAGGAAGATGAGACTCCATGGACTGTTATATTTATCCCAATACACCCGCCCCACCCCCACCTCCCCATATAGCAGTCACCAACGAAGAGGAAGATGAGACTCCACGGACTGTTATACCCCAAACCAACCGCCCCGCCCCACCTCACCTCCAACCCCCCCCCCCATATAGCAGTCACCAACGAAGAGGAAGATGAGACTCCATGGACTGTTATAACCCAAACCCCCCCCATACCCACCACCCACCCAACCCAACGCCCCCCCGCCCACTTTACTAGCTTTGGTAATGCCAAATAACTATTCGGACGTGCCAATAAAGCATTTTTGATTTGATTTGATTTATATATACTGGTCACTATTATACACCCCCCCTTATATATTATATATACTGGTCACTATTATACACCCCCTTATATATTATATATACTGGTCACTATTATACACCCCCCCTTATATATTATATATACTGGTCACTATTATACACCCCCCCCTTATATATTATATATACTGGTCACTATTATACACCCCCTTATATATTATATATACTGGTCACTATTATACACCCCCTTATATATTATATATACTGGTCACTATTATACACCCCCCTTATATATTATATATACTGGTCACTATTATACACCCCCCCTTATATATTATATATACTGGTCACTATTATACACCCCCTTATATATTATATATACTGGTCACTATTATACACCCCCCCCTTATATATTATATATACTGGTCACTATTATACACCCCCCTTATATATTATATATACTGGTCACTATTATACACCCCCCTTATATATTATATATACCGGTCACTATTATACACTCCCCTTATATACTATATATACCGGTCACTATTATACACTCCCCTTATATATTATATATACCGGTCACTATTATACACCCCCCTTATATATTATATATACTGGTCACTATTATACACCCCCCCCCTTATATATTATATATACTGGTCACTATTATACCCCCCCCCCCCTTATATATTATATATACTGGTCACTATTATACACCCCCCCCCTTATATATTATATATACTGGTCACTATTATACACCCCCCCCCCTTATATATTATATATACTGGTCACTATTATACACCCCCCTTATATATATTATATATACTGGTCACTATTATACACCCCCCTTATATATTATATATACTGGTCACTATTATACACCCCCCCCTTATATATTATATATACTGGTCACTATTATACACCCCCCCCCCTTATATATTATATATACTGGTCACTATTATACACCCCCCCCCCCTTATATATTATATATACTGGTCACTATTATACACCCCCCCCCTTATATATTATATATACTGGTCACTATTATACCCCCCCCCCTTATATATTATATATACTGGTCACTATTATACACCCCCCCTTATATATTATATATACTGGTCACTATTATACACCCCGCCCTTATATATTATATATACTGGTCACTATTATACACCCCCCCTTATATATTATATATACTGGTCACTATTATACAACCCCCCCTTATATATTATATATACTGGTCACTATTATACACCCCCCTTATATATTATATATACTGGTCACTATTATACACCCCCCCCCTTATATATTATATATACTGGTCACTATTATACACTCCCCCCCCCTTATATATTATATATACTGGTCACTATTATACACCCCCCCTTATATATTATATATACTGGTCACTATTATACACCCCCGCCCTTATATATTATATATACTGGTCACTATTATACACCCCCCCCCTTATATATTATATATACTGGTCACTATTATACACTCCCCCCCCCTTATATATTATATATACTGGTCACTATTATACACCCCCCCTTATATATTATATATACTGGTCACTATTATACATCCCCCCTTATATATTATATATACTGGTCACTATTATACACCCCCCCCTTATATATTATATATACTGGTCACTATTATACACCCCCTTATATATTATATATACTGGTCACTATTATACACCCCCTTATATATTATATATACTGGTCACTATTATACACCCCCTTATATATTATATATACTGGTCACTATTATACACCCCCTTATATATTATATATACTGGTCACTATTATACACCCCCCCCCTTATATATTATTACCCCTTATATATTATATATTATGGTCACTATTACACACGCGACCCCTTATATATTATATATACTGGTCACTATTATACACCACGATCCCCCTTATATATTATATATACTGGTCACTATTATACACCCCGCCCTTATATATTATATATACTGGTCACTATTATACACCCCCCCCTTATATATTATATATACTGGTCACTATTATACACCCCCCCCCTTATATATTATATATACTGGTCACTATTATACACCCCCACCTTATATATTACTATATACTGGTCACTATTATACACCCCCCCCCTTATATATTATATATACTGGTCACTATTATACACCCCCCCTTATATATTATATATACTGGCACTATATACACCCCCTTATATTATATATACTGGTCACTAACCCCCCCCTTTTTATTTTTATACTGCCTTTACCCTTATATTATATATACTGGTCACTATTATACACCCCGCCCTTATATTATATATACTGGTCACTATTATACACCCCCCCCTTATATATTATATATACTGGTCACTATTATACATCCCCCCCTTATATATTATATATACTGGTCACTATTATACACCCCCCCCTTATATATTATATATACTGGTCACTATTATACACCCCCCTTATATATTATATATACTGGTCACTATTATACACCCCCCCCCTTATATATTATATATACTGGTCACTATTATACACCCCCCCCCTTATATATTATATATACTGGTCACTATTATACACCCCCCCCTTATATATTATATATACTGGTCACTATTATACACCCCGCCCTTATATATTATATATACTGGTCACTATTATACACCCCCCTTATATATTATATATACTGGTCACTATTATACATCCCCCCTTATATATTATATATACTGGTCACTATTATACACCCCCCCCCTTATATATTATATATACTGGTCACTATTATACACCCCCTTATATATTATATATACTGGTCACTATTATACACCCCCTTATATATTATATATACTGGTCACTATTATACACCCCCTCTTATATATTATATATACTGGTCACTATTATACACCCCCTTATATATTATATATACTGGTCACTATTATACACCCCCTTATATATTATATATACTGGTCACTATTATACACCCCCCTTATATATTATATATACTGGTCACTATTATACACCCCCCCCCTTATATATTATATATACTGGTCACTATTATACCCCCCCCCCCCTTATATATTATATATACTGGTCACTATTATACACCCCCCCTTATATATTATATATACTGGTCACTATTATACACCCCCCCCCTTATATATTATATATACTGGTCACTATTATACACCCCCCCTTATATATTATATATACTGGTCACTATTATACACCCCCCTTATATATTATATATACTGGTCACTATTATACACCCCCCCTTATATATTATATATACTGGTCACTATTATACACCCCCCCCTTATATATTATATAAACTGGTCACTATTATACACCCCCCCCCCTTATATATTATATATACTGGTCACTATTATACCCCCCCCCCCTTATATATTATATATACTGGTCACTATTATACACCCCCCTTATATATTATATATACTGGTCACTATTATACACCCCGCCCTTATATATTATATATACTGGTCACTATTATACACCCCCCCTTATATATTATATATACTGGTCACTATTATACACCCCCCCTTATATATTATATATACTGGTCACTATTATACACCCCCCTTATATATTATATATACTGGTCACTATTATACACCCCCCCCTTATATATTATATATACTGGTCACTATTATACACTCCCCCCCCCCTTATATATTATATATACTGGTCACTATTATACACCCCCCCTTATATATTATATATACTGGTCACTATTTTTCCCCCCAGCCCTTATATATTATATATACTGGTCACTATTATACACCCCCTTATATATTATATATACTGGTCACTATTATACATCCCCCCTTATATATTATATATACTGGTCACTATTATACACCCCCCCCTTATATATTATATATACTGGTCACTATTATACACCCCCTTATATATTATATATACTGGTCACTATTATACACCCCCCTTATATATTATATATACTGGTCACTATTATACACCCCCCCCTTATATATTATATATACTGGTCACTATTATACACCCCCTTATATATTATATATACTGGTCACTATTATACACCCCCCCCTTATATATTATATATACTGGTCACTATTATACACCCCCTTATATATTATATATACTGGTCACTATTATACACCCCCCCCTTATATATTATATATACTGGTCACTATTATACACCCCCTTATATATTATATATACTGGTCACTATTATACACCCCCTTATATATTATATATACTGGTCACTATTATACCCCCCCCCCCTTATATATTATATATACTGGTCACTGTTATACACCCCCCCTTATATATTATATATACTGGTCACTATTATACACCCCGCCCTTATATATTATATATACTGGTCACTATTATACACCCCCCCTTATATATTATATATACTGGTCACTATTATACACCCCCCCCCTTATATATTATATATACTGGTCACTATTATACACCCCCCCTTATATATTATATATACTGGTCACTATTATACACCCCGCCCTTATATATTATATATACTGGTCACTATTATACACCCCCTTATATATTATATATACTGGTCACTATTATACACCCCCTTATATATTATATATACTGGTCACTATTATACACCCCCCCCTTATATATTATATATACTGGTCACTATTATACACCCCCTTATATATCATATATACTAGTCACTATTATACCCCCCCTTATATATTATATATACTGGTCACTATTATACACCCCCCTTATATATTATATATACTGGTCACTATTATACACCCCCCCCTTATATATTATATATACTGGTCACTATTATACACCTCTCTTATATATTATATATACTGGTCACTATTATACACCCCCTTATATATTATATATACTGGTCACTATTATACACCTCTCTTATATATTATATATACTGGTCACTATTATACACCCCCTTATATATTATATATACTGGTCACTATTATACACCTCTCTTATATATTATATATACTGGTCACTATTATACACCCCCTTATATATTATATATACTGGTCACTATTATATACCCCCCTTATATATTATATATACTGGTCACTATTATACACCCCCCCCCTTATATATTATATATACTGGTCACTATTATACACCCCCCTTATATATTATATATACTGGTCACTATTATACACCCCCCTTATATATTATATATACTGGTCACTATTATACACCCCCCTTATATATTATATATACTGGTCACTATTATACACCCCCTTATATATTATATATACTGGTCACTATTATACACCCCGCACTAGTCTGTACTAACCTGGGGATGTGAGCGCTCGCTGATCCTCCATCATGTCCTGAGAGCAGTCACTGCTGTATATACAGTATATATATATATATCTATAGCGTGGAGTAATGGCTGATAACAGAGAGAACAAGACAACAGCACTGACCACCGAGCAGGAGCAGCAAGAGCTGAAGGACCTGTGATGATGTCACCGCTATCATGTGACCAGTACATGGGGGCGGAGCTCAGGAGAGGAGAAGGATGAAGGACCTGTGATGATGTCACCACCATGTGATATAAATACTGGGATGTGTCGGATACTTGGCGTCACTTGGCTGCCCCCACCGGAATGCTCACTCTCCATTTCCTCCTCCTCCTCCATTTCGCCCCATCCGAGCTGCAGCAATGGGACACAATGAACTTCCCCGCTAGCCTCCTGTGTGACAATGAGATCTGCCACTTCATCCTCCTCCTCCGTCATTATACGCTGTGAAGCGGACAGGAGTGTGCCATGACCATCCTGCCGGGATGTTTCTGCTCCTATCCCCGACTCCTCAGCGTCCAATGCGTTATCCCTGATGGTGATGAAGGATTCTCGCATCACACACAGGAGCGGGATGGTTACACTCACAATTGCGTCGTCACAGCTGACCCTCATGGTTGACTCCTCAAAGACACGCAAGATCTCGCATAAGTCTGCCATCCACGGCCACTCATGGTGCAGAAACTGCAGGAGCTGAATCTGAGGAACCCTTGGGTTTTGGAGATGGTACTCCATCAAGGGTCTCTGCTGCTCACACAGGGTACGTTTTTAAAAACCGTTGCACCACTGAATTGAACACATGGGCCAGGCATGGAACGTGTCGGAGGTTGGCAAGCTCCAGAGCCGCTACCAGGTTGCGGCCATTATCACACACGACCATGCCTGGGCCCAGGTGCAGCGGTGAAAGCCATATTGACGTCTCATCAAGGAGGGCATCCCTCACCTCGGAGGCAGTGTGATGTCTGTCCTCCAAGCTGATGAGCTTCAGCACGGCCTGCTGACGTCTCCCCACACCAGCGCTGCAGCGTTTTCAGCAGGTAGCTGGGCGCGATGTGACGGCGGAGGCTTAGGAGGAGGACGGTGGTGGTTCAGAGCCCCTGCAAGGAATGTTGGGCGGGGAGATGAGGTAGGCCGCCCCAGTTTGTGACCCCGTCCCAGCCTCAACTACATTCACCCAGTGTGCCGTCAGTGAAATGTAGCGTCCCTGTCCGCATGCACTTGCCCACGCGTCGGTGGTTAAGTGGACCTTTGTGCAAAGCGCAGAACTTAGTGACCGCCTGATGGTGCGTGATATGTGCTGGTGCAAGGTGGGGATGGCACAGCAGGAGAAGTAGTGACGGCTAGGGACAGCATAGCGAGGTGCTGCACTTGCCATCAGGTCACGGAAGGCCTGAGTTTTCACAAGCCGGAACGGCAACATCTCCTGGGCCAGGAGTTTGGAGATGTGCACGTTTAAGGCTTGTGCATGAGGGTGGGTAGCGCTGTATTTTTGTCTGCGCTCAAACGTCTGGGAGATGGTGGGTTGCTGGGAAGAGGTGCATGATGGTGCAGGAGAAGTAGCTGAGACAGGAAAAGGGGAGGATGAGGGAGAAGTCCCCAAAGTGGTGGAGGTTTCCTGGCTGCTGGTCTGGACTGTAGTGGTGACAATGCCAGACGACAATAGTCCTGCGTTTGCTCTCTGCCACTGAGCCCAGTGCTTGCCTTCCAAATGACGGCGCATGGCAGTGGTTGTGAGGTTGCTCTTTTCAGAGTCCCTACTCACTTTTGAGTTGCAAAGTGTGCAAACCGCACTATATTTGTCCTCTGCACATACATTGAAAAATCTCCACACCACCGAAGACCATGGCCTCAATGGGGGAGTTTTTCTAGGCTGGCTAGAAGAGGGAATAATTTGGGCCCTGCTGGCTGTGGCCTGGCTTCGGTGAACCAACTGTCCTCTGCCTCTGGACATGCCTCTGCCTCTAGCCACCCTCTTTGGTGCTGCACTTCCCTCCACATCTCCACTGCTCTCCCCACTTGACATCCCCCCTGTCCAGGTCGGGTCATTGTCCTCGTGGTCCACCACCTCCTCTTCCATTTCCTCTCTTGGCTCCTCCACCTGCACATGGCACCAGGCTGCCCTGATGGCAACTGTCTCGTCATCGTCACTGAAGGTGGGTTGCTGGTCAACAACAACAAAATCAACAGGAGATGGCGGATGCTCCAGTGTATGGGCATCAGGACACAGCAACTTATCTGTTAGCTCCCGGGATTCGAGAAGTGGAGGGACAGAGAAAGGGACAGTGAATGGACCCGAATACAGCTCCTGGGAGGTAGGAAAGGTGGGATTACTTTGCTGGGAAGATTGGGCATGTTGTGAGGAAGGAGGACCAGACTGTTGGGTAGGAGGAGGAGTTGAGGTAGAGGCTGACTGGCTGGTGGAGAATGTGCTGGAAGCATTGTCCGCCAGCCATTGTAACACCCCTTCCTGGTGCTCGGGCCTGGTTAGTGTTGTACCCTGCACCCTACTTAATGTGGCCATCAAGCCGGGGACTATGGGGAAGCGCAATGCTTGCTGCCGCAGAGCTGTAGGCACGGGAGACACTGTTGGTTGATGGCAACCTTGCTCCCCAGCCGCATTTCCATGGATTGAGCGTCTTACCGACTCCTCTCCCTGCAGTATATAACGCTGAGAAGAGCTGTTCTTCAGTTTTTCCTGCCTAGCAGAAGTTCATCCCTCTCTCGCCCTCAGCAGATCTCTATCCCTATGTCTCCTAGCCACAAATAAGACGAAGATGGCAGCCACTATTCTTATAACTCCGAGGTCACCTGATTTTGGCAGCCAATGGCTTTTTCCAATTTTTTTTCAATGCCTCGGTTGTCGTAGTTCCTGTCCCACCTCCCCTGCACAGTTATTGGTGCAAAAAAAAGCGCCAGAGAAAGGTGGGAGGGGATACAAATTTTTACTGCGTTTGCCGCATGTTATTTGATTGGAATCGAATATCTCGAACAGCCTGATATTCAATCAAACGCTGTTCGCTCATCTCTAATTATCGTGTATGAGACCAATATGTGAGAAAATAAGGAAATTCACCAATACATGATGGAAACTGCATGGTGAAGAGAATACATAGTTACATAGTAGATGTTACCCCATGAGGCTCCAGCCAATTGTCCCATTTCAGGGGAAAAAATTCCTTCCCAACTCCAAATCTGGCAGTCAGTATAAAAACCCTGGATCAACGTGTCCTTACAATCTAGAGTCCATAACCTGTTATATTATTCTCTTCAAGAAAGTCATCCAGGCCCACTATGGACTTGTTTAATGAATCCGCCATCACCACTTCCTGGGGTAGAGAGTTCCAGAGCCTCGCTGCTCTTACTGTGAAGAATCCCCTTCTATGGTTCTGGTGACACCTTCTCTCCTCCAGACGTAGCGGATGTCCCCTTGTCACTGGTCTAGGTGTAGAGGACCTCCCCTTGTCACAGGTCTAGGTGTAGAGGACGTCCCCTTGTCACTGGTCTAGGTGTAGAGGACGTCCCCTTGTCACTGGTCTAGGTGTAGAGGACGTCCTCTTGTCACTGGTCTAGGAGTAGAGGACGTCCCCTTGTCACTGTCACTGGTCTAGGTGTAGAGGACGTCTCTTGTCACTGGCCTAGGTGTAGAGGACGTCCCCTTGTCACTGTCACTGGTCTAGGTGTAGAGGACGTCCTCTTGTCACTGTCACCGGTCTAGGTGTAGAGGACGTCCCCTTGTCACTGTCACTGGTCTAGGTGTAGAGGACGTCCTCTTGTCACTGTCAAAGGTCTAGATGTAGAGGACGTCCCCTTGTCACTGTCACCGGTCTAGGTGTAGAGGACGTCCTCTTGTCACTGTCACTGGTCTAGGTGTAGAGGACGTCCCCTTGTCACTGTCACTGGTCTAGGTGTAGAGGACGTCCCCTTGTCACTGGTCTAGGTGTAGAGGACGTCCTCTTGTCACTGTCACTGGTCTAGGTGTAGAGGACGTCCCCTTGTCACTGTCACTGGTCTAGGTGTAGAGGATGTCCCCTTGTCATTGTCACCGGTCTAGGTGTAGCAGACGTCCCCTTGTCACTGTCACTGGTCTAGGTGTAGAGGACGTCCCCTTATCACTGGTCTAGGTGTAGAGGATGTCCCCTTGCCACTGGTCTAGGTGTAGAGGACGTCCTCTTGTCACTGTCACTGGTCTAGGTGTAGAGGACGTCCCCTTGTCACTGTCACTGGTCTAGGTGTAGAGGACGTCCCCTTGTCGCTGTCACTGGTCTAGGTGTAGAGGACGTCCCCTTGTCTCTGTCACCGATCTAGGTGTAGAGGACGTCCCCTTGTCACTGTCACCAGTCTAGGTGTAGAGGACGTCCCCTTGTCACTGGTCTAGGTGTAGAGGACGTCCCCTTGTCACTGTCACTGGTCTAGGTGTAGAGGACGTCCCCTTGTCACTGTCACCGGTCTAGGTGTAGAGGACGTCCCCTTGTTACTGTCACTGGTCTAGGTGTAGAGGACGTCCCCTTGTTACTGTCACTGGTCTAGGTGTAGAGGATGTCCCCTTGTCATTGTCACCGGTCTAGGTGTAGCAGACGTCCCCTTGTCACTGTCATTGGTCTAGGTGTAGAGGACGTCCCCTTGTCACTGTCACTGGTCTAGGTGTAGAGGATGTCCCCTTGTCACTGTCACTGGTCTAGGTGTAGAGGATGTCCCCTTGTCACTGTCACCGGTCTAGGTGTAGAGGACGTCCCCTTGTCACTGTCACTGGTCTAGGTGTAGAGGACGTCCCCTTATCACTGGTCTAGGTGTAGAGGATGTCCCCTTGTCACTGGTCTAGGTGTAGAGGACGTCCTCTTGTCACTGTCACTGGTCTAGGTGTAGAGGACGTCCCCTTGTCACTGTCACAGGTCTAGGTGTAGAGGACGTCCCCTTGTCGCTGTCACTGGTCTAGGTGTAGAGGACGTCCCCTTGTCACTGTCACCGGTCTAGGTGTAGAGGACGTCCCCTTGTCATTTTCACCGGTCTAGGTGTAGAGGACGTCCCCTTGTCACTGTCACCGGTCTAGGTGTAGAGGACGTCCCCTTGTTACTGTCACTGGTCTAGGTGTAGAGGACGTCCTCTTGTCACTGTTACCGATCTAGGTGTAGAGGACGTCCCCTTGTCACTGTCACCGGTCTAGGTGTAGAGGACGTCCCCTTGTCACTGGTCTAGGTGTACAGGACGTCCCCTTGTCACTGTCACTGGTCTAGGTGTAGAGGACGTACCCTTGTCACTGTCACCGGTCTAGGTGTAGAGGACGTCCCCTTGTCACTGTGAATGGTCTAGGTGTAGAGGACATCCCCTTGTCACTGTCACTGGTCTAGGTGTAGAGGACGTCCCCTTGTTACTGTCACTGGTCTAGGTGTAGAGGACGTCCCCTTGTTACTGTCACTGGTCTAGGTGTAGAGGATGTCCCCTTGTCATTGTCACCGGTCTAGGTGTAGCGGACGTCCCCTTGTCACTGTCATTGGTCTAGGTGTAGAGGACGTCCCCTTGTCACTGTCACCGGTCTAGGTGTAGAGGACGTCCTCTTGTCACTGTCACCGGTCTAGGTGTAGAGGACGTCCCCTTGTCACTGTCACCGGTCTAGGTGTAGAGGACGTCCCCTTGTCACTGTCACCGGTCTAGATGTAAAGGACGTCCCCTTGTCACTGTCACTGGTCTAGGTGTAGAGGACGTCCCCTTGTCACTGTCACTGGTCTAGGTGTAGAGGACATCCCCTTGTTACTGTCACTGGTCTAGGTGTAGAGGACGTCCCCTTGTCATTGTCACTGGTCTAGGTGTAGCGGACGTCCCCTTGTCACTGTCACTGGTCTAGGTGTAGAGGACGTCCCCTTGTCACTGTCACTGGTCTAGGTGTAGAGGACGTCCCCTTGTTACTGTCACTGGTCTAGGTGTAGAGGATGTCCCCTTGTCATTGTCACCGGTCTAGGTGTAGCGGACGTCCCCTTGTCACTGTCACTGGTCTAGGTGTAGAGGACGTCCCCTTGTCACTGTCACCGGTCTAGGTGTAGAGGACGTCCCCTTGTCACTGTCACTGGTCTAGGTGTAGAGGACGTCCCCTTGTCACTGTCACTGGTCTAGGTGTAGAGGACGTCCTCTTGTCACTGTCACCGGTCTAGGTGTAGAGGACGTCCCCTTGTCACTGTCACTGGTCTAGGTGTAGAGGACGTCCCCTTGTCACTGTCACCGGTCTAGGTGTAGAGGACGTCCCCTTGTCACTGTCACCGGTCTAGGTGTAGAGGACGTCCCCTTGTCACTGTCACCGGTCTAGGTGTAGAGGACGTCCCCTTGTCACTGTCACCGGTCTAGGTGTAGAGGACGTCCCCTTGTTACTGTCACTGGTCTAGGTGTAGAGGACGTCCTCTTGTCACTGTTACCGATCTAGGTGTAGAGGACGTCCCCTTGTCACTGTCACCGGTCTAGGTGTAGAGGACGTCCCCTTGTCACTGGTCTAGGTGTAGAGGACGTCCCCTTGTCACTGGTCTAGGTGTACAGGACGTCCCCTTGTCACTGTCACTGGTCTAGGTGTAGAGGACGTACCCTTGTCACTGTCACCGGTCTAGGTGTAGAGGACGTCCCCTTGTCACTGTGAATGGTCTAGGTGTAGAGGACATCCCCTTGTCACTGTCACTGGTCTAGGTGTAGAGGACGTCCCCTTGTTACTGTCACTGGTCTAGGTGTAGAGGACGTCCCCTTGTTACTGTCACTGGTCTAGGTGTAGAGGATGTCCCCTTGTCATTGTCACCGGTCTAGGTGTAGCGGACGTCCCCTTGTCACTGTCATTGGTCTAGGTGTAGAGGACGTCCCCTTGTCACTGTCACCGGTCTAGGTGTAGAGGACGTCCTCTTGTCACTGTCACCGGTCTAGGTGTAGAGGACGTCCCCTTGTCACTGTCACCGGTCTAGGTGTAGAGGACGTCCCCTTGTCACTGTCACCGGTCTAGATGTAAAGGACGTCCCCTTGTCACTGTCACTGGTCTAGGTGTAGAGGACGTCCCCTTGTCACTGTCACTGGTCTAGGTGTAGAGGACATCCCCTTGTTACTGTCACTGGTCTAGGTGTAGAGGACGTCCCCTTGTCATTGTCACTGGTCTAGGTGTAGCGGACGTCCCCTTGTCACTGTCACTGGTCTAGGTGTAGAGGACGTCCCCTTGTCACTGTCACTGGTCTAGGTGTAGAGGACGTCCCCTTGTTACTGTCACTGGTCTAGGTGTAGAGGATGTCCCCTTGTCATTGTCACCGGTCTAGGTGTAGCGGACGTCCCCTTGTCACTGTCACTGGTCTAGGTGTAGAGGACGTCCCCTTGTCACTGTCACCGGTCTAGGTGTAGAGGACGTCCCCTTGTCACTGTCACTGGTCTAGGTGTAGAGGACGTCCCCTTGTCACTGTCACCGGTCTAGGTGTAGAGGACGTCCTCTTGTCACTGTCACCGGTCTAGGTGTAGAGGACGTCCCCTTGTCACTGTCACTGGTCTAGGTGTAGAGGACGTCCCCTTGTCACTGTCACCGGTCTAGGTGTAGAGGACGTCCCCTTGTCACTGTCACCGGTCTAGGTGTAGAGGACGTCCCCTTGTCACTGTCACCGGTCTAGGTGTAGAGGACGTCCCCTTGTCACTGTCACCGGTCTAGCTGTAGAGGACGTCCCCTTGTCACTGTCACCGGTCTAGGTGTAGAGGACGTCCCCTTGTCACTGTCACCGGTCTAGGTGTAGAGGACGTCCCCTTGTCACTGTCACCGGTCTAGGTGTAGAGGACGTCCCCTTGTCACTGTCACCGGTCTAGAGGACGTCCCCTTGTCACTGTCACCGGTCTAGGTGTAGAGGACGTCCTCCTGTCACTGTTACCGATCTAGGTGTAGAGGATGTCCCCTTGTCACTGTCACCGGTCTAGGTGTAGAGGACGTCCCCTTATCACTGGTCTAGGTGTAGAGGATGTCCCCTTGCCACTGGTCTAGGTGTAGAGGACGTCCTCTTGTCACTGTCACTGGTCTAGGTGTAGAGGACGTCCCCTTGTCACTGTCACTGGTCTAGGTGTAGAGGACGTCCCCTTGTCGCTGTCACTGGTCTAGGTGTAGAGGACGTCCCCTTGTCACTGTCACCGATCTAGGTGTAGAGGACGTCCCCTTGTCACTGTCACCAGTCTAGGTGTAGAGGACGTCCCCTTGTCACTGGTCTAGGTGTAGAGGACGTCCCCTTGTCACTGTCACTGGTCTAGGTGTAGAGGACGTCCCCTTGTCACTGTCACCGGTCTAGGTGTAGAGGACGTCCCCTTGTCACTGTCACCGGTCTAGGTGTAGAGGACGTCCCCTTGTCACTGTCACTGGTCTAGGTGTAGAGGACGTCCCCTTGTTACTGTCACTGGTCTAGGTGTAGAGGAGGTCCCCTTGTTACTGTCACTGGTCTAGGTGTAGAGGATGTCCCCTTGTCATTGTCACCGGTCTAGGTGTAGCAGACGTCCCCTTGTCACTGTCATTGGTGTAGGTGTAGAGGACGTCCCCTTGTCACTGTCACCGGTCTAGGTGTAGAGGACGTCCCCTTGTCACTGTCACTGGTCTAGGTGTAGAGGACGTCCCCTTGTCACTGTCACTGGTCTAGGTGTAGAGGACGTCCCCTTGTCACTGTCACCGGTCTAGGTGTAGAGGACGTCCCCTTGTCACTGTCACCGGTCTAGGTGTAGAGGACGTCCTCTTGTCACTGTTACCGATCTAGGTGTAGAGGACGTCCCCTTGTCACTGTCACTGGTCTAGGTGTAGAGGACGTCCTCTTGTCACTGTTACCGATCTAGGTGTAGAGGACGTCCCCTTGTCACTGTCACTGGTCTAGGTGTAGAGGACGTCCCCTTATCACTGGTCTAGGTGTAGAGGATGTCCCCTTGTCACTGGTCTAGGTGTAGAGGACGTCCTCTTGTCACTGTCACTGGTCTAGGTGTAGAGGACGTCCCCTTGTCACTGTCACTGGTCTAGGTGTAGAGGACGTCCCCTTGTCGCTGTCACTGGTCTAGGTGTAGAGGACGTCCCCTTGTCACTGTCACTGGTCTAGGTGTAGAGGACGTCCCCTTGTCACTGTCACCGGTCTAGGTGTAGAGGACGTCCCCTTGTCATTTTCACCAGTCTAGGTGTAGAGGACGTCCCCTTGTCACTGTCACCGGTCTAGGTGTAGAGGACGTCCCCTTGTTACTGTCACTGGTCTACGTGTAGAGGACGTCCCCTTGTCACTGTCACTGGTCTAGGTGTAGAGGACGTCCCCTTGTCACTGTCACTGGCCTAGGTGTAGAGGACGTCACCTTGTCACTGTCACTGGTCTAGGTGTAGAGGACGTCCCCTGGTCACTGTCACTGGTCTAGGTGTAGAGGACGTCTCCTTGTCACTGTCACCGGTCTAGGTGTAGAGGACGTCCCCTTGTCACTGTCACTGGTCTAGGTGTAGAGGACGCCCCCTTGTCACTGGTCTAGGTGTAGAGGACGTCTCCTTGTCACTGTCACCGGTCTAGGTGTAGAGGACGTCCCCTTGTCACTGTCACCGGTCTAGGTGTAGAGGACGTCCCCTTGTCACTGTCACCGGTCTAGGTGTAGAGGACGTCCCCTTGTCACTGTCACCGGTCTAGGTGTAGAGGACGTCCCCTTGTCACTGTCACTGGTCTAGGTGTAGAGGACGTCTCCTTGTCACTGTCACCGGTCTAGGTGTAGAGGACGTCCCCTTGTCACTGTCACTGGTCTAGGTGTAGAGGACGTCTCCTTGTCACTGTCACCGGTCTAGGTGTAGAGGACGTCCCCTTGTCACTGTCACCGGTCTAGGTGTAGAGGACGTCCCCTTGTCACTGTCACTGGTCTAGGTGTAGAGGACGTCCCCTTGTCACTGTCACTGGTCTAGGTGTAGAGGACGTCCCCTGGTCACTGTCACAGGTCTAGGTGTAGAGGACGTCCCCTTGTCACTGTCACCGGTCTAGGTGTAGAGGACGTCCCCTGGTCACTGTCACTGATCTAGGTGTAGAGGACGTCCTCTTATCATTGTCACTGGTCTAGGTGTAGAGGACGTCCCCTTGTCACTGTCACTGGTCTAGGTGTAGAGGACGTCTCCTTGTCACTGTCACCGGTCTAGGTGTAGAGGACGTCCCCTTGTCACTGTCACCGGTCTAGGTGTAGAGGACGTCCCCTTGTCACTGTCACTGGTCTAGGTGTAGAGGACGTCTCCTTGTCACTGTCACCGGTCTAGGTGTAGAGGACGTCCCCTTGTCACTGTCACTGGTCTAGGTGTAGAGGACGTCCCCTTGTCACTGTCACTGGTCTAGGTGTAGAGGACGTCCCCTGGTCACTGTCACAGGTCTAGGTGTAGAGGACGTCCCCTGGTCACTGTCACAGGTCTAGGTGTAGAGGACGTCCCCTTGTCACTGTCACCGGTCTAGGTGTAGAGGACGTCCCCTGGTCACTGTCACTGGTCTAGGTGTAGAGGACGTCCTCTTATCATTGTCACTGGTCTAGGTGTAGAGGACGTCCCCTTGTCACTGTCACTGGTCTAGGTGTAGAGGACGTCCCCTGGTCACTGTCACAGGTCTAGGTGTAGAGGACGTCCCCTGGTCACTGTCACAGGTCTAGGTGTAGAGGACGTCCCCTTGTCACTGTTACCGGTCTAGGTGTAGAGGACGTCCCCTGGTCACTGTCACTGGTCTAGGTGTAGAGGACGTCCCCTTGTCACTGTCACTGGTCTAGGTGTAGAGGACGTCCTCTTATCATTGTCACTGGTCTAGGTGTAGAGCACGTCCCCTTGTCACTGTCACTGGTCTAGGTGTAGAGGACGTCCCCTTGTCACTGTCACTGGTCTAGGTGTAGAGGACGTCCCCTTGTCACTGGTCTAGGTGTAGAGGACGTCCCCTTGTCACTGTCACTGGTCTAGGTGTAGAGGACATCCCCTGGTCACTGTCACTGGTCTAGGTGTAGAGGACGTCCCCTTGTCACTGTCACCGGTCTAGGTGTAGAGGACGTCTCCTTGTCACGGTCACTGGTCTAGGTGTAGAGGACGTCCTCTTATCATTGTCACTGGTCTAGGTGTAGAGCACGTCCCCTTGTCACTGTCACTGGTCTAGGTGTAGAGGACGTCCCCTTGTCACTGTCACTGGTCTAGGTGTAGAGGACGTCCCCTTGTCACCGGTCTAGGTGTAGAGGACGTCCCCTTGTCACTGTCACTGGTCTAGGTGTAGAGGACATCCCCTGGTCACTGTCACTGGTCTAGGTGTAGAGGACGTCCCCTTGTCACGGTCACTGGTCTAGGTGTAGAGGACATCCCCTTGTTACTGTCACTGGTCTAGGTGTAGAGGACGTCCCCTTGTCACTGTCACTGGTCTAGGTGTAGAGGACATCCCCTGGTCACTGTCACTGGTCTAGGTGTAGAGGACGTCCCCTTGTCACTGTCACTGGTCTAGGTGTAGAGGACGTCCCCTTGTCACCGGTCTAGGTGTAGAGGACGTCCCCTTGTCACTGTCACTGGTCTAGGTGTAGAGGACATCCCCTGGTCACTGTCACTGGTCTAGGTGTAGAGGACGTCCCCTTGTCACGGTCACTGGTCTAGGTGTAGAGGACATCCCCTTGTTACTGTCACTGGTCTAGGTGTAGAGGACGTCCCCTTGTCACTGTCACTGGTCTAGGTGTAGAGGACGTCCCCTTGTCACCGGTCTAGGTGTAGAGGACGTCCCCTTGTCACTGTCACTGGTCTAGGTGTAGAGGACATCCCCTGGTCACTGTCACTGGTCTAGGTGTAGAGGACGTCCCCTTGTCACGGTCACTGGTCTAGGTGTAGAGGACATCCCCTTGTTACTGTCACTGGTCTAGGTGTAGAGGACGTCCCCTTGTCACTGTCACTGGTCTAGGTGTAGAGGACATCCCCTGGTCACTGTCACTGGTCTAGGTGTAGAGGACGTCCCCTTGTCACGGTCACTGGTCTAGATGTAGAGGACGTCTCCTTGTCACGGTCACTGGTCTAGGTGTAGAGGACATCCCCTTGTTACTGTCACTGGTCTAGGTGTAGAGGACGTCCCCTTGTCACTGTCACTGGTCTAGGTGTAGAGGACATCCCCTGGTCACTGTCACTGGTCTAGGTGTAGAGGACGTCCCCTTGTCACGGTCACTGGTCTAGATGTAGAGGACATCCCCTTGTCACGGTCACTGGTCTAGGTGTAATAATATCCTTAGAAAGTTCTTTGTATTGTCCCTTCATGTATTTGTACATTGTTATTAGATCTCCCCGGAGAGACTTTTCTCTAAACTGAATAACCCCCAGTCTGTTAACCTCTTGTTGTCCTCCAGTCCCGCCATTCCCCTAATAATATTCTAAGTGTGGCCGCACCAGTGATTTGTATAGAGATAGAACTATGTCCTTGTCATGACAATCTCGACCTCTTTTGATGCATCCCATAATTGTATTTGCCTTGGCAGCAGCTGCCTGACACTGGTCACTACAGGTAAGCTTACTGTCCCCCAAAATCCCTAAGTCTCTCTCATTGGCAGTCTTAGGGTGCATTCACACTGCGTAACGCCAGCATGTATCACAGCCGTACACGCCGGCGCTACGGCAGGGCTGCCGAACACTTCCCATTCATTTCTATGGGCAGCGCTCATATGCCGGCTCCCGTAGAAATGAATGGGAACTGCTTTATACGCTGCTGATTCTAAACGTGATTTTACATTCAGAATCAGTCACCATATCCGTAGTGTGAATGCACCCTTACCCAGTAATTTACTATTAAGTCCATAGTCAGACATTATATTACGCCGACCAAAGTGCGTTACCTTACATTTATCTACATTAAACTTCATTTGCCAAGTCTCCGCCCCCCCCATGCTTCCAGTTTCCTTAGATCCCCCTGTAATATTCTACTATCCTCCTCATTATTGATTTCCTTAAAAAGTTTAGTATCATCTGCAAATACAGACACCCTGCTCTGTAATATGGACCCCCTGCTGTGTAATATGGACGCCCTGCTCTGTAATATGGACCCCCTGCTCTGTAATATGAACACCCTGCTCTGTAATATGGACCCCCTGCTCTGTAATATGGACCCCCTGCTGTGTAATATGGACACCCTGCACTGTAATATGGACCCCCTGCTCTGTAATATGGACCCCCTGCTCTGTAATATGGACCCCCTGCTCTGTAATATGGACCCCCTGCTCTGTAATATGGACCCCCTGCTGTGTAATATGGACCCCCTGCTCTGTAATATGGACCCCCTGCTCTGTAATATGGGCCCCCTGCTCTGTAATATGGACCCCCTGCTCTGTAATATGGACCCCCTGCTGTGTAATATGGACCCCCTGCTGTGTAATATGGACCCCCTGCTGTGTAATATGGGCCCCCTGCTCTGTAATATGGGCCCCCTGCTCTGTAATATGGGCCCCCTGCTCTGTAATATGGACCCCCTGCTCTGTAATATGGACCCCCTGCTCTGTAATATGGACCCCCTGCTCTGTAATATGGACCCCTGCTCTGTAATATGGACACCCTGCTCTGTAATATGGACCCACAACACTCTCTTGGGTGAAAATTGTGGGGGTCGGCCACAGCTTTATTAAATAAACACATCAGCAGAACCCTGCTACCCCCCTCTATTTCAAGACAAGTCGCGTCACCAGAATGCGCCACCACCGCCGGCAGTGTGCATGTGCTTGATGTTCAGCGGGTGACGCGCCTCTCATCTTCTACTCCAGATAACCAAAAGCTAGGAGGGGAGGCGCAAGGTCCCGCCACCGGAACCTGATGTAAACCTACAAAGGGGTCCGACCCCCCCCTCCAAGAGCATAAACAACACCTGCTCAATCCCATCCTGAAGCCCAGACAAGAAAATATCTAGCCCAATATCGGTCAAATGGACACCATCTCTGCGGAGCAGCGCCTGGTTATCACCCTCCAGCTGTCTGTGCCTAACCACCACCCCAGCATGGGAGTGCAGATGTCGCGACACCCGCAAGTTAAGAAGTCGTCTGGCCCGTTCCAAAGCCGCTGGATCACGAGCATCTCGCCAGCGGGCCCTGGGCACCACCTCCGACCAGACAATCACCACATCAGGGAAGAACGCTGGAAACCGATCCAAATCCGAGCGGATCAACGATATCAGTTCGGACAAGCGTACCACACCTAAATCGTTGCCACCCGCATGAAACACCAGCACCACAGGGGCCTGGGAGGATCTTCCAATCACCGCGACCTCACTGAACACTCGTAGCGGCATGATGCGAAGAAGCGACAGTGCCCTTCATTAAACATCCAGCAGGCACCAGGTCTGCGAACGGCCGCGGAGGGAGGACCAGCTCCCCCCGCAGCTGCGGATGGAAAGGGAGAAGCTACTGGCTTCGGCGAGAGCATCAGTTGAATCCAGATGTCGGTGGCTTTAGAAGCCCAACCGACCTCCGGCTGAAGCGCCAACCGACGCCGGAACTCCTCATCGTACTTCCACCATGCCATTCCCCCATAGAGTTTGTGAGCTGAAAAATAGTCTCCAAGTACACAAATAGCTCAGCCGCCACTTCAGGAGCCGACTGACAGAGAATGCAAGAATATATCGCAAAGGCTTGCAACCAATTTCGAAAATGTTTTAGCCACTCTTGGCTTTCTGTCATCACCCCGACCAAACCCCCTTTCTCTATCTACCATGACTTGTTCAGGAGACAACAAAAGCCAAATATCAATATATTCACCACTCGTAATCTTGTGCCTAAGCTCAGCCGATACATGAGTACCCAGCGGAGTCACAGCACAGAAATAAGAATCTCTAAATCGCAAACCTGAAGGAGGGGGAACCGGCTCAGGCTGCGTCACTACCGCCCCTGGGGAAGCAAGTGACTGCCCCCTACCTTCCAACTGTGTAACCATGGCTTTTAGAATATCTAACATATCGCCACCAGCCGGTGGCATCTGCGAAGACCAAGCCTGTAACCAAGTGAACTCACCAGCCGGAATCACTGGAGGCTGCGCCGAAACTACCAGGGATGGAGGCAGCGGAGCTGATACAGGAGCAGGCTCAGGTACCGCAACAGCAGGCACGACTGGATCGCCCTGGGCGGAACCATAGTCACTTCTCCCACTCCGCTTCCTGGAACTCCTGCTATAGTGCGAGCGACGTGACCTGCACGAACCCCGAGACGATGAAGTCGAACAGGACTCCGACCTACGCCTATCATACCGAGACTCACGATGCCTGCGCCGACTCAGAGATCTGGACCAACTACGGTAACGACGGGACCGACCAGACCGCAAGGACACCTCATCAGCCCCAGAGCTCCTGTAGGAGCGGGCCCTAGACTCCCACGCCCGACTAGATGATGAAAGGGGGTGAGGACGCGGCAAGACATGAGGAGTCCTGGGCACATAATCTACTTCAAAGAACCCCTCCTTACTCTCTGGGACTATATCAGGGGAAGCCGCAGCAGCACTTAGACCCGCCGGTAAAGGAGCGGCAGAGGAGGCCTGGGGAGAAACACCAGCTACCATAGCATGGGAAACAGCCGCACTGTCAGACCCAGCTGCCGCAGGAGCAGCAGCCACCCTCCCAAACCACCGCGCCAATCTACCCGGCGGCAGTGGAGGAGCTAAGGGAACAGCAAGAACCATGGGATTACTAGGCCCCACTGGAGCTGACACGGCCTGGGCCTGCTGGGAGGACACCATAAGGGGGCACTCCCTTCAGGGACATGAGGAACAGGGGCACCGGATGCTGTCGCCGTCCCAGGGGACGCATGGCTCAAAATGGCCGAAAGGGGCGGAGCATCACCCCCCATAGCCACAGTAGCCATGTGCTCAGCAGGCCCGCGCCCACGAGACCTGGTGCCGGCACTACCTGACAGGGAACTCGTGCGCCGCCCGGTATGCGCAAGATATAGAGTGCGCGGCCCTTCCCCCGTGCCGGAGCCCTACTCTGGGCACTAGGGGTCGTATCAGGAGACAGCCACACAGGAGGCCTCGCCGTCCTGCTAGGACGGGTGGAGGCCGCCCGCTGCGACTCCGGTGGAGCAGGAGGCAAGCTGGACTCCCCGCTCACAGTGAGCAGGGACTCCAGCCACGCTGTCCCCTCATCTCTTACCCATTGCTGCAGTAACTCCATGAGCTGCTGTTGCTGGGTAGTCTCAGCCATCGATGCTGGCGGTCTCGCGGTCTTCTTACTCCGACGCTGGCGGGGATCAAAGAGGAAGTCCCTGTCCAGCACCGGAGCCTAAATACGGCTGTCAAGCCCCGCCCAGGCCAGCGTCAGTCGCCGGGAGGGGGAGGAGGAAGGAGAGGAGCATGACACCACGCTAGGTCAAGACCCGGACGACTTATGCAGCTGTCCGGGTCACAGGACCCCCTGCTCTGTAATATGGACCCCCTGCTTTGTAATATGGACCCCCTGCTCTGTAATATGGACACCCTGCTCTGTAATATGGACCCCCTGCTCTGTAATATGGACACCCTGCTCTGTAATATGGACACCCTGCTCTGTAATATGGACCCCCTGCTCTGTAATATGGACCCCATGTCACCTCCACCTCAAAAACATCTCCAGAATACACCCTTTCCTTACCAGAGATACACTAAAGACACTTATTGTCTCTCTGATTCATTCTCGCCTTGACTACTGTAACTCCTTACTAATCCGTCTTCCCCTTACTAAACTCTCTCCTCTACAATCTATTCTGAATGCAGCGGCCAGGCTCATCTATCAGGCTAGACGCTACAGCGAGGCCTCTGGTCTGTGCCAGTCACTACATTGGCTGCCTATTCATTATAGAATAAAATATAAAGTTCTCCCCCTCCCCCACAAGGCTCTCCATAATGCCGCACCTCCTTACATTTCCTCCCTCATCTCTGTCTACCGCCCAACCCCCGCTCTCCGCTCACTCAATGATCTAACACTTCCATCCTCTATTATCAGAACCTCCCCCGCTCGTATACAAGACTTCTCCCGAGCTGCACCACTTCTCTGGAATGCTCTACCCCGGACAATAAGATTAACTCCCAACTTCTACAGTTTCAAACGCAAACTAAAGACGCATCTTTTCAGACAAGCCTATCACAATTCCTAATGCACAAAATTGTCTGACCCCTGTATAAGCAATGCCGCCCCTGCTACCTCCTGTGTCACCCCCTCTACCTCATAGATTGTAAGCTCTTTTGAGCAGGGCCCTCAGTCCCATTGTGTGAAATGACGTTCTTTGTTATGTATGTCTGTATCTGAACCCTATAAATTGTACAGTGCTGCGGAATATGTTGGCGCTATATAAATAAAATGTATTATTATTACCCCTGCTCTGTAATATGGACGCCCTGCTCTGTAATATGGACCCCCTGCTGTGTAATATGGACCCCCTACTCTGTAATATGGACCCCCTGCTCTGTAATATGGACCCCCTGCTCTGTAATATGGACCCCTGCTCTGTAATATGGACCCCTGCTCTGTAATATGGACCCCCTGCTGTGTAATATGGACCCCCTGCTGTGTAATAGGGACCCCCTGCTGTGTAATATGGACCCCCTGCTCTGTAATATGGACCCCTGCTCTGTAATATGGACCCCCTGCTCTGTAATATGGACCCCTGCTCTGTAATATGGACACCCTGCTCTGTAATATGGACCCCCTGCTGTGTAATATGGACCCCCTGCTGTGTAATAGGGACCCCCTGCTGTGTAATATGGACCCCCTGCTCTGTAATATGGACCCCTGCTCTGTAATATGGACCCCTGCTCTGTAATATGGAGCCCCTGCTCTGTAATATGGACACCCTGCTCTGTAATATGGACCCCCTGCTGTGTAATATGGAGCCCCTGCTCTGTAATATGGACCCCCTGCTGTGTAATATGGACCCCTGCTCTGTAATATGGACCCCCTGCTGTGTAATATGGACACCCTGCTTTGTTTTTTGTTTAATCTCTTTTTATTGAAGATTTCAAATGTACAGCCATTACAAATGCAACAAATAAGTAGTAAAATTCACCTTCACTGGGACAGAATAACATTAGAAAAGAGCTACAAACTATGAGCTTAACATTGCAGTCAGGTAAAGAACATCATCACAGTACATGTGTCAGAGGAAAATGGATAAAAACAACATAACTCTGGATATGTAGAAGGCAGAGAAGAGGAAAAGCACAGCAAGAGGAGTAAAGGAGGAAAGAGAGAGGGGGAGAAGGAGGGGGAAGGGGCCAAAGGAGAGGAACGGAGAAGGGGGAGGAGGACTAAAGCAAAATGTACAAATAGATATAGTAACCACTTTAAATCACAAGAAGTTATCCAAACAGTTTCCCCCATCTAGACCAGATCTTCACATATTTATCATGCTTCCTCTCTTTCCAACTATGTAATTCTTCAGAGCGTGCCACCTGATGCACTGTCTATCCACAAATCTATCGTTGGGGGGAGAGGCATTCAGCCAGAATAAGGGGATTAACGATTTTGCTACTCCGATCAATTGCGACCATAAAGCTTTTTTGTTGGGGCTCAGAGATCCATCTGGGCCCGATAAAAGAACGTTATCTGGAAAGAGTGGCGCCGAGATGTGCAATATTTTGTTAATTTGAATTTCAATCTCACTCCAAAAGGGCTGGATCAAGTCACAGGACCACCATATATGCATCGTAGTTCCAGGCCCGCGGTGGCATCGCCAGCAAAGATCCGAATCCCTAAGGCCATGACGAAAAAGCCAATCTGGAGTGTGATAGCATCGGCTAAGTATTTTATAGGGAAGTTCTTGCAGTCTCACACAAACAGATGGACTATGAGAATATCTTAGGATGTGGTCCACATCTTCTGCAGAAAATTGGAGAGCTACCGTATATACTCGAGTATAAGCCGACCCGAATATAAGCCGACCCCCCTAATTTTACCACAAAAAACTGGGAAAACTTATTGACTCGAGTATAAGCCTAGGGGGGAAATGCAGCAGCTACTGGAAAATTTCAAAAATTAAAATGGTCGTAGTTTTTGGGTGAAGTAGATGCTGGATGCTGGGGAAGGGGAGGGGGTGTTTTGGTTGTCTGTCTGCCCCTTCCCTGAGCCTGAGGACTGTTTTTTTTTTCCCCACTTGGAATTCAGCCTGGCTGACTATCTGCAGTGCTCCTATTAACCCCTTCCTGATGGAACAGGAGCACTGCAGATCCCCTATATTCAGTAGACCAGGCACTGTCAGACACAGGGATACCTAATGTGTATAATGTGTTTCACAGTCATTTTCTACTTTTGTATGTATTCTAGGGAAAGGAGGGATTAAGAACTTTTATTTAAAAAAAAAAAAAATTTTTGCACTATTTTATGGGAGATTCTATACATGTGGCTGGTCATAAACCCCCCTCACCCTCCTTTTTTTTTTGCTGACTCGAGTATCAGCCGAGGGGGGCTTTTTCAGCTCAAAAACTGGGCTGAAAAATTCGGCTTATACTCGAGTATATACAGTAATTGGAGAGTTGGTTCAGAGAAAGGCGTGAGCATAGCTTTACAGGAGGCAATCTTCCTCTGGGATGGGAGGAGCGAAGTCAAGCCTTTCTCAAACGGAGTGAGAGGTCTACAGGGGGTCGAGGAAAGTAAAAGTTTCCTGAGAATAGTAGTGAGTTGTGCGAGATCTATGAAATTCAGTTTCATCCCAGGAAGAAGGTTTTGAAGTTGTTGCTGAGAAATTGGCAAAGTATTGTGAAACAGGTCCTTCAGTTGAAGATTTTTCAGCAACTGCCAGAGGGAGGTATCAAACGTAAGTCCAGTTACCTTCGTCAGGAGGAGAAAGGGGGTCAAGGTTGCTGGTAAAATCGGCGAAGGAGCGGGAGCCAATTGTTCCTTATGTTCGAGCCAAGTTTCATAGGGACCCCTCAGAAGGATAGAGATCTCAGAACGGGTAACCACAGAGAGTGTAGCAGGTTGGGGCCAAACAGTTCATTCGCCAAATCTGTCGTCAAGGAATATTTATACATCCATCTGGAGAGTTGTATTGATTTATAATATGTCCGCATGTCTGCTAATGCAATGTCCCCTTGTTTCTTTCCTTTAGTGAGCAATGAATACGAACGTCGCGGAGGCTTGTGTATCCAAAGGAAAGTAGAGAAGAGCCTCTTCAACAGCGGAAAAAAGGACTTTGGTAAGTATATAGGCAACATTTGTAAAAGATACATAACCTTAGGGAGCACATACATCTGTAAAAGATTCCTCCTCCCTAGCCAGGACAAATATGGAAAATCATAGCCTTGTAGGGTAGACTAAGTCTTTTAGCAAGGGAGAGAAGTGTAATGGGTACACACTGCTTAGATCAGAGGGTAGATGAATACCTAAATATTTAATCCATGTGTCTTTCCAAACATAAGGGACCAGTGGTTTCAGTGGAGAAACCTGGGGAGCTGGGATGGAGACTGGGACGGAGTAATTGGAAAGAGATCCATAAACATCAATGAGGGACTGTAATTCGGGAAGGGCTGTCAACGGGTTGGATAGGAGGAATAAGACGTCATCAGCAAAAGCCAATGAGCTAATCGATCCGTTTGCTACCGAAAAACCTTGGCTATGGGGATTCTGCCGCACTGCCTGCAGAAACGTCTCTAGAGTAAGGACAAACAAGGTAGGCGAGAGGGGGAAGCCCTGCCTGGTGCCATTTGTAATTTCAAAATAGGGGGAAAGGGATCCATTAATCCGTAACCTAGCATGTGGTTGCGCATAAAGGGAGAGGATTGCCTGTACAAGGAGCGAACCCAAAAGCCTTAAGGGCTTCAGACATAGACAACCAATTCACACGGTCCAATGCTTTTTCAGTATCAACACTCAGAAGCATCAGAGGGCGATTTGACCGTTTGGCCAGGTCAATAATATGCAATAGCTTACGGGTATTTTCTTTACCTTCCCTCCCTTTAATGAAACCCACTTGTTCTTCATTAATTGATTGCGGGACTAGGTCTCTCAAGCGTAGAGCGAGAAGTTTGGCCCGGACTTTCACATCATGATTTAGCAAAGAAATTGGCCTGTAATTCCAGCAATCCGTGGGGTCTTTACCCTCTTTGTGTATAAGGGTAATGTGTGCCTCCTGAGACTGACGCATCCTAGGGACACCTTGGAGGAGAGCATTACAGAATGAGGTGAGATGTGGGACAAGAACTGTGTGAAATATCGCATAATAATGAGAAGTAAGCCCATCCGGACCAGGGCTTTTGCCACTCGGGAAGCTACAGAGGGAGGATTTAACTTCAGATTCGGTGACTGGTGATAATAGAGCTAATTTGTCTTGTTCCTTGAGAGATGGCAAATGCAGTGAACTTAGGAAGAGCTATATACGGCTGAGCTTGTCATCTGGGCTATCGGACGAGAAGGGTGGATGGCAATGGGTGTTCTCTTCTAAATTATATAGAGAGGAGTAATATCTGTGAAACGCTTCAGCTATATCAGGCGTGTCGTAAACTAGTGAATTATCATCACATTTGATAGCTTCAATATGAGCTCGTGCTCTCTCCTTTCTCTTCATCGCCGTCATAAACCTACCACCCTTATTGCCATGAGCGTATACCCGTACCCTTCAATATAATAGAGCTTTAGCCGAAAAGGCATTAAGAGTCTTTTTCAATTTTTCCCTTAAAACGGTTAAATCGTCGATCGCCAGTAAGGATGCTTTTCTTTTCTGCAATTTGTAACATTAATGAATCTTTCTTTTTTCAGGGCTGAGGCCTTGGCAATGAGAAGCCCACGAATATAGGACTTATGTGCTTCCCACAACAAGGTGGGTGACAAATCAGGGGACTTATTCAACTGGAAGTACAGTTCAATTTCCTTGCCAATTTGTTCTCTAACTTCAGGGTTGTCGAAAACTCTCTCATTTAAGCGCCAGGTCCAAGGCCTGGGGGTGAGCTCAGGAAGGGAAAAAGAGGTAGAGACCGGGGCGTGATCAGAAATACTTATTATTCCAATTAGTGAAGCAGTGATAGGATCTAGAAGAGATTTAGAGCACAAAATATAATCCAAGTCTTGGTGTGAATTGTGGGGTGTGGAAAAGAAAGAATAATCTCTAACCGAGGGCTTGGCTATCCTCCAGGAATCTATCAAATGTAAATCTTGAAGTGTAGTATGTAAACGTCTGATGGCTTTTTGGGACATAGACAATTTTTTTGGAAGAGGAGTCTAGATATGGGTCGAGCAATAAATTTGAGTCACCCCTTAATAAGATTTCACCTTGTGCGAATTGAGAAAGTACCATCAGTGTGCTCAGTAACCAAGCCACCTGACCTTGGTTAGGGGCATAAATCGAGGCCAATGTCATTTGACAGTTAGCTAATCGTCCTTTAATAAAAAGAGCCCTGCCTTCCGCATCAGCATATTGTTGTGTAACTACAAAAGGAAGCGATTTTCTTAAAGCAATCACAAATCCTTTAGAGGAGGAAGTGGGATGTGTGGAATAGTACCACGTGTCAAAATCTGATTTACAGGGCTTAGGAATGTTACCAGCCTTGAAATGAGTTTCCTGTAACATCAGGATATCTGCTTTAAGTTTCCTAGATAAAGTCATAAGCCAATGATGTTTATTAGGGGAATTTAATCCGTTAACATTAAATGAAGTCACAGATACGGGGGTAGGAGTCATAGAGGGCATGTTGTTCATACAATGTCAATGAATGTACCCAACAATGACACAAGCAAAACCGTTTACTAAGTCTACGAACAGTAAGCAGTTACAAGAAATAAAGAAGCTTGAAGAAAGAAAGGAGGGGAGGGAGGGGGAAGAGAGAAGAGGAAGAAAAGGACAAGGAAAGGAAGAGGAGGAAGGTAGAAGAGGAGAGAAGAAGAAAAATAGAAACAGAAGAAAATACCGTGATAAACAAGATCGAGAAAAACAAGAATAACACGTTCAAACAAGGTAGATAAGCTCAGGTGAGACGAACAACTCCCACTGAAGCAGACACTAAGCGAGCAATAAGTAACAGTGAACTAGGGAGGCGTGAGGATAAGTCCTGATCGGGAGAGGACTAAGGAAGGGCCGTCCTATAACAGGTGCATAAGAGGAACAGAATAACCTACTAGCAAGGAACATGTTCAGGTGAGTATTCAACATATAACATTCCAAACTGGTTCATTAGAAGCAAAGCCCGTATCTACTGGGCAATCAATCGTATAACCACTGCAGCCAAGAGAGCACTCGTAGTCAAATAGCATATAAACGTGTAACATCCAAATGACCCGCAATCTCAAAACCCTGGAATCTTCAACAACTCAGGTAAGTCAGGGATCTTGAAAGATTCAGGGAGAACAAACAAAACAGTCAAAGAACGTCCTGATCGGGAGAAAAGATAGATAAAGTATAGAGGAGTAGGTCGGGCAGTAATGAACTCCATCCATGAGTAGCCTAAGGAACCATATTATTGTTGTTGATCTCTAAGAGGGGTTTTCTTCGACTTTGGAGACCGAAATCGAGCAGATTCCGTCCAGGAGGGCAGGGGCGGCAAAGATGGTATAGCACTCAAGTTCCGAGAAGGGAGCCACGAAGGTATATCAAGTGGCTCAATATCTAGAAGAGACCAGACCGCAGCTAAATCTTTCAGGGTATGTATGGCAATACGTTTTCCACCCTGTACAATAGCCAAGCCAAAAGGGTATAACCAAACGTATTGTATATTCCGAGCCCTTAGTTCATCCAATAAGGGTTTGAGGAGCCTTCTCTTAGCCAGGACTGACGGAGCGATATCCTGGTATATGGAGATTTCAGTGCCGTCCAGGGAGACCTGATCTCTAGTATGTTCTGCCGTTAGTATCGCTTGTGTGTCACGGAAAGAGAGGAGACCGCATACGATGTCCCGAGAAGGGTCTCCTCGACGTGGTTTTGGGCGCAAAGCTCTATGTATCCTCTCTGTAACTACTTGCGCTGCACGTTCCGGGCCCAACAATTCTGAAAAAAGGCCTTCCGCCATCTTGGGTAGATCCTCTGGTGTATAGGATTCAGGTATGCCTTTCAGCCGTAAATTCCTCCTACGGCTCCTATTCTCCTGTTCCTCAATCAAGGAGAGAGAGCGATCAAGGAGCTCAGTGTGGCACTGCAGATGGTCAGAGACTATCTCCGCGTTGTCACGTGCAGAGGAATAAGTGTCCTCCAAAGCTTGCACTCTGTGCCCCGTAGCTTTGATTTCAGCCTTGATTGCCACCAACTCGGCTAAGACAGGATTAAGAGCCTTAGATAGTGCTTTTTCAAGTGTTCTGTGTAAAAAATCATGGGAGATGTGTGTGGTACCTGAATCCGAGCGCTCACCTCCTGTTACACTCTCCATTTCAGATTCCTCATCCGACTCCGGATCCCTCTGCAGGTCCGACGCCATCTCGGGCAGGCCGCGTGGAGAAGCGTTCTTCTTTTTCAGGTAGCTCTGTAAGTCCCCCTGTTGTTTAGACATCCTCGGGGTGCCTGGGGTGTCCCCCTGTCTGTCCTTGTTAGTTCTGACCATGTTTGCTAGGTAGGTAATGCAAGACGGCCGTATCAAAGTCCCAGAGCTGTGGAGCTCTAGCAAACAGCAACCACCATGTTACGCGGTCAGGCTCCGCCCCTCATCCTGCTCTGTAATATGGACACCCTGCTCTGTAATATGGACCCCCTGCTCTGTAATATGGACACCCTGCTCTGTAATATGGACCCCCTGCTCTGTAATATGGACCCCCTGCTCTGTAATATGGACCCTCTGCTCTGTAATATGGACCCCCTGCTCTGTAATATGGACCCCCTGCTCTGTAATATGGACCCCGTGCTCTGTAATATGGACCCCCTGCTCTGTAATATGGACCCCGTGCTCTGTAATATGGACCCCCTGCTCTGTAATATGGACCCCCCCTGCTCTGTAATAGGGACCCCCCTGCTTTGTAATAGGGACCCCCTGCTTTTGGGACCTTTATTTGCCTAGAAGTGGCTGAGAGAAGACGCCTCCAGGACGGGGTATCCCTCACCAGGCCCAGAGCTGTAGACTCTTCTATCTTCTACCACAGAACATGGTTTGAAAAATGAGACTAATAAAAAATTGAAAGATTGCAAAAACTTTATTCAGCAAACAGTAGCTTAAGCCAAAAATAAGATGTTTTGTACAAAATTTCTTCCAGAAGACGTATCAGTATAAACCAACATAAGTGAATTGTATGTAGAGTGTTAGCCCGGCTCCCTGTGACTTTCCTGTACATTTCTTATCCACTCCGGGCTCTGCCTCCTCTAATCGACTCCCATCTCCACTCTGATTGACACCTCCCCCCCCCCCCCCCCCGCCCAGGAGTGATGTCATGAAAATACTAAAACCAAAGAGTCGGGGGAGGGTATCTGTTTGCCCCCTTTCTCTGAATTCTGCCCTTGAGCTTCGTTCCAATACAGGTAACAGTTACAGCAGATTTATCACATTATGGGTAGATATGTCCCAAAATAAAAGTTATCATAAAATCCCAGACAATAAACTGCGATAACTTGCAAAAACAAAAAGACCCAAAATTTACAAAATTAAAAAAGCCACAAAAACTAAATTACAGGAAAAAAAAAAACACAAAAAAATGTAAAAGTGAAGATTCAGAACTCCGAATAAGATAAAACAATAAAGCGTCACATCCCGTAATACACAAGTTACATGTGAGGAATAAAATAACATTTGTTGTCTCGTCATATAAATGCGTTTTGGGGGATTTTTACATCCAGGACCCCCCGGACCAGGAACATAAACAATATTTAGTATCAGGAGAGCGAGGTCGGGGGATTATCCACAAGACCAAGCAGACCTCAGGCAAGAGATACCCCCTATCCTGTCGGGGGTCTTCGGGTCGGTCTGATTACTGTAATACCTTCTCACCCTGCTGCCCTCTATATAAGCACCTCCATACCCGCTATCCTGTCGGGGGTCTTCGGGTCGGTCTGATTACTGTAATACCTTCTCACCCTGCTGCCCTCTATATAAGCACCTCCATACCCGCTATCCTGTCGGGGGTCTCCAGGTCAGTCTGATTACTGTAATACCTTCTCACCCTGCTGCCCTCTATATAAGCACCTCCATACCCGCTATCCTGTCGGGGGTCTTCGGGTCGGTCTGATTACTGTAATACCTTCTCACCCTGCTGCCCTCTATATAAGCACCTCCATACCCGCTATCCTGTCGGGGGTCTCCGGGTCAGTCTGATTACTGTAATACCTTCTCACCCTGCTGCCCTCTATATAAGCACCTCCATACCCGCTATCCTGTCGGGGGTCTCCGGGTCGGTCTGATTACTGTAATACCTTCTCACTCTGCTGCCCTCTATATAAGCACCTCCATACCCGCTATCCTGTCGGGGGTCTTCGGGTCGGTCTGATTACTGTAATACCTTCTCACCCTGCTGCCCTCTATATAAGCACCTCCATACCCGCTATCCTGTCGGGGGTCTCTGGGTTGGTCTGATTACTGTAATACCTTCTCACCCTGCTGTCCTCTATATAAGCACCTCCATACCCACTATCCTGTCGGGGGTCTCCGGGTCGGTCTGATTACTGTATTACCTTCTCACCCTACTGCCCTCTATATAAGCTCCTCCATACCCGCTATCCTGTCGGGGGTCTCCGGGTCGGTCTGATTACTGTAATACCTTCTCACCCTGCTGCACTCTATATAAGCACCTCCATACCCACTATCCTGTCGGGGGTCTCCGGGTCGGTCTGATTACTGTAATACCTTCTCACCCTGCTGCCCTCTATATAAGCTCCTCCATACCCGCTATCCTGTCGGGGGTCTCCGGGTCGGTCTGATTGCTGTAATACCTTCTCACCCTGCTGCCCTCTATATAAGCTCCTCCATACCCGCTATCCTGTCGGGGGTCTCTGGGTTGGTCTGATTACTGTAATACCTTCTCACCCTGCTGCCCTCTATATAAGCACCTCCATACCCACTATCCTGTCGGGGGTCTCCGGGTCGGTCTGATTACTGTATTACCTTCTCACCCTACTGCCCTCTATATAAGCTCCTCCATACCCGCTATCCTGTCGGGGGTCTCCGGGTCGGTCTGATTACTGTAATACCTTCTCACCCTGCTGCACTCTATATAAGCACCTCCATACCCACTATCCTGTCGGGGGTCTCCGGGTCGGTCTGATTACTGTATTACCTTCTCACCCTACTGCCCTCTATATAAGCTCCTCCATACCCGCTATCCTGTCGGGGGTCTCCGGGTCGGTCTGATTACTGTAATACCTTCTCACCCTGCTGCCCTCTATATAAGCTCCTCCATACCCGCTATCCTGTCGGGGGTCTCCGGGTCGGTCTGATTGCTGTAATACCTTCTCACCCTGCTGCCCTCTATATAAACACCTCCATACCCGCTATCCTGTCGGGGGTCTTCGGGTCGGTCTGATTACTGTATTACCTTCTCACCCTGCTGCCCTCTATATAAGCTCCTCCATACCCGCTATCCTGTCGGGGGTCCAGGATCAGTCTGATTACTGTAATACCTTCTCACCCTGCTGCCCTCTATATAAACACCTCCATACCTGCTATCCTGTCGGGGGTCTCCGGATCGGTCTGATTACTGTAATACCTTCTCACCCTGCTGCCCTCTATATAAGCACCTCCATACCTGCTATCCTGTCGGGGGTCTCCGGGTCGGTCTGATTACTGTAATACCTTCTCACCCTGCTGCCCTCTATATAAGCACCTCCATACCCGCTATCCTGTCGGGGGTCTCTGGGTCGGTCTGATTACTGTAATACCTTCTCACCCTGCTGTCCTCTATATAAGTACCTCCATACCCGCTATCCTGTCGGGGGTCTCTGGATCGTTCCCTGTTCACCTCCATGGCTTTCCACTTGGCCTTTCACATGATCACACACGTTGACTCTTGGGGTTTGTAAAGAGGACCCATCACCACCTCTATCCGGCTCTCTGCATCCTTCAGTAGGTGCTCGGCATCTGGTTCTGGCATAGGTGTAGTTTTTTCTCTAACTCCCCCCACTCCTGAGCCATTGGTGGTGTTAGTTTTACCAGTCAGTCAGGTCAGTAGTGCTGGACTTGAGCAGACACCGCCTGACAGTATGGAGCACAATTAGCATATTGGGTGTTGAGACGATCAGAAATGATATGACCACTCCTACTGCAGCACTTGGGACAATTCAGTTTCTTCCTCATCCGACGTCGAGTGGCCTGGTACTCCCACTGCTCATGGCTTCGTATTGTGACATTATCCCAAGGCCCTTCGGGGTTGTATATGAGGACCCGGGCCGAGCCTCTCCTTCAGGGTGGTCTTTTCTTCCTTGATAAAGAGCTGTGGGCTTCTTTCCCGTAGAGTCTGGCTAGTTGTAATAAAGAGCTAGCGGGGGGACTTCCTCCTTGGATGGATGGCTCTCTGTGGTTAGTCAGTTGGGTTGGGTGCAATCACTTGCTTCCACTTCTCTACAACTTAGTGGTTGTTTCACTGGAGGAAGCCATGCAAGTGGGAGTGGAGCATAAACAGAGAGAAGTATAATGGAAAGATCTGCGCGGCCTCCAGATTGGCTGCAACGTTTAGGCTACAAATACTAAAAGGAAATGCAAAATACTATGGGAAAAATGCCAGAGTCTTATAAAAACATGAGCTGTGTCACCGAGACCAAGAGGCAGTGCCGGGTATTTCCCACCTACAGAACATCAAAATGGCTATTCCCTTTACTGTATTCCGTCACAGGTAACAAGATTATTCTCCCCTGTGTGACTTCTCTCATGTCTAATAAGATTGGATTTATCTCTAAAACATTTTCCACATTCCGAACATGAATAAGGCTTCTCGCCTGTGTGACTTCTCTCGTGTTTCATAAGATCCGATTTACATGAAAAGAATTTCCCATATTCTGAACATGAATATGGCTTCTCTCCTGTGTGACGTCTCTGATGTATAACAAGATTTCCTTTCGTAGTAAAACATTTCCCACATTCTGAACATGAATATGGCTTCTTTTCTGTGTGACGTCTCTCATGTATAACAAGATTTCCTTTCGTAGTAAAACATTTCCCACATTCTGAACATGAATATGGCTTCTCTCCTGTGTGAAGTCTCTCATGTTCAACAAGATTTCCTTTCATAGTAAAACATTTTCCACATTCTGAACATGAATATGGCTTCTCTCCTGTGTGAAGTCTCTCATGTATAACAAGACTTCCTTTCGTAGTAAAACATTTCCCACATTCTGAACATGAATATGGCTTCTCTCCTGTGTGAAGTCTCTCATGTATAACAAGACTTCCTTTCGTAGTAAAACATTTCCCACATTCTGAACATGAATATGGCTTCTCTCCTGTGTGAAGTCTCTCATGTTCAACAAGATTTCCTTTCATAGTAAAACATTTCCCACATTCTGAACATGAATATGGCTTCTCTCCTGTGTGAAGTTTCTCATGTATAACAAGATTTCCTTTCGTAGTAAAACTTTTCCCACATTCTGAACATGAATATGGCTTCTCTCCTGTGTGAAATCTCTCATGCCTAACAAGACCTTCTTTCATAATAAAACATTTCCCACATTTTGAACATGAATATGGCTTCTCTCCTGTGTGAATTCTCTCATGTACAACAAGATTTCCTTTCGTAGTAAAACATTTCCCACATTCTGAACATGAATATGGCTTCTCTCCTGTGTGAATTCTCTGATGTATAACCAGATCAGTTCTATCTGTAAAACATTTCCCACATTCTGAACATGAATATGGCTTCTCTTCTGTGTGACGTCTCTCATGCTCAACAAGATTTCCTTTCTTAGTAAAACATTTCCCACATTCTGAACATGAATATGGCTTCTCCCCTGTGTGAAGTCTCTCATGTTCAACAAGATTTCCTTTCATAGTAAAACATTTCCCACATTCTGAACATGAATATGGCTTCTCCCCTGTGTGAAGTCTCTCATGTATAACAAGACTTCCTTTCGTAGTAAAACATTTCCCACATTCTGAACATGAATATGGGTTCTCTCCTGTGTGAAGTTTCTCATGTATAACAAGATTTCCTTTCGTAGTAAAACTTTTCCCACATTCTGAACATGAATATGGCTTCTCTCCTGTGTGAAATCTCTCATGCCTAACAAGACCTTCTTTCATAGTAAAACATTTCCCACATTCTGAACATGAATATGGCTTCTCCCCTGTGTGAATTCTCTCATGTATAACAAGATTTCCTTTCGTAGTAAAACATTTCCCACATTCTGAACATGAATATGGCTTCTCCCCTGTGTGAAGTCTCTCATGTATAACAAGACTTCCTTTCGTTGTAAAACATTTCCCACATTCTGAACATGAATATGGCTTCTCTCCTGTGTGACTTCTTCTGTGTGTTACTAGACTTGCACTATTTATGAACTCTCTTCCATATTCCTCACACTGAAACCTTTTCCCGCCTTTCTTCTCAGTACTTGTGGTCACAATCTGTGGTTGGTCAGAAGGTTCCTCATGATTTGGGGGATTATATGATGGATCTGTACTGTGACGTCCTGGATGTACATGAGGGGTAATGAGGTTTTCTCCTGAGGAGCGCTCCATCATATCTTCATCTTCTCCTTTATCACTTACTGATAACAGGACGTTTCCCTCAGAGATCGCACTGGGATTTTCTGTAAGAGTAAAAATAGATTTTATGATTCTTATTGATTTTAGCAGAAATTTAATTTGCATGTTCTATGATTTGCATAGGGTGTGAATCAGGCAATAAGATATCATGTATACATCACTACATCACTGTCACTCGGTAAGGAGACTGTTGTATTGATGCCTGGACGTCCGCTGCCTCCAGGGAGAAACACCAAACAGATTCCAGATAACAGGGTTGTGCATCAATACAAATGGCAATAAGTAAAAGGAAACTAAAGTATTGGCACAAAAAAAAAAAAGTTTCCTTAGCCTCCCCGGCTGCTCAGACGCTGTAGGTCGGTGCAAGTCCTTTCACTCAGTCATGTGGAGTAGAGTACAGTACAGCTTCTGCTGTATCCTCAGTGACAGACGCACGGAGATCATTCCGGCTGGACATAGAATATCCTCTGCTTCTCCGAGAGAAAGTCCAGAATAAGCAGCAGCATTATTACCAGTAACAGGTGGACGCCCTGTAAGACGCCAAACATTAGATGAGCTCCTCACCCCTCGGGGCTGCTCCCCTGCTTATCAGGTATGAGGAACGAGGAGAGTTACTGGACTGGAGCTCTAAGGGGGAACCGACCTGAAGAAACCTGGGACTTCTCCTTCTCCATTCATGACTCCGTACCTGTGGTAACACCTCCTGGAATCTCCTCCTCCACTTCCCTCTTACACAGGTGATGGCCCCTCATCCTCTCTTCTTCAGCCTCCGCTTTAATATCAGTCACATCTTCTCCCTGATTTCTGGCAATGGCTCCATCTGTAGGAAACACACAGTGATGGGATAGATTGCCATGTGATGAGGAGATGATGGGAGTAGTAGTATCTAGAGGAGAAAGTCTCCGCTCCTTACACTGCTGATCAGTCCAGGAATCCGTCTCCTCTTCTGCTTCTTCTTTAATCTCAGCCTTAATGTCCATCAGATCTTCACCCTAAACAGGGAAGAAATAATGTCATATCTTTGGTCCAGTCACTTTATGGTCTGAATATAGCGCCATCTACCTGCTGACTGTCTGGTACATGTATGAGTGCAGGAGCTCCACCCCCTATATAGATGTACCCCAGGACTCAGCAGCGCCATCTACCTGCTGACTGTCTGGTACATGTATGAGTACAGGAGCGGCGAGCTCCACCCCCTATATAGATGTACCCCAGGACTCAGCAGCGCCATCTACCCGCTGACTGTCTGGTACATGTATAAGTGCAGGAGCGGTGAGCTCCACCCCCTATATAGATGTACCCCAGGACTCAGCAGCGCCATCTACCTGCTGACTGTCTGGTACATGTATGAGTGCAGGAGCGGCGAGCTCCACCCCCTATATAGATGTACCCCAGGACTCAGCAGCGCCATCTACCTGCTGACTGTCTGGTACATGTATGAGTGCAGGAGCGGCGAGCTCCACCCCCTATATAGATGTACCCCAGGACTCAGCAGCGCCATCTACCTGCTGACTGTCTGGTACATGTATGAGTACAGGAGCTCCACCCCCTATATAGATGTACCCCAGGACTCAGCAGCGCCATCTACCTGCTGACTGTCTGGTACATGTATGAGTGCAGGAGCGGCAAGCTCCACCCCTATATAGATGTACCCCAGGACTCAGCAGCGCCATCTACCTGCTGACTGTCTGGTACATGTATGAGTACAGGAGCTCCACCCCCTATATAGATGTACCCCAGGACTCAGCAGCGCCATCTACCTGCTGACTGTCTGGGACATGTATGAGTGCAGGAGCGGCGAGCTCCACCCCCTATATAGATGTACCCCAGGACTCAGCAACGCCCCCTACCTGCTGACTGTCTGGGACATTCTCCTCCGGGTAGTCCTGGGAATACAGAGGACTCAGGGAACATCTCTCGGGGGGATTTCTCCTACTGGATCCATCTGTGGAGACACAAACACACAGTGACGGAATACATTAGCTGCTGGAGATCTGTATATACATCAGACACTTCTAGGGTGACTTATGGGGTGACCCTAAATAACTTTCTGCTACACCCCAAGATAATCCAGTCCACCCCACATTGACCCCACCCCCAGGCCTGGAGCTGATGGTCATCAGGGGCAGCAATAAGGGGGATCCCCGACCTCCCCAGCAGCACCTAAGTCCCTGAAATATAAAGATAGAGGGTATAAAGGCCCTGCAGCCCCAGGATGGAGGGATCTGGCCCTATCAGTATATACTTTATATATCTGTGCACGACACGTGTGTTGGGATCCTCAGTATGTTTCTTCTCACTAATGGCACTATAAGATTTCCATACAGACACGTGCAGCCTTCAGTGACTCTGCAGCTAGTCAGGGCTCGGAGATGCTGAACCTACCAGCAGCGGAGGAGGGAGATGTAAAGTCTGTTTCCTGCCCCCCATGTGCCTGCTATTAATTACTGCTTACCCATTAGCTTCCTGAGCTCTGTATATGGCTTCGCTTGCTGTATACTTGAGTACTGACTTTGGCTCATGTACTGGATATTCGCTTCCTTCCCGATCTGACTGTGACCTCTCGGACTGACCCCGTCTTGGACATGTTTCTGATGTAGATATTCCGCGCTCTTCGCTCTCACCAGGTTTATTCTGACTATTTGTAGCTCATCTATTTCTATACTGACGACTTGTGTAATAACCTGATTCCAGATCAGGCCGAGACCATCCGGCCCTGTAGTGGCCTCTGCTTAGATGTCGGGGAGCCTTAGATGAGGGCACTATGAGATTTAGGGAGCGTCTTCTTCTGCTCTCTGTTATCTGCCAGTTGCTGCAGTTTCGGGAACTGCTTTAGAGGCGATTCCATAACAGATAGAAAACCTCACAGTAATGGCTTCCACTATGGAGCAGACGCCGAGCAGAGTGTGAGGCTCTAAGACAGGGCCGGTCCAAGAACTTGCTGTAAATCTCAAGGGCTAGTTGTGGTTTCAGCTCCTGTGAACCCGAGAAGAATCTGCCCGATGCCGTCCCAGTCACAGGTGGAAGGTTAGAACACAAAAAAACCCCAGCCCCCGAAACTAATAGAAGTGGACACAACCCCTTGGCCTTGGGTGAAAGCAGCAGCTCATATACAGAAAGTCCAAAAAATCCAGCTCTGGAAACGCGTTATAATAAAACGTAACCTTTAATAGTCCATTATTAGAATAAGCCCCAAACAATAGCGCTCCGTCCAATAAACAACAAGGGGCAGAAACAATGTGTCTAATAAGAATTCATGAAAACAAACACAAAAAAATATTCTGACACGTTTCCAGGCCCGTGGCTTCTTACTCATAGCATGTGTGAAATGGGTAGAACTCCACAAAGTTATATTGTACCTGTCATACTGGATCCAATATGGCCGCCCGCTGGTGCTCTTAACCCTACACATACAGAACAAAACACAGCGACCCCTGTGTATATACCCCAAATAAATCGCAGCATGGACACGCAATATGATCAGACACGCAATAAACATGTATAGAAGACATTAGTACAAGACCTGGTCAGTGCTGCTCATGGAAAGTCACAATAGGAGGCCGAACATGACAAATACACCCCAAACCAGAGAACCCCGAACCCTGAATGTCGGTGTAATGATGGGGAAGGAGAATATGAGGAGCGGTAATCCAAGATGGAACAGCGACCCCGGTATGTAAGCGCCGAGCAACAAAGCCAGCCGTGTCACCCGGGGGCCGATCATGTGATCAATCTAAAGACCAATAATAATGTCCCGAGCACCGATCCTGCGCTATAGGCGTCACATACGTGACCTGACGTCAAGAGCTCAAATATTACGTGTATATCTTATGCGGATAAAATATTGGTGCAAAAATCATGTGAAATAGAGGGAGGAGTGCGCAGAAATAAAAATAACAAACACACAGAAAAAAATATTTGCAATAAAATAAATTTAATAAAAAAATAAAAATAAAAAAACCTGCATATAATTAATAGTTTTTTGTATTTATTTTAATTTTATTTTTTATTTGGTTGAATATATATATATATTTTTCTGCACCTTGTTATTTATTGGACGGAGCGCTATTGTTTGGGGCTTATTCTATAGATGGACTATTATAAGTTACTTTTTATTTTAATGCGTTTCCAGGGCTGTTTAACTCTTTACAACAAGAGACTAAGGTGTGGTGGGACTGTGAGTCTTTGAAATCGTACACAGATAAAAACATGGTACCAAGAGGTTTACGGTTAAATAAATTCCCGACAACCATCTACAATGAAAAATTTAAAAGTGAATGGGAGAATGCTCTCACAGAGTGCTCCTTAAATTTAATGAAAATTATAATCAAATATGAGGAAGAGAAACTGATTATACTGAAGGAAGAAATAAAAAACATCAAACAGGATCTCTGTAAATATAAAGATAAACCGGAGTTTGATACTGGTTACACTAAAATTCAGGATAAAATAAAATCTTTAGAAGAAGACATCATCAAAATAAAGAAAAATAAGTTTCAAAGAGATAAGGAGGACTTTGAGTCGGGGGAAATTTACAGATGGAATAAACATACTTCCTCCACACCGAAATCGATTCTTAAATTCCATCACAATCACAGAAACAAGAAACGTAAATTTCAACAAACAAAAAGGAGAGTATCCTTTAGTTCTACAGACAAGGACACGGATTTCTCGGATAATGACAATATCTCTCATGATTCTCACAGTTTTTTACAAGCGGAGGATGTCAACAAACACAGACACAGAGACATGATCTCAGAGAAATCAATGGACAGGACAATGGACACAAAAAGGAAGAAGGGAAACGCAAATCGCACAGAGGAGGTCGCAAGCACAAGCGGAAATCCGCGTTATTTCACGCGGAAATATCGGAATTAGAGGATGTGTCCCTTGATCGGGGACAGGGGATGTCCTTTCTTGAGGAAAAAGAGGATAGGAAAGTCATACCCTCAAGTTTAGATGTGTCAAATGAACATAATGTATTAAATTTATCTGATGTAATGCTTTCAACTGAAGATATTAGTCTGTTATCGCATGGTCTGAATTTTGTGCCTAATAACAGGTTTAATCTTTTTACTACTTTGATGGATTTAAACAAATTTATCAGACTATTAGCAATAAGAAAACATTTTATTGAAGCATCAGATGATTATTCCTTTCTAATTAATAGGTCTCACATTAATGAGTATGAGAATTTACAGTTTAGGGAACAATGTTGTCTCCTTGAACTACAAGAATTAGATGGAAACTTTTCGAAAACATGTGATGTGGTGGACATGAAAATGAGGGTGAAAAATCCACAATTTTATCCCTCATCTTCCAGAGCCCCTATTCTTGAACAGTTTCGTTTGACTGTGGAAAGGGACTTAACAAAATTGCAGGAGACCCCTACCATGTATAGAGATAATTTGAGCAAAAAAGAGAGAGCAGCACTTGATCTTTTAGAGAAAAATGACAGATTAACCATTCGTATGGCGGATAAGGGAGGAAAAATAGTTGTCCTTAATAAGGATGACTATCTAAAATCAATCCTCAATATTTTGGAGGACACATCCACATACAAAAAATTGTCAAATGATCCCACTAATCAATTTGCTATGTCCCTCCACAAACTTGTCATCTATGGTGAACAATTAGGAGTTTTCTCTGGTAAAGAGGCGAAGTATCTCATGAATGAAAATCCAGTAATGCCAATTATGCATGGTTTACCTAAAATTCACAAAGGGGTTTTCCCCCCTCCACTCAGACCCATAGTGTCAGGTATAGGGTCTCTAAATGAGAGATTGTGTGACTGGGTTGATCGAATTCTCCAGCCTTTAGTGGTACGTACACCTGGCTATATTCGTGACTCAAAGGAGATACTGAGAATTTTTGATGGGTTTGAGTGGAGGGGGGAATACCAATGGTTGACATGTGATGTGTCGGCCTTGCATCCTTCTATACCACATGATGTGGCATTGCTTGCATTGGGATATCACCTTAAAAAACATTCTACTTTTTCAGCAGAAATTTGTCAATATGTTATAGATGTGGTGGAGTATCTTCTCCATCACAATTTCTTTATGTTTGATGACAGTTTCTATCTGCAGGTTCGGGGGGTACCAATGGGGGCGAGGTTCTCGCCCTCTTTGGCCAACCTGGTGATGTCGTGGTGGGAAAGTAATAGTATCTTCCATGCCAGTAACCCCTTTCGTAATCACATACACTGGTATGGAAGATATATTGATGATTTGCTGATTGTATGGGAAGGTGGTCTAGATCAAATACAGGATTTCGTCAATTACATCAACAGTAACCATCTTAATTTAAGGTTTACACACAATGTCAGTTTGAATACCACAAATTTTTTAGACATTACTTTAACAGGAGATGATGAAACAAAAAGTGTAAAAACACGTCTATATCGCAAGGAAACCTCAGGTAACGCATTGCTACATTTTAAAAGTTCTCATCCGGAACATACAAAACGTTCCCTACCAGTCGGAGAGTTAATTCGATTGAAAAGAGCTTGTAGTGATCACGAAATTTATATCTCTCAGATGGAGACCATGTGTGAGCGATTTAAGGAGAGGAATTATTCACAGTGGTCCATTAATAGAGCCAAACAGATAGTTAATAAAATGGACAGAAAATCTTTATTAACAACCAATAAAAATAAACATAAAAATAGAAATTTAAATAAAAACAGGTTACATTTTTCTACCAGGTATAGTGCAGATTACAAACAAGTTGTGAAAGTGATCAAAAATAATCTAGGAATTCTTAACCAGGATGAAACTTTTAAGAACATAGTCTCGGAGGGGATTAATTTTATACCCAAAAAAGGCAAAACTTTGGGCAATTATCTTTCTCCAAGCCTGGTTCTAAGTAACAAAAACCCCATTTCTGATACTTGGTTGCATATAAAAGGTTTTTACAGATGTGGTACCAACAGATGCCAGGTCTGTAAATATGTACATAAAGATTCTAATTTTACTAACTCTGCGGGAACCAAGAATTATAAAATTGATAGGTACATGAATTGTACCACAGATCATGTGGTATATATGATATCCTGTACCACTTGCAACTTGCATTATATTGGTAGCACAATAAGACCGCTTAAACTGAGAATATCAGAACATGTACATTCCATTCTGAATGAGAATTCGACAAAAATCACAGGGGTAACAAGACATTTTAGAGACACTCATAAAGGAGATGTAGAATCATTCACATTTAAAGCAATAGAGAAGGTTATAAAGCCCAAAAGAGGTGGCAATTGGGACCTTTTGGTACGGGAAAGAGAAGCCTTTTGGATTCTTAAACTGGGAACAAGGATACCTACAGGTATGAATCACAGAAGTGACCTATCTTACATTTATAAATACTAATAATAGGCAGGGCCCTGATTATGTGTCCTTTTGTCTCTTGTTTAATCTAATACTGTACATCATGTCCTTTCATCTTCTGTGGTATTGATAATGTTGCAGTGGTGAAGGCACGCTAATATTATAGAAGTATGTGAAATACCAACACGTTACTTACCTTTAAGATAGAATGTCACGTGGTTGGATCCGGTCTCTTTGGTGTGTATTCACACATGTCTCAGTGGGATTGTATGTGTGTTACTGTTATGTACGGCTTCTCCTCTGTCAAGTTATGTTCGGTCACATAGGTTGTTTGTGTCTTCTTTTGTGTCCTTTGTCCTTTGGTTCTTTTTCCCATACAGTTGTATCAAGCACCTGATAGGTTCATTATGTCAGGTGATACGGGAGGGATCTAGAAACCATATTGTCCATCTTTGTTGAGGGCAGTATTTGACCAGACTTTGTAGGTTTCACCAGGACTATATATATATGTCTATATTTATATCTATCAGTGTTTGCAGAATATCCTGCCATGTAAATAGGTATTTACAATTGAGAATTTTATATATGTACATGCATTTTTTATGCTATTTACTTCCTTTTTTCCAAGCGGTTAGGTATGTGTTTTAATTAGCGCAGGTGTGCATGTGTAGGTCTCCATTATTTATGGAGACATTCATTCACACAGAGTCAGGCTATGAGTAAGGAGCTGACCTAGAGGCTCCGAAACGCGTCAGCCGGACGCTGCCCGCTTTCCCTCCATGCTGGCCACACTGAGCGTTTTTTATATCTAAAATTGAATGTTTTCCAATTTTTGAATATGGATAAATAAAAGCTAAGTTTTATTCAAACTAAGGAGATGCGTGCTGGATGTTTACTTCTACTAGTTGAACCACACCCTGGGCTGAAGGGCAACAAAATCTCCGTGCATCCAACTCAAGCTTTCAGGTGAAGTTCTTCAATACACGTAAGAATTTATACACCCAGTGTTGGATATTGGAACAAGAAGGTGAGCTGACTTCAAATTTTCGACAAGGATATATTATAAGTTACTTTTTATTTTAATGCGTTTCCAGGGCTGGATTTTTATATTTTTTTGAACAGGTGGAAGGTTTCCTAACAGGGATGCTAGTTAAGGCTGGGGGGGGGGGAGGGGGATACTTGGATCGTCTGCAGACCCCAAATAATGACAGGGACTTGTGCCTTACACCCAATGGATTATCTTACCCCATAGATGGCCGTGACCTACGGCGCTGAACAGTCCTATCATTACACACTGACTGATAACATTATTACAGACCCCCCTTATATATATATTACTAGAGGGAGGACGCGGCTTCGCCCGGGTATATTACATGTTATGTTTGTGTAGTGGCCCCATAAGAATTGCCCAGTTTTGCACTGGTGTATTGTGTATGTGCTTTGTGTGTGTGTCCATAAGCGTCATGTGATTATGTGTATCTCTATTTGGATGTCAGTGAAAAACCTGTGATCGATTATTTTGAATACCTGGAGTAAAGCTCTTTTATGTAATACTGTGCGCTGAGCCACGTATCTAATCCTCCGGCGTGTGGTACCGTGTGCTGAGCCACGTATCTAATCCTCTGGTGTGTGATACTGTGTGCTGACCTGTGTATCTAATCCTCTGATGCGTGTATCTCAGTTCGGATATCAGTGTTGTATTGTGCATGTGGAGTGACCGTGTGTATTGCAGAACAGACAGAGAAGAGAACAGACAGATGAGAATTCATGTATATAATATAGAGAGATATAAGAGTGGGGTCTGTAATACAGAGATCATTCAGTATATATATAATGGGGTTACCTAATATACTGACTGGTCACTATTACAGACCCCCCTTATCTCTCTATAGTATAAAAATGAGTGTCCATCTGTCTGTCTGTTCTCTAATGTGAACCAAACGACTGGACCGATCTTCACCAAATTTGACACAGAGATACCTCAGATATCAGGGAAGGTTTAAGACGAGAACCCAACTCATTCGGACGTACCGTTCCGGAGATACAGCATTCCAAACACCCTGACCCCCCCATTAGCCAATACAAACCTGCAAGTCTTTCACTGATATTCCAACTGCAATACACATGGTCACTCCACATGTACAATACAACACTGATATCCAAACTGAGATACACGCATCAGAGGATTAGATAGACAGATCAGCACACAGTATCAGATGTCAGAGGATTAGATACACGCATCTGCACAAAGTTCCACAAGCTGAAGGATTAGATACGTGTGTCGACACACAGTACCACACACCGGAGGATTAGATACACAGGTCAGCACACAGTATAACACAGCAGAGGATTAGATACGCGCATCTGCACAAAGTACCACATGGCTAAAGATTAGATACATGACTCTGCACACAGTTCCACAAGCGGTAGGATTAGATACGCACGTCTGCACACAATACCACACGCCAGAGGATTAGATATGCACGTCTACACACAGTTCCACATGCCGCAGGAATACATACATGCCACTGCACACAATACCACACGCTGGAAGATTGGATACATGCCAATGCACACAGTTACAAATGCCACAGAATTAGATACGCGCATCTACACACAGTTCCACATGCCAGAGGATTAGATATGCGTGTCTGCACAAAGTACCACACGCTGGAGGATTAGATACACAGGTCAGCACACATTATCACACGCCAGAGGATTAGATACGCACGTCTGCACACAGTTCCACATGCCAAAGGATTAGATATGCGAGTCTTCACAAAGTTCCACATGCTGGAGGATTAGATATGCACCTCAACACATAGTACCACACGCGAGAGGATTAGATACACGCGTCTTCACACAGTTCCACATGCCGGAGGATTAGATACGTGCGTCTATACACAGTTCCACATGCTGCACCCAATGGAGGATTAGATACGTACCACTGCACATAATACCACACAGCGAAGGTTTAGATACACACTACTGCACGCAATACCACATGGGGAGGGTTAGATACACACGTCTGCACACAGTACCACACGCCAGAGGATTAGATACACGCGTCTGCACACAGTACCACATGCTGGAGTGTTAGATACATAAGTCAGGACACAGTACCACACGCTGGAGGATTAGATATGCGCATCTGCACACAGTTACACATGGCGCAGCATTAGATATGCATGTCTTTACACAATACCAGAGGATTAGATATGCACATCTGCACACAGTACCACACGCTGGCAGATTAGATACACAAGTCAGCACACAGTACCACACACCAGATATATGCGTATGCACACAGTACCAAGCACCAGAGAATTAGATACGCACGTCTTCACACAATTCCACACGTCAGAAGATTATATATGCGCCACTGCACACAATACCACACAGGGGAGGATTAGATACACGCCACTGCACACAGTACTACACGCCGGAGGATTAGATACACAGCTCTGCACAGAGTACCACATATTAGGGTACGTTCACATGATGTAACGTGGAGCGCGATCTGGCACGTATACACAATATACCGCAAAATCACGTGGCATATACGCTCCTAACTCCCATTGAAATGAATGGGAGCATTTTGAGTGCGTCATCTGCCAGCACGTGTATACGTACCAGATCACGCTCCACGTTACATCGTGTGAATGCACCCTTAGAGTTCTACCCAAGGTTTCTATAGCAACCCAGCCATTTTTCTTCACTACTTTATGTCAGCTTTAAAGAGGCAGGGCGCTGTGAATGACACTGCTACACAAGGTCACATGCACACAGCTTTACTCCAGGTATCCATAACAACTGATCACAGGTTTTTCACTGATATCCGAAATGAGATGCATATGATCACATGACGCTTATGGACACACACAAACCACATACACAATACACCAGTGCAAAACTGGACAATTCTTATGGGGCCACTACACAAACATAACATGTAATATACCCGTGCGAAGCCGCGTCCTCCTGCTAGTATATATATATATGATTTTCTGCCTGTTCTTTATGTGCGACAAAACGACTGGACCGATCTTCACCAAATTTGACACACAGATACATCAGGTGTCTGGGAAGGTTTTAGACCGGACCTCAACTCTCTCGCACGTACCTTTCCTGAGATACAGCATTCCCAAAACAATGACCTGCATTACCCAATACAAACCTGCAAATCTTTCACTCGTATTCCAACTGCCATACACACGGTCACATGTCTCTTATCAGCCAATAGAAGCTCGCAGGTGCTTAGTCTCTACATGCACACAGCTTTACTCCAGGTTTCCATAACAACCCAGCTATTTTTCTTCACTGCTGTAAATCAGCTTTAAAGGGGCAGAGTGCTGTGGACTTATGACATCTTGGAGAGCGGCGAGAAGTTATACATAGAAAATAGACCAGAACCAAATCCTATGGGGCCACTAAGCAAACAAAACGTGAAATATACCTGTGTGAGGCCGAGTCCTCCTGATAGTATATATATATTTATATACAGTGCCTACAAGTAGTATTCAACCCTCTGCAGATTTAGCAGGTTTGATAAGATGCAAATAAGTTAGAGCATTCAAACAAGAGCAGGATTTATTAACAGATGCATAAATCTTACAAACCAAAAAGTTATGTTGCTCAGTTAAATTTTAATAAATGTTAAACATAAAAGTGTGGGTCAATTATTATTCAACCCCTAGGTTTAGTATTTTGTGGAATAACCCTTGTTTGCAATTACAGCTAATAATTGTCTTTTATAAGAGCTGATCAGGCCGGCACAGGTCTCTGGAGTTATCTTGGCCCACTCCTCCATGCAGATCTTCTCCAAGTTATCTAGGTTCTTTGGGTGTCTCATGTGGACTTTAATCTTGAGCTCCTTCCACAAGTTTTCAATTGGGTTAAGGTCAGGAGACTGACTAGGCCACTGCAACACCTTGATTTTTTTCCCTCTTGAACCAGGCCTTGGTTTTCTTGGCTGTGTGCTTTGGGTCGTTGTCTTGTTGGAAGATGAAATGACGACCCATCTTAAGATCCTTGATGGAGGAGCGGAGGTTCTTGGCCAAAATCTCCAGGTAGGCCGTGCTATCCATCTTCCCATGGATGCGGACCAGATGGCCAGGCCCCTTGGCTGAGAAGCAGCCCCACAGCATGATGCTGCCACCACCATGCTTGACTGTAGGGATGGTATTCTTGGGGTCGTATGTAGTGCCATCCAGTCTCCAAACGTCACGTGTGTGGTTGGCACCAAAGATCTCGATCTTGGTCTCATCAGACCAGAGAACCTTGAACCAGTCTGTCTCAGAGTCCTCCAAGTGATCATGAGCAAACTGTAGACGAGCCTAGACATGACGCTTTGAAAGTAAAGGTACCTTACGGGCTCGTCTGGAACGGAGACCATTGCGGTGGAGTACGTTACTTATGGTATTGACTGAAACCAATGTCCCCACTGCCATGAGATCTTCCCGGAGCTCCTTCCTTGTTGTCCTTGGGTTAGCCTTGACTCTTCGGACAAGCCTGGCCTCGGCACGGGAGGAAACTTTGAAAGGCTGTCCAGGCCGTGGAAGGCTAACAGTAGTTCCATAAGCCTTCCACTTCCGGATGATGCTCCCAACAGTGGAGACAGGTAGGCCCAACTCCTTGGAAAGGGTTTTGTACCCCTTGCCAGCCTTGTGACCCTCCACCATCTTGTCTCTGATGGCCTTGGAGTGCTCCTTTGTCTTTCCCATGTTGACCATGTATGAGTGCTGTTCACAAGTTTGGGGAGGGTCTTACATAGTCAGAAAAGGCTGGAAAAAGAGAGAATTCATCCAAACATGTGAAGCTCATTGTTCTTTGTGCCTGAACTACTTCTTAATACTTTAGGGGAACCAAACAGAATTCTGGTGGTTTGAGGGGTTGAATAATAAATGACCCTCTGAAGAAACTTGTCACAATTTAAAAAAAAATTTAAACAAAGAAATAATCTTTTTTGCTGCAGAGCATTTCACACTTCCAGGCTGATCTACAGTCCAAATGTCACAATGCCAAGTTAATTCCGAATGTGTAAACCTGCTAAATCTGCAGGGGGTTGAATACTACTTGTAGGCACTGTACACACTGGTCACTATTATACACCCCCTTATATATTATATATACTGGTCACTATTATACACCCCCTTATATATTATATATACTGGTCACTATTATACACCCCCCCCTTATATATTATATATACTGGTCACTATTATACACCCCCTTATATATTATATATACTGGTCACTATTATACACCCCCCCCCTTATATATTATATATACTGGTCACTATTATACACTAGAGATGAGCGAACACTAAAATGTTCGAGGTTCGAAATTCGATTCGAACAGCCGCTCAATGTTCGTGTGTTCGAATGGGTTTCGAACCCCATTATAGTCTATGGGGAACAGATACTCGTTAAGGGGGAAACCCAAATCCGTGTCTGGAGGGTCACCAAGTCCACTATGACACCCCAGGAAATGATACCAACACCTCTGGAATGACACTGGGACAGCAGGGGGCGCATGTCTGGGGGCATCTAACACACCAAAGACCCTCTATTACCCCAACATCACAGCCTAACAACTACACACTTTACACACTCAATACCACCTCTCTGACAGTAGGAAAACACCTTGAAACATGTGTATTTGGCACTTGCAGTGAGGAGAGCTTGTCACCAGCAGTGAATTTGGCCCTTGTAGTAAGTTGAGGTTGGCACCAACATTTGTTTTGAAAATCAGGGTGGATTGAGCCTCTAACCAGCAGAGTTTGGGCAAATTCATGGTGGGGGGAGCCTCTAAAAACCCCAGTTTGGACCAATTCATGGTGGAGGGAGCCTCTAAAAACCCCAGTTTGGACCAATTCATGGTGGAGGGAGACTCTAACCAGCCCAGTGTGGACCAATTCATGGTGGAGGGAGCCTCTAAACAGCTCAGTTTGGGCAAATTCATGGTGGAGGGAGCCTCTAAAAACCCCAGTTTGGACCAATTCATGGTGGAGGGAGCCTCTAAACAGCCCAGTTTGGGCAAATTCATGGTGGAGGGAGCCTCTAAAAAACCCCAGTTTGGACCAATTCATGGTGGAGGGAGCCTCTAAAAACCCCAGTTTGGACCAATTCATGGTGGAGGGAGCCTCTAAACAGCCCAGTTTGGGCAAATTCATGGTGGAGGGAGCCTCTAAACAGCCCAGTTTGGGCAAATTCATGGTGGAGGGAGCCTCTAAAAACCCCAGTTTGGACCAATTCATGGTGGAGGGAGCCTCTAAAAACCCCAGTTTGGACCAATTCATGGTGGAGGGAGCCTCTAAACAGCCCAGTTTGGACCAATTCATGGTGGAGGGAGCCTCTAAAAACCCCAGTTTGGACCAATTCATGGTGGAGGGAGCCTCTAAACAGCCCAGTTTGGGCAAATTCATGGTGGAGGGAGCCTCTAAAAACCCCCAGTTTGGACCAATTCATGGTGGAGGGAGCCTCTAAACAGCTCAGTTTGGGCAAATTCATGGTGGAGGGAGCCTCTAAAAACCCCAGTTTGGACCAATTCATGGTGGAGGGAGCCTCTAAAAACCCCAGTTTGGACCAATTCATGGTGGAGGGAGCCTCTAAAAACCCCAGTTTGGACCAATTCATGGTGGAGGGAGCCTCTAAAAACCCCAGTTTGGACCAATTCATGGTGGAGGGAGCCTCTAAACAGCCCAGTTTGGGCAAATTCATGGTGGAGGGAGCCTCTAAACAGCCCAGTTTGGGCAAATTCATGGTGGAGGGAGCCTCTAAACAGCCCAGTTTGGGCAAATTCATGGTGGAGGGAGCCTCTAAAAACCCCCAGTTTGGACCAATTCATGGTGGAGGGAGCCTCTAAAAACCCCAGTTTGGACCAATTCATGGTGGAGGGAGCCTCTAAACAGCCCAGTTTGGGCAAATTCATGGTGGAGGGAGCCTCTAAACAGCCCAGTTTGGGCAAATTCATGGTGGAGGGAGCCTCTAAAAACCCCAGTTTGGACCAATTCATGGTGGAGGGAGCCTCTAAAAACCCCAGTTTGGACCAATTCATGATGGAGGGAGCCTCTAAACAGCCCAGTTTGGACCAATTCATGGTGGAGAGAGCCTCTAAAAACCCCAGTTTGGACCAATTCATGGTGGAGGGAGCCTCTAAACAGCCCAGTTTGGGCAAATTCATGGTGGAGGGAGCCTCTAAACAGGCCAGTTTGGGCAAATTCATGGTGGAGGGAGCCTCTAACCAGCCCAGTTTGGACCAATTCATGGTGGAGGGAGCCTCTAAAAACCCCAGTTTGGACCAATTCATGGTGGAGGGAGCCTCTAAACAGCCCAGTTTGGACCAATTCATGGTGGAGGGAGCCTCTAAAAACCCCAGTTTGGACCAATTCATGGTGGAGGGAGCCGCTAAACAGCCCAGTTTGGACCAATTCATGGTGGAGGGAGCCTCTAACCAGCAGAGTTGGTGGAAATCAGGGTGGAGGGAGCCTCTAACCAGCAGAGTTGTGGGAAAGCAGGGTGGAGGGAGCCTCTAACCAGCAGAGTTGGGGGAAATCAGGGTGGAGGGAGCCTAGTATTAGCAGAATTGTGCAACGCTTATGGTGGATGAGTATGAGGATGCGGAGGAATTGGAGAGGTTGAGTACAGACATGGAGTTTCATGTTGGGGTGCTTTACACAGGTGGGCCCAAAAATGAAGGCTCTATCCAGTGGTGGTTCATTTTTATCAAAGTGAGCCGGTCGGCAGTCTCAGCTGACAGACGGGTGCGCTTGTCAGTGATGATGCCACCGGCTGCACTGAACACCCTCTCAGATAGGACGCTGGCGGCAGGACAGGACAGCACCTCCAAGGCATATAGGGCAAGTTCAAGCCACAGGTCCAACTTCGACACCCAATACGTGTAGGGCGCAGAGGGGTCGGAGAGGACAGGGCTGTGGTCGGAAAGGTATTCCCGCAACATGCGCCTATACTTCTCATGCCTGGTGACACTAGGACCCTCCGTGGCGGCACTTTGGCGAGGGGGTGCCATCAAGGTGTCCCAGACCTTAGACAGTGTGCCCCTCGTTTGTGTGGACCGGTGAGAACTTGGTCGCCTACTGGAGGAACTGTCCTCCCTGCCGCCAACGTCACATGCTGGAAACATCTCCATCATATTCTGCACCAATTGCCTGTGGCAAGCATTGATGCGATTGGCCCTCCCCTCTACCGGAATAAAAGACGAGATGTTGTTTTTATACCGGGGGTCAAGGATAGCAAAGATCCAGTACTGGTTGTCCTCCATGATTTTGACAATACGCTTGTCGGTTGTAAAGCACCCCAACATGAACTCAGCCATGTCTGCCACAGTGTTAGTTGGCATGACTCCTCTGGCCCCACCGGAAAGTTCAATCTCCATTTCCTCCTCATCCTCCATGTCTACCCATCCGCGCTGCAACAATGGGATGATTCGAAGTTGCCCGGAAGCCTCCTGTATCACCATCACATCATCGGACAACTCTTCTTCCTCCTCCTCCTCCTCCTCCTCCTCCTCCTCCATTAAACGCAGTGAAGCGGACAGATGTGTGGACCTACTCTCCAGCTGTGACGGATCGGATGCTATCCCTAACTCCTCTGTGTGATCTGAGTTATCCCTGATGTCAATCAGGGATTCTCTCAGAACACACAAGAGCGGGATTGTAAGGCTCACCATCGCATCCTCAGAGCTCACCCTCCTTGTGGACTCCTCAAACACCCGTAGGATGTCACAAAGGTCTCTCATCCATGGCCACTCATGGATGTGAAACTGAGGCAGCTGACTTTGTGGCACCCTAGGGTTTTGTAGCTGGTATTCCATCAAAGGTCTCTGCTGCTCAACCACTCTATTCAACATCTGAAACGTTGAGTTCCAGCGTGTGGGGACGTCGCACAAAAGCCGGTGTTGTGGCACATGCAGGCGTTGCTGGAGAGATTTTAAGCTAGCAGCGGCTACTGTCGACTTGCGAAAGTGGGCGCACATGCGCCGCACTTTCACCAGTAGCTCTGGAACATTGGGGTAGCTCTTTAGGAAACGTTGCACCACTAGGTTGAAGACGTGGGCCAGGCATGGAACATGTTGGAGTCCGGCAAGCTCCAGAGCTGCTACCAGGTTCCGGCCGTTATCACAAACGACCATGCCTGGGCCCAGGTGCAGCGGCTCAAACCATATTGCCGTCTCATCGAGGAGGGCATCCCTCACCTCGGAGGCAGTGTGCTGTCTGTCCCCCAAGCTGATCAGCTTCAGCACGGCCTGCTGACGTCTACCAACGCCAGTGCTGCAACGTTTCCAACTCGTAGCTGGGGTCAATCTAACAGCGGAGGAGGAGGCGGTGGCGGAGGAGGAGGCGGTGGCGGAGGAGGAGGCGGTAGAGGAGGAGGAGGAGGGGGGTGTTCTTCTCGTGTCCCTGCCAGGAATGTTAGGCGGGGAGACGAGGTACACCGGGCCAGTTTGGGAAGCAGTCCCAGCCTCAACTACATTCACCCAGTGTGCCGTCAGTGAAATGTAGCGTCCCTGTCCGCATGCACTTGTCCACGCGTCGGTGGTCAAGTGGACCTTTGTGCAAAGCGCGGAACTAAGGGCCCGCCTGATGTTGAGTGACACGTGCTGGTGCAAGGCGGGGATGGCACACCGGGAGAAGTAGTGACGGCTAGGGACGGCATAGCGAGGTGCCGCAGTTGTCATCAGGTCCAGGAAGGCGGGAGTTTCAACAAGCCGGAACGCCAACATCTCCTGGGCCAGCAGTTTAGCGATGTTGGCGTTCAAGGCTTGCGCGTGTGGGTGGTTAGCAGTGTATTTCTGCCGCCGCTCCAATGTCTGAGAGATGGTGGGTTGTTGTAAAGAAGCGCCTGATGGTGCCTTTGATGGTGCAGGAGAAGGAGATAAGACAGGAACAGGGGAGGATGAGGGAGAAGTCAACAAAGTGGCGGAGGCAGATGAAGTGGTGTCCTGGCTCGTCCTCTGGAGTGCATCGCCAGCACAGTCAGCAGTGGCAGTGGCAGAGGCAGTGGCAGAGGCAGTGGCAGTGGCGTGAACGGCAGGCGGCCTTTGTCCTGCCGTTGCTGCCTGCCACTGATTCCAGTGCTTGGATTCCAAATGACGGCGCATTGAAGTGGTGGACAGGTTGCTCTTCTCAGAGCCCCTAATCAATTTCGAGAGGCAAATTGTGCAGACAACACTATATCTGTCCTCGGCGCATTCCTTGAAAAAACTCCACACCTTCGAGAAACGTGCCCTCGAGGTGGGAGTTTTTCGGGGCTGGGTACGAACTGGAACATCTTGGGAGATTCCGGGTGTGGCCTGGCTTCGCCTAAGCTGCTGACCTCTGCCTCTGGCTACCCTTTTTGGTGCTGCACTTGCCTCAACATCCACACTACTTTCCCCGCTTGACATCCCCCCTGTCCAGGTCGGGTCAGTGTCCTCATCATCCACCACTTCCTCTTCCAACTCCTGTCTCATCTCCTCCTCCCGCACAATGCGCCGGTCAACTGGATGCCCTGACGGCAACTGCGTCACATCATCGTCGATGAGGGTGGGTTGCTGGTCATCCACCACCAAATCGAACGGAGATGGAGGAGACTCTAGTGTTTGAGCATCTGGACACAGATGCTCCTCTGTTAGGTTCGTGGAATCGTGACGTGGAGAGGCAGGTTGAGGGACAATGAAAGGAGCGGAGAACAGCTCTGGGGAGCAGGGACAGTTGGGGTTATTGTTCTGTGAAGCTTGGGAATTTTGGGAGGAAGGAGAACAAGACTGTTGGGTAATAGGAGGAGAGGAGGCAGAGTCTGACTGGCTGCTGGACAATGTGCTGTAAGCGTTCTCTGACAGCCATTGCAAGACCTGTTCCTGGTTCTCGGGCCTACTAAGGTTTGTACCCTGCAGTTTAGTTAATGTGGCAAGCAACCCTGGCACTGTGGAGTGGCGCAATGCTTGCTGCCCCACAGGAATAGGCACGGGACGCCCTGTGGCTTCACTGCTACCTTGCTCCCCAGAACCATTCCCCCGACCTCGCCCACGGCCTCGTCCACGTCCCTTTCCGGGAGCCTTGCGCATTTTGAATTCCCAGTCAGACAATGGCACTATATACCAGTAGCAAAAATTGTGGGTGTATATAGCCCCAATTCTATTGCTAGGGGACTTGCAGGGTATTTCTGGGGTGAAGGTGGGGGGGCACACCGTTGGAACGGGGATTTGGGGTGTATATATGGGGTATACGGGAATACACTGTCAGTGTATTACATTCAGGATCCGGGGAAAGCTGGGTTGCGGCGATTGAGCCCGTCAGTGCCACGTTACACTGACAAGCTTCTCCCTGGAATTTAGCTCTTACAAGAGCTGTTGTGGTTGTCTTCTCCTTCCTATCCTAGCCTGTCCCTGCCTACCCAGAATCTAAGCCCTAGCTAGCTGGACGGAAACCTCCGTCCTCGGTGAATTGCAAGCTCAGAATGACGCGAAGCTGGGCGTCGCTGTTCTTTTAAATTAGAGGTCACATGTTTTCGGCAGCCAATGGGTTTTGCCTACTTTTTTCAACGTCACCGGTGTCGTAGTTCCTGTCCCACCTCCCCTGCGCTGTTATTGGAGCAAAAAAGGCGCCAGGGAAGGTGGGAGGGGAATCGAGTAATGGCGCACTTTACCACGCGGTGTTCGATTCGATTCGAACATGCCGAACAGCCTAATATCCGATCGAACATGAGTTCCATAGAACACTGTTCGCTCATCTCTATTATACACCTCTCTTATATATTATATATACTGGTAACTATTATACACCTCTCTTATATATTATATATACTGGTCACTATTATACACCCCCTTATATATTATATATACTGGTCACTATTATACACCTCTCTTATATATTATATATACTGGTCACTATTATACACCCCCTTATATATTATATATACTGGTCACTATTATATACCCCCCTTATATATTATATATACTGGTCACTATTATACACCCCCCTTATATATTATATATACTGGTCACTATTATACACCTCTCTTATATATTATATATACTGGTCACTATTATACACCCCCTTATATATTATATATACTGGTCACTATTATACACCCCCTTATATATTATATATACTGGTCACTATTATACACCTCTCTTATATATTATATATACTGGTCACTATTATACACCCCCCCCTTATATATTATATATACTGGTAACTATTATACACCCCCTTATATATTATATATACTGGTCACTATTATACACCCCCCTTATATATTATATATACTGGTAACTATTATACACCCCCCCTTATATATTATATATACTGGTCACTATTATACACCCCCCTTATATATTATATATACTGGTCACTATTATACCCCCCCCTCCCCTTATATATTATATATACTGGTCACTATTATACACCCCCCTTATATATTATATATACTGGTCACTATTATACACCCCCCTTATATATTATATATACTGGTCACTATTATACCCCCCCCTCCCCTTATATATTATATATACTGGTCACTATTATACACCCCCCTTATATATTATATATACTGGTCACTATTATACACGCCCCTTATATATTATATATACTGGTCACTATTATACAACCCCCTTATATATTATATATACTGCTCACTATTATACACCCCCCACCCTTATATGTTATATATACTGGTCACTATTATACACCCCCTTATATATTATATATACTGGTCACTATTATACACCCCTCCTTATATATTATATATACTGGTCACTATTATACACCCCTCCTTATATATTATATATACTGGTCACTATTATACACCCCCCTTATATATTATATATACTGGTCACTATTATACCCCCCCCCCCTTATATATTATATATACTGGTCACTATTATACACCCCCCTTATATATTATATATACTGGTCACTATTATACACCCCCCCCCCCTTATATATTATATATACTGGTCACTATTATACACCCCCCTTATATATTATATATACTGGTCACTATTATACACCCCCCCCCCTTATATATTATATATACTGGTCACTATTATACACCCCCCCTTATATATTATAAGGGCGCTAGCTTTCCAGGCACACATCCAGGGGAGCGACTCCTACCACCACCAAGCATGGCTAAGCCACCCGAGCAAACCAGACATTCACCAACCAAACAGCAGCCAACCACCAAACCAAAAACACCAACAGATGATAACCAAGGCCGAAATAAAGGCGACCACAGAGGCAAACAGAGAGCGGTACATTGGAGAATGGAGAAACGAAATAAATAACTCCAAGAAACTCACCAATGTGTACCAATCCCTACAAAGGGACTACACCATGGCCACCTACCTGGAGAGAATACGCCACCCCAAGCACAGACAGACCCTGAGCCGGTACAGACTGAGCGTCCACAACCTAGAGATAGAGACGGGGCGATACAGACAGACGTACAAGCCACGGGAGAAGAGACTGTGCCAGCACTGTGACCAGGGGGCCCTAGAAGACCAGACCCACTTCCTGCTACACTGCACCAAATACTCAGCTGTGAGGGCCGTCTACTACCAAAGACTCTCTGCCCACATCCCAGACTGGGAGAAGAGGAAACTCTACATCCTACTGGGAGAAGAAGAGGCCACTGTGGAGATCACTGCCCAATACGTGTCCAGCTGTCACCAAACAAGAGGAAGATGAGACTCCATGGACTGTTATATTTATCCCAATACACCCGCCCCACCCCCACCTCCCCATATAGCAGTCACCAACGAAGAGGAAGATGAGACTCCACGGACTGTTATACCCCAAACCAACCGCCCCGCCCCACCTCACCTCCTCAAACCAACCGCCCCCGCCCCCACCTCACCTCCCAACCCCCCCCCCCCCATATAGCAGTCACCAACGCAGAGGAAGATGAGACTCCATGGACTGTTATAACCCAAACCCCCCCCATACCCACCACCCACCCAACCCAACGCCCCCCCCGCCCACTTTACTAGCTTTGGTAATGCCAAATAAACTATTCGGACGTGCCAATAAAGCATTTTTGATTTGATTTGATTTATATATACTGGTCACTATTATACACCCCCCCTTATATATTATATATACTGGTCACTATTATACACCCCCTCTATATACTATATATACTGGTCACTATTATACACCCCCCCTTATATATTATATATACTGGTCACTATTATACACCCCCCCCCCCTTATATATTATATATACTGGTCACTATTATACACCCCACCCCCCCCATATATATATATATATATATATATCTATACTTATATATATATATAATATATACTGGTCACTATTATACACCCCCCTTATATATTATATATACTGGTCACTATTATACACCCCCCTTATATATTATATATACTGGTCACTATTATACACCCCCCTTATATATTATATATACTGGTCACTATTATACACCCCCCCCTTATATATTATATATACTGGTCACCATTATACACCCCCTTATATATTATATATACTGGTCACTATTATACACCCCCCCTTATATATTATATATACTGGTCACTATTATACACCCCCCTTATATATTATATATACCGGTCACTATTATACACCCCCCTTATATATTATATATACCGGTCACTATTATACACTCCCCTTATATACTATATATACCGGTCACTATTATACACTCCCCTTATATATTATATATACCGGTCACTATTATACACCCCCCTTATATATTATATATACTGGTCACTATTATACACCCCCCCCCTTATATATTATATATACTGGTCACTATTATACCCCCCCCCCTTATATATTATATATACTGGTCACTATTATACACCCCCCCCTTATATATTATATATACTGGTCACTATTATACACCCCCCCCCCTTATATATTATATATACTGGTCACTATTATACACCCCCCCTTATATATTATATATACTGGTCACTATTATACACCCCCCTTATATATTATATATACTGGTCACTATTATACACCCCCCCCTTATATATTATATATACTGGTCACTATTATACACCCCCCCCCTTATATATTATATATACTGGTCACTATTATACACCCCCCCCCCTTATATATTATATATACTGGTCACTATTATACACCCCCCCCCTTATATATTATATATACTGGTCACTATTATACCCCCCCCCCTTATATATTATATATACTGGTCACTATTATACACCCCCCCCTTATATATTATATATACTGGTCACTATTATACACCCCGCCCTTATATATTATATATACTGGTCACTATTATACACCCCCCCTTATATATTATATATACTGGTCACTATTATACACCCCCCCTTATATATTATATATACTGGTCACTATTATACACCCCCCTTATATATTATATATACTGGTCACTATTATACACCCCCCCCTTATATATTATATATACTGGTCACTATTATACACTCCCCCCCCCTTATATATTATATATACTGGTCACTATTATACACCCCCCCCTTATATATTATATATACTGGTCACTATTATACACCCCGCCCTTATATATTATATATACTGGTCACTATTATACACCCCCTTATATATTATATATACTGGTCACTATTATACATCCCCCCTTATATATTATATATACTGGTCACTATTATACACCCCCCCCCTTATATATTATATATACTGGTCACTATTATACACCCCCTTATATATTATATATACTGGTCACTATTATACACCCCCTTATATATTATATATACTGGTCACTATTATACACCCCCTTATATATTATATATACTGGTCACTATTATACACCCCCTTATATATTATATATACTGGTCACTATTATACACCCCCCCCCCTTATATATTATATATACTGGTCACTATTATACACCCCCTTATATATTATATATACTGGTCACTATTATACACCCCCCCTTATATATTATATATACTGGTCACTATTATACACCCCGCCCTTATATATTATATATACTGGTCACTATTATACACCCCCCCCTTATATATTATATATACTGGTCACTATTATACACCCCCCCTTATATATTATATATACTGGTCACTATTATACACCCCCCTTATATATTATATATACTGGTCACTATTATACACCCCCCCCCTTATATATTATATATACTGGTCACTATTATACACCCCCCCCCTTATATATTATATATACTGGTCACTATTATACACCCCCCCTTATATATTATATATACTGGTCACTATTATACACCCCGCCCTTATATATTATATATACTGGTCACTATTATACACCCCCTTATATATTATATATACTGGTCACTATTATACATCCCCCCCTTATATATTATATATACTGGTCACTATTATACACCCCCCCCCCTTATATATTATATATACTGGTCACTATTATACACCCCCCTTATATATTATATATACTGGTCACTATTATACACCCCCCCCCCTTATATATTATATATACTGGTCACTATTATACACCCCCCCCTTATATATTATATATACTGGTCACTATTATACACCCCCCCTTATATATTATATATACTGGTCACTATTATACACCCCGCCCTTATATATTATATATACTGGTCACTATTATACACCCCCTTATATATTATATATACTGGTCACTATTATACATCCCCCCTTATATATTATATATACTGGTCACTATTATACACCCCCCCCTTATATATTATATATACTGGTCACTATTATACACCCCCTTATATATTATATATACTGGTCACTATTATACACCCCCTTATATATTATATATACTGGTCACTATTATACACCCCCCCTTATATATTATATATACTGGTCACTATTATACACCCCCTTATATATTATATATACTGGTCACTATTATACACCCCCTTATATATTATATATACTGGTCACTATTATACACCCCCCTTATATATTATATATACTGGTCACTATTATACACCCCCCCCCCTTATATATTATATATACTGGTCACTATTATACCCCCCCCCCTTATATATTATATATACTGGTCACTATTATACACCCCCCCCTTATATATTATATATACTGGTCACTATTATACACCCCCCCCTTATATATTATATATACTGGTCACTATTATACACCCCCCCTTATATATTATATATACTGGTCACTATTATACACCCCCCTTATATATTATATATACTGGTCACTATTATACACCCCCCCTTATATATTATATATACTGGTCACTATTATACACCCCCCCCCCTTATATATTATATAAACTGGTCACTATTATACACCCCCCCCCCTTATATATTATATATACTGGTCACTATTATACCCCCCCCCCCTTATATATTATATATACTGGTCACTATTATACACCCCCCTTATATATTATATATACTGGTCACTATTATACACCCCGCCCTTATATATTATATATACTGGTCACTATTATACACCCCCCTTATATATTATATATACTGGTCACTATTATACACCCCCCCTTATATATTATATATACTGGTCACTATTATACACCCCCCTTATATATTATATATACTGGTCACTATTATACACCCCCCCCCCTTATATATTATATATACTGGTCACTATTATACACTCCCCCCCCCTTATATATTATATATACTGGTCACTATTATACACCCCCCTTATATATTATATATACTGGTCACTATTATACACCCCGCCCTTATATATTATATATACTGGTCACTATTATACACCCCCCTTATATATTATATATACTGGTCACTATTATACATCCCCCCCTTATATATTATATATACTGGTCACTATTATACACCCCCCCCCTTATATATTATATATACTGGTCACTATTATACACCCCCTTATATATTATATATACTGGTCACTATTATACACCCCCTTATATATTATATATACTGGTCACTATTATACACCCCCCCCTTATATATTATATATACTGGTCACTATTATACACCCCCTTATATATTATATATACTGGTCACTATTATACACCCCCCCCCTTATATATTATATATACTGGTCACTATTATACACCCCCTTATATATTATATATACTGGTCACTATTATACACCCCCCCTTATATATTATATATACTGGTCACTATTATACACCCCCCCCTTATATATTATATATACTGGTCACTATTATACACCCCCTTATATATTATATATACTGGTCACTATTATACACCCCCTTATATATTATATATACTGGTCACTATTATACCCCCCCCCCTTATATATTATATATACTGGTCACTGTTATACACCCCCCCTTATATATTATATATACTGGTCACTATTATACACCCCGCCCTTATATATTATATATACTGGTCACTATTATACACCCCCCCTTATATATTATATATACTGGTCACTATTATACACCCCCCCCCTTATATATTATATATACTGGTCACTATTATACACCCCCCCTTATATATTATATATACTGGTCACTATTATACACCCCGCCCTTATATATTATATATACTGGTCACTATTATACACCCCCTTATATATTATATATACTGGTCACTATTATACACCCCCTTATATATTATATATACTGGTCACTATTATACACCCCCCCTTATATATTATATATACTGGTCACTATTATACACCCCCTTATATATCATATATACTAGTCACTATTATACCCCCCCTTATATATTATATATACTGGTCACTATTATACACCCCCCTTATATATTATATATACTGGTCACTATTATACACCCCCCCCTTATATATTATATATACTGGTCACTATTATACACCTCTCTTATATATTATATATACTGGTCACTATTATACACCCCCTTATATATTATATATACTGGTCACTATTATACACCTCTCTTATATATTATATATACTGGTCACTATTATACACCCCCTTATATATTATATATACTGGTCACTATTATATACCCCCCTTATATATTATATATACTGGTCACTATTATACACCCCCCCCCTTATATATTATATATACTGGTCACTATTATACACCCCCCTTATATATTATATATACTGGTCACTATTATACACCCCCCTTATATATTATATATACTGGTCACTATTACACACCCCCCTTATATATTATATATACCGGTCACTATTATACACCCCCCTTATATATTATATATACTGGTCACTATTATACACCCCCTTATATATTATATATACTGGTCACTATTATACACCCCCCCCCTTATATATTATATATACTGGTCACTATTATACACCCCGCACTAGTCTGTACTAACCTGGGGATGTGAGCGCTCGCTGATCCTCCATCATGTCCTGAGAGCAGTCACTGCTGTATATACAGTATATATATATATATCTATAGCCTGGGGTAATGGCTGATAACAGAGAGAACAAGACAACAGCACTGACCACCGAGCAGGAGCAGCAAGAGCTGAAGGACCTGTGATGATGTCACCGCTATCATGTGACCAGTACATGGGGGCGGAGCTCAGGAGAGGAGAAGAATGAAGGACCTGTGATGATGTCACCACCATGTGATATAAATACTGGGATGTGTCGGATACTTGGCGTCACTTGGCTGCCCCCACCGGAATGCTCACTCTCCATTTCCTCCTCCTCCTCCATTTCGCCCCATCCGAGCTGCAGCAATGGGACACAATGAACTTCCCCGCTAGCCTCCTGTGTGACAATGAGATCTGCCACTTCATCCTCCTCCTCCGTCATTATACGCTGTGAAGCGGACAGGAGTGTGCCCTGACTATCCTGCTGGGATGTTTCTGCTCCTATCCCCGACTCCTCAGCGTCCAATGCGTTATCCCTGATGGTGATGAAGGATTCTCGCATCACACACAGGAGCGGGATGGTTACACTCACAATTGCGTCGTCACAGCTGACCCTCATGGTTGACTCCTCAAAGACATGCAAGATCTCGCATAAGTCTGCCATCCACGGCCACTCATGGTGCAGAAACTGCAGGAGCTGAATCTGAGGAACCCTTGGGTTTTGGAGATGGTACTCCATCAAGGGTCTCTGCTGCTCACACAGGGTACGTTTTTAAAAACCGTTGCACCACTGAATTGAACACATGGGCCAGGCATGGAACGTGTCGGAGGTTGGCAAGCTCCAGAGCCGCTACCAGGTTGCGGCCATTATCACACACGACCATGCCTGGGCCCAGGTGCAGCGGTGAAAGCCATATTGACGTCTCATCAAGGAGGGCATCCCTCACCTCGGAGGCAGTGTGATGTCTGTCCTCCAAGCTGATGAGCTTCAGCACGGCCTGCTGACGTCTCCCCACACCAGCGCTGCAGCGTTTTCAGCAGGTAGCTGGGCGCGATGTGACGGCGGAGGCTTAGGAGGAGGACGGTGGTGGTTCAGAGCCCCTGCAAGGAATGTTGGGCGGGGAGATGAGGTAGGCCGCCCCAGTTTGTGACCCCGTCCCAGCCTCAACTACATTCACCCAGTGTGCCGTCAGTGAAATGTAGCGTCCCTGTCCGCATGCACTTGCCCACGCGTCGGTGGTTAAGTGGACCTTTGTGCAAAGCGCAGAACTTAGTGACCGCCTGATGGTGCGTGATATGTGCTGGTGCAAGGTGGGGATGGCACAGCAGGAGAAGTAGTGACGGCTAGGGACAGCATAGCGAGGTGCTGCACTTGCCATCAGGTCACGGAAGGCCTGAGTTTTCACAAGCCGGAACGGCAACATCTCCTGGGCCAGGAGTTTGGAGATGTGCACGTTTAAGGCTTGTGCATGAGGGTGGGTAGCGCTGTATTTTTGTCTGCGCTCAAACGTCTGGGAGATGGTGGGTTGCTGGGAAGAGGTGCATGATGGTGCAGGAGAAGGAGCTGAGACAGGAAAAGGGGAGGATGAGGGAGAAGTCCCCAAAGTGGTGGAGGTTTCCTGGCTGCTGGTCTGGACTGTAGTGGTGACAATGCCAGACGACAATAGTCCTGCGTTTGCTCTCTGCCACTGAGCCCAGTGCTTGCCTTCCAAATGACGGCGCATGGCAGTGGTTGTGAGGTTGCTCTTTTCAGAGTCCCTACTCACTTTTGAGTTGCAAAGTGTGCAAACCGCACTATATTTGTCCTCTGCACATACATTGAAAAATCTCCACACCACCGAAGACCATGGCCTCAATGGGGGAGTTTTTCTAGGCTGGCTAGAAGAGGGAATAATTTGGGCCCTGCTGGCTGTGGCCTGGCTTCGGTGAACCAGCTGTCCTCTGCCTCTGGACATGCCTCTGCCTCTAGCCACCCTCTTTGGTGCTGCACTTCCCTCCACATCTCCACTGCTCTCCCCACTTGACATCCCCCCTGTCCAGGTCGGGTCATTGTCCTCGTGGTCCACCACCTCCTCTTCCATTTCCTCTCTTGGCTCCTCCACCTGCACATGGCACCAGGCTGCCCTGATGGCAACTGTCTCGTCATCGTCACTGAAGGTGGGTTGCTGGTCAACAACAACAAAATCAACAGGAGATGGCGGATGCTCCAGTGTATGGGCATCAGGACACAGCAACTTATCTGTTAGCTCCCGGGATTCGAGAAGTGGAGGGACAGAGAAAGGGACAGTGAATGGACCCGAATACAGCTCCTGGGAGGTAGGAAAGGTGGGATTACTTTGCTGGGAAGATTGGGCATGTTGTGAGGAAGGAGGACCAGACTGTTGGGTAGGAGGAGGAGTTGAGGTAGAGGCTGACTGGCTGGTGGAGAATGTGCTGGAAGCATTGTCCGCCAGCCATTGTAACACCCCTTCCTGGTGCTCGGGCCTGGTTAGTGTTGTACCCTGCACCCTACTTAATGTGGCCATCAAGCCGGGGACTATGGGGAAGCGCAATGCTTGCTGCCGCAGAGCTGTAGGCACGGGAGACACTGTTGGTTGATGGCAACCTTGCTCCCCAGCCGCATTTCCATGGATTGAGCGTCTTACCGACTCCTCTCCCTGCAGTATATAACGCTGAGAAGAGCTGTTCTTCAGTTTTTCCTGCCTAGCAGAAGTTCATCCCTCTCTCGCCCTCAGCAGATCTCTATCCCTATGTCTCCTAGCCACAAATAAGACGAAGATGGCAGCCACTATTCTTATAACTCCGAGGTCACCTGATTTTGGCAGCCAATGGCTTTTTCCAATTTTTTTTCAATGCCTCGGTTGTCGTAGTTCCTGTCCCACCTCCCCTGCACAGTTATTGGTGCAAAAAAAAGCGCCAGAGAAAGGTGGGAGGGGATACAAATTTTTACTGCGTTTGCCGCATGTTATTTGATTGGAATCGAATATCTCGAACAGCCTGATATTCAATCAAACGCTGTTCGCTCATCTCTAATTATCGTGTATGAGACCAATATGTGAGAAAATAAGGAAATTCACCAATACATGATGGAAACTGCATGGTGAAGAGAATACATAGTTACATAGTAGATGTTACCCCATGAGGCTCCAGCCAATTGTCCCATTTCAGGGGAAAAAATTCCTTCCCAACTCCAAATCTGGCAGTCAGTATAAAAACCCTGGATCAACGTGTCCTTACAATCTAGAGTCCATAACCTGTTATATTATTCTCTTCAAGAAAGTCATCCAGGCCCACTATGGACTTGTTTAATGAATCCGCCATCACCACTTCCTGGGGTAGAGAGTTCCAGAGCCTCGCTGCTCTTACTGTGAAGAATCCCCTTCTATGGTTCTGGTGACACCTTCTCTCCTCCAGACGTAGCGGATGTCCCCTTGTCACTGGTCTAGGTGTAGAGGACCTCCCCTTGTCACAGGTCTAGGTGTAGAGGACGTCCCCTTGTCACTGGTCTAGGTGTAGAGGACGTCCCCTTGTCACTGGTCTAGGTGTAGAGGACGTCCTCTTGTCACTGGTCTAGGAGTAGAGGACGTCCCCTTGTCACTGTCACTGGTCTAGGTGTAGAGGACGTCTCTTGTCACTGGCCTAGGTGTAGAGGACGTCCCCTTGTCACTGTCACTGGTCTAGGTGTAGAGGACGTCCTCTTGTCACTGTCACCGGTCTAGGTGTAGAGGACGTCCCCTTGTCACTGTCACTGGTCTAGGTGTAGAGGACGTCCTCTTGTCACTGTCAAAGGTCTAGATGTAGAGGACGTCCCCTTGTCACTGTCACCGGTCTAGGTGTAGAGGACGTCCTCTTGTCACTGTCACTGGTCTAGGTGTAGAGGACGTCCCCTTGTCACTGTCACTGGTCTAGGTGTAGAGGACGTCCCCTTGTCACTGGTCTAGGTGTAGAGGACGTCTTCTTGTCACTGTCACTGGTCTAGGTGTAGAGGACGTCCCCTTGTCACTGTCACTGGTCTAGGTGTAGAGGATGTCCCCTTGTCATTGTCACCGGTCTAGGTGTAGCAGACGTCCCCTTGTCACTGTCACTGGTCTAGGTGTAGAGGACGTCCCCTTATCACTGGTCTAGGTGTAGAGGATGTCCCCTTGCCACTGGTCTAGGTGTAGAGGACGTCCTCTTGTCACTGTCACTGGTCTAGGTGTAGAGGACGTCCCCTTGTCACTGTCACTGGTCTAGGTGTAGAGGACGTCCCCTTGTCGCTGTCACTGGTCTAGGTGTAGAGGACGTCCCCTTGTCTCTGTCACCGATCTAGGTGTAGAGGACGTCCCCTTGTCACTGTCACCAGTCTAGGTGTAGAGGACGTCCCCTTGTTACTGTCACTGGTCTAGGTGTAGAGGACGTCCCCTTGTTACTGTCACTGGTCTAGGTGTAGAGGATGTCCCCTTGTCATTGTCACCGGTCTAGGTGTAGCAGACGTCCCCTTGTCACTGTCATTGGTCTAGGTGTAGAGGACGTCCCCTTGTCACTGTCACCGGTCTAGGTGTAGAGGACGTCCCCTTGTCACTGTCACTGGTCTAGGTGTAGAGGATGTCCCCTTGTCACTGTCACTGGTCTAGGTGTAGAGGATGTCCCCTTGTCACTGTCACCGGTCTAGGTGTAGAGGACGTCCCCTTGTCACTGTCACTGGTCTAGGTGTAGAGGACGTCCCCTTATCACTGGTCTAGGTGTAGAGGATGTCCCCTTGTCACTGGTCTAGGTGTAGAGGACGTCCTCTTGTCACTGTCACTGGTCTAGGTGTAGAGGACGTCCCCTTGTCACTGTCACAGGTCTAGGTGTAGAGGACGTCCCCTTGTCGCTGTCACTGGTCTAGGTGTAGAGGACGTCCCCTTGTCACTGTCACCGGTCTAGGTGTAGAGGACGTCCCCTTGTCATTTTCACCGGTCTAGGTGTAGAGGACGTCCCCTTGTCACTGTCACCGGTCTAGGTGTAGAGGACGTCCCCTTGTTACTGTCACTGGTCTAGGTGTAGAGGACGTCCTCTTGTCACTGTTACCGATCTAGGTGTAGAGGACGTCCCCTTGTCACTGTCACCGGTCTAGGTGTAGAGGACGTCCCCTTGTCACTGGTCTAGGTGTAGAGGACGTCCCCTTGTCACTGGTCTAGGTGTACAGGACGTCCCCTTGTCACTGTCACTGGTCTAGGTGTAGAGGACGTACCCTTGTCACTGTCACCGGTCTAGGTGTAGAGGACGTCCCCTTGTCACTGTGAATGGTCTAGGTGTAGAGGACATCCCCTTGTCACTGTCACTGGTCTAGGTGTAGAGGACGTCCCCTTGTTACTGTCACTGGTCTAGGTGTAGAGGACGTCCCCTTGTTACTGTCACTGGTCTAGGTGTAGAGGATGTCCCCTTGTCATTGTCACCGGTCTAGGTGTAGCGGACGTCCCCTTGTCACTGTCATTGGTCTAGGTGTAGAGGACGTCCCCTTGTCACTGTCACCGGTCTAGGTGTAGAGGACGTCCTCTTGTCACTGTCACCGGTCTAGGTGTAGAGGACGTCCCCTTGTCACTGTCACCGGTCTAGGTGTAGAGGACGTCCCCTTGTCACTGTCACCGGTCTAGATGTAAAGGACGTCCCCTTGTCACTGTCACTGGTCTAGGTGTAGAGGACGTCCCCTTGTCACTGTCACTGGTCTAGGTGTAGAGGACGTCCCCTTGTCACTGTCACTGGTCTAGGTGTAGAGGACATCCCCTTGTTACTGTCACTGGTCTAGGTGTAGAGGACGTCCCCTTGTCATTGTCACTGGTCTAGGTGTAGCGGACGTCCCCTTGTCACTGTCACTGGTCTAGGTGTAGAGGACGTCCCCTTGTCACTGTCACTGGTCTAGGTGTAGAGGACGTCCCCTTGTTACTGTCACTGGTCTAGGTGTAGAGGATGTCCCCTTGTCATTGTCACCGGTCTAGGTGTAGCGGACGTCCCCTTGTCACTGTCACTGGTCTAGGTGTAGAGGACGTCCCCTTGTCACTGTCACTGGTCTAGGTGTAGAGGACGTCCCCTTGTCACTGTCACCGGTCTAGGTGTAGAGGACGTCCCCTTGTCACTGTCACCGGTCTAGGTGTAGAGGACGTCCTCTTGTCACTGTCACCGGTCTAGGTGTAGAGGACGTCCCCTTGTCACTGTCACTGGTCTAGGTGTAGAGGACGTCCCCTTGTCACTGTCACCGGTCTAGGTGTAGAGGACGTCCCCTTGTCACTGTCACCGGTCTAGGTGTAGAGGACGTCCCCTTGTCACTGTCACCGGTCTAGGTGTAGAGGACGTCCCCTTGTCACTGTCACCGGTCTAGCTGTAGAGGACGTCCCCTTGTCACTGTCACCGGTCTAGGTGTAGAGGACGTCCCCTTGTCACTGTCACCGGTCTAGGTGTAGAGGACGTCCCCTTGTCACTGTCACCGGTCTAGGTGTAGAGGACGTCCCCTTGTCACTGTCACCGGTCTAGAGGACGTCCCCTTGTCACTGTCACCGGTCTAGGTGTAGAGGACGTCCTCCTGTCACTGTTACCGATCTAGGTGTAGAGGATGTCCCCTTGTCACTGTCACCGGTCTAGGTGTAGAGGACGTCCCCTTATCACTGGTCTAGGTGTAGAGGATGTCCCCTTGCCACTGGTCTAGGTGTAGAGGACGTCCTCTTGTCACTGTCACTGGTCTAGGTGTAGAGGACGTCCCCTTGTCACTGTCACTGGTCTAGGTGTAGAGGACGTCCCCTTGTCGCTGTCACTGGTCTAGGTGTAGAGGACGTCCCCTTGTCACTGTCACCGATCTAGGTGTAGAGGACGTCCCCTTGTCACTGTCACCAGTCTAGGTGTAGAGGACGTCCCCTTGTCACTGGTCTAGGTGTAGAGGACGTCCCCTTGTCACTGTCACTGGTCTAGGTGTAGAGGACGTCCCCTTGTCACTGTCACCGGTCTAGGTGTAGAGGACGTCCCCTTGTCACTGTCACCGGTCTAGGTGTAGAGGACGTCCCCTTGTCACGGTCACTGGTCTAGGTGTAGAGGACGTCCCCTTGTTACTGTCACTGGTCTAGGTGTAGAGGAGGTCCCCTTGTTACTGTCACTGGTCTAGGTGTAGAGGATGTCCCCTTGTCATTGTCACCGGTCTAGGTGTAGCAGACGTCCCCTTGTCACTGTCATTGGTGTAGGTGTAGAGGACGTCCCCTTGTCACTGTCACCGGTCTAGGTGTAGAGGACGTCCCCTTGTCACTGTCACTGGTCTAGGTGTAGAGGACGTCCCCTTGTCACTGTCACTGGTCTAGGTGTAGAGGACGTCCCCTTGTCACTGTCACCGGTCTAGGTGTAGAGGACGTCCCCTTGTCACTGTCACCGGTCTAGGTGTAGAGGACGTCCTCTTGTCACTGTTACCGATCTAGGTGTAGAGGACGTCCCCTTGTCACTGTCACTGGTCTAGGTGTAGAGGACGTCCTCTTGTCACTGTTACCGATCTAGGTGTAGAGGACGTCCCCTTGTCACTGTCACTGGTCTAGGTGTAGAGGACGTCCCCTTATCACTGGTCTAGGTGTAGAGGATGTCCCCTTGTCACTGGTCTAGGTGTAGAGGACGTCCTCTTGTCACTGTCACTGGTCTAGGTGTAGAGGACGTCCCCTTGTCACTGTCACTGGTCTAGGTGTAGAGGACGTCCCCTTGTCGCTGTCACTGGTCTAGGTGTAGAGGACGTACCCTTGTCACTGTCACCGGTCTAGGTGTAGAGGACGTCCCCTTGTCATTTTCACCAGTCTAGGTGTAGAGGACGTCCCCTTGTCACTGTCACCGGTCTAGGTGTAGAGGACGTCCCCTTGTTACTGTCACTGGTCTACGTGTAGAGGACGTCCCCTTGTCACTGTCACTGGTCTAGGTGTAGAGGACGTCCCCTTGTCACTGTCACTGGCCTAGGTGTAGAGGACGTCACCTTGTCACTGTCACTGGTCTAGGTGTAGAGGACGTCCCCTGGTCACTGTCACTGGTCTAGGTGTAGAGGACGTCTCCTTGTCACTGTCACCGGTCTAGGTGTAGAGGACGTCCCCTTGTCACTGTCACCGGTCTAGGTGTAGAGGACATCCCCTTGTCACTGTCACTGGTCTAGGTGTAGAGGACGCCCCCTTGTCACTGGTCTAGGTGTAGAGGACGTCTCCTTGTCACTGTCACCGGTCTAGGTGTAGAGGACGTCCCCTTGTCACTGTCACCGGTCTAGGTGTAGAGGACGTCCCCTTGTCACTGTCACCGGTCTAGGTGTAGAGGACGTCCCCTTGTCACTGTCACCGGTCTAGGTGTAGAGGACGTCCCCTTGTCACTGTCACTGGTCTAGGTGTAGAGGACGTCTCCTTGTCACTGTCACCGGTCTAGGTGTAGAGGACGTCCCCTTGTCACTGTCACTGGTCTAGGTGTAGAGGACGTCTCCTTGTCACTGTCACCGGTCTAGGTGTAGAGGACGTCCCCTTGTCACTGTCACCGGTCTAGGTGTAGAGGACGTCCCCTTGTCACTGTCACTGGTCTAGGTGTAGAGGACGTCCCCTTGTCACTGTCACTGGTCTAGGTGTAGAGGACGTCCCCTGGTCACTGTCACAGGTCTAGGTGTAGAGGACGTCCCCTTGTCACTGTCACCGGTCTAGGTGTAGAGGACGTCCCCTGGTCACTGTCACTGGTCTAGGTGTAGAGGACGTCCTCTTATCATTGTCACTGGTCTAGGTGTAGAGGACGTCCCCTTGTCACTGTCACTGGTCTAGGTGTAGAGGACGTCTCCTTGTCACTGTCACCGGTCTAGGTGTAGAGGACGTCCCCTTGTCACTGTCACCGGTCTAGGTGTAGAGGACGTCCCCTTGTCACTGTCACTGGTCTAGGTGTAGAGGACGTCTCCTTGTCACTGTCACCGGTCTAGGTGTAGAGGACGTCCCCTTGTCACTGTCACTGGTCTAGGTGTAGAGGACGTCCCCTTGTCACTGTCACTGGTCTAGGTGTAGAGGACGTCCCCTGGTCACTGTCACAGGTCTAGGTGTAGAGGACGTCCCCTGGTCACTGTCACAGGTCTAGGTGTAGAGGACGTCCCCTTGTCACTGTCACCGGTCTAGGTGTAGAGGACGTCCCCTGGTCACTGTCACTGGTCTAGGTGTAGAGGACGTCCTCTTATCATTGTCACTGGTCTAGGTGTAGAGGACGTCCCCTTGTCACTGTCACTGGTCTAGGTGTAGAGGACGTCCCCTGGTCACTGTCACAGGTCTAGGTGTAGAGGACGTCCCCTGGTCACTGTCACAGGTCTAGGTGTAGAGGACGTCCCCTTGTCACTGTTACCGGTCTAGGTGTAGAGGACGTCCCCTGGTCACTGTCACTGGTCTAGGTGTAGAGGACGTCCCCTTGTCACTGTCACTGGTCTAGGTGTAGAGGACGTCCTCTTATCATTGTCACTGGTCTAGGTGTAGAGCACGTCCCCTTGTCACTGTCACTGGTCTAGGTGTAGAGGACGTCCCCTTGTCACTGTCACTGGTCTAGGTGTAGAGGACGTCCCCTTGTCACTGGTCTAGGTGTAGAGGACGTCCCCTTGTCACTGTCACTGGTCTAGGTGTAGAGGACGTCCCCTTGTCACTGGTCTAGGTGTAGAGGACGTCCCCTTGTCATTGTCACTGGTCTAGGTGTAGAGGACATCCCCTGGTCACTGTCACTGGTCTAGGTGTAGAGGACGTCCCCTTGTCACTGTCACCGGTCTAGGTGTAGAGGACGTCTCCTTGTCACGGTCACTGGTCTAGGTGTAGAGGACGTCCTCTTATCATTGTCACTGGTCTAGGTGTAGAGCACGTCCCCTTGTCACTGTCACTGGTCTAGGTGTAGAGGACGTCCCCTTGTCACTGTCACTGGTCTAGGTGTAGAGGACGTCCCCTTGTCACCGGTCTAGGTGTAGAGGACGTCCCCTTGTCACTGTCACTGGTCTAGGTGTAGAGGACATCCCCTGGTCACTGTCACTGGTCTAGGTGTAGAGGACGTCCCCTTGTCACGGTCACTGGTCTAGGTGTAGAGGACATCCCCTTGTTACTGTCACTGGTCTAGGTGTAGAGGACGTCCCCTTGTCACTGTCACTGGTCTAGGTGTAGAGGACATCCCCTGGTCACTGTCACTGGTCTAGGTGTAGAGGACGTCCCCTTGTCACGGTCACTGGTCTAGATGTAGAGGACATCCCCTTGTCACGGTCACTGGTCTAGGTGTAATAATATCCTTAGAAAGTTCTTTGTATTGTCCCTTCATGTATTTGTACATTGTTATTAGATCTCCCCGGAGAGACTTTTCTCTAAACTGAATAACCCCCAGTCTGTTAACCTCTCGTTGTCCTCCAGTCCCGCCATTCCCCTAATAATATTCTAAGTGTGGCCGCACCAGTGATTTGTATAGAGATAGAACTATGTCCTTGTCATGACAATCTCGACCTCTTTTGATGCATCCCATAATTGTATTTGCCTTGGCAGCAGCTGCCTGACACTGGTCACTACAGGTAAGCTTACTGTCCCCCAAAATCCCTAAGTCTCTCTCATTGGCAGTCTTAGGGTGCATTCACACTGCGTAACGCCAGCATGTATCACAGCCGTACACGCCGGCGCTACGGCAGGGCTGCCGAACACTTCCCATTCATTTCTATGGGCAGCGCTCATATGCCGGCTCCCGTAGAAATGAATGGGAACTGCTTTATACGCTGCTGATTCTAAACGTGATTTTACATTCAGAATCAGTCACCATATCCGTAGTGTGAATGCACCCTTACCCAGTAATTTACTATTAAGTCCATAGTCAGACATTATATTACGCCGACCAAAGTGCGTTACCTTACATTTATCTACATTAAACTTCATTTGCCAAGTCTCCGCCCCCCCCATGCTTCCAGTTTCCTTAGATCCCCCTGTAATATTCTACTATCCTCCTCATTATTGATTTCCTTAAAAAGTTTAGTATCATCTGCAAATACAGACACCCTGCTCTGTAATATGGACCCCCTGCTGTGTAATATGGACGCCCTGCTCTGTAATATGGACCCCCTGCTCTGTAATATGAACACCCTGCTCTGTAATATGGACCCCCTGCTCTGTAATATGGACCCCCTGCTGTGTAATATGGACACCCTGCACTGTAATATGGACCCCCTGCTCTGTAATATGGACCCCCTGCTCTGTAATATGGACCCCCTGCTCTGTAATATGGACCCCCTGCTCTGTAATATGGACCCCCTGCTGTGTAATATGGACCCCCTGCTCTGTAATATGGACCCCCTGCTCTGTAATATGGGCCCCCTGCTCTGTAATATGGACCCCCTGCTCTGTAATATGGACCCCCTGCTGTGTAATATGGACCCCCTGCTGTGTAATATGGACCCCCTGCTGTGTAATATGGGCCCCCTGCTCTGTAATATGGGCCCCCTGCTCTGTAATATGGGCCCCCTGCTCTGTAATATGGACCCCCTGCTCTGTAATATGGACCCCCTGCTCTGTAATATGGACCCCCTGCTCTGTAATATGGACCCCTGCTCTGTAATATGGACACCCTGCTCTGTAATATGGACCCACAACACTCTCTTGGGTGAAAATTGTGGGGGTCGGCCACAGCTTTATTAAATAAACACATCAGCAGAACCCTGCTACCCCCCTCTATTTCAAGACAAGTCGCGTCACCAGAATGCGCCACCACCGCCGGCAGTGTGCATGTGCTTGATGTTCAGCGGGTGACGCGCCTCTCATCTTCTACTCCAGATAACCAAAAGCTAGGAGGGGAGGCGCAAGGTCCCGCCACCGGAACCTGATGTAAACCTACAAAGGGGTCCGACCCCCCCCTCCAAGAGCATAAACAACACCTGCTCAATCCCATCCTGAAGCCCAGACAAGAAAATATCTAGCCCAATATCGGTCAAATGGACACCATCTCTGCGGAGCAGCGCCTGGTTATCACCCTCCAGCTGTCTGTGCCTAACCACCACCCCAGCATGGGAGTGCAGATGTCGCGACACCCGCAAGTTAAGAAGTCGTCTGGCCCGTTCCAAAGCCGCTGGATCACGAGCATCTCGCCAGCGGGCCCTGGGCACCACCTCCGACCAGACAATCACCACATCAGGGAAGAACGCTGGAAACCGATCCAAATCCGAGCGGATCAACGATATCAGTTCGGACAAGCGTACCACACCTAAATCGTTGCCACCCGCATGAAACACCAGCACCACAGGGGCCTGGGAGGATCTTCCAATCACCGCGACCTCACTGAACACTCGTAGCGGCATGATGCGAAGAAGCGACAGTGCCCTTCATTAAACATCCAGCAGGCACCAGGTCTGCGAACGGCCGCGGAGGGAGGACCAGCTCCCCCCGCAGCTGCGGATGGAAAGGGAGAAGCTACTGGCTTCGGCGAGAGCATCAGTTGAATCCAGATGTCGGTGGCTTTAGAAGCCCAACCGACCTCCGGCTGAAGCGCCAACCGACGCCGGAACTCCTCATCGTACTTCCACCATGCCATTCCCCCATAGAGTTTGTGAGCTGAAAAATAGTCTCCAAGTACACAAATAGCTCAGCCGCCACTTCAGGAGCCGACTGACAGAGAATGCAAGAATATATCGCAAAGGCTTGCAACCAATTTCGAAAATGTTTTAGCCACTCTTGGCTTTCTGTCATCACCCCGACCAAACCCCCTTTCTCTATCTACCATGACTTGTTCAGGAGACAACAAAAGCCAAATATCAATATATTCACCACTCGTAATCTTGTGCCTAAGCTCAGCCGATACATGAGTACCCAGCGGAGTCACAGCACAGAAATAAGAATCTCTAAATCGCAAACCTGAAGGAGGGGGAACCGGCTCAGGCTGCGTCACTACCGCCCCTGGGGAAGCAAGTGACTGCCCCCTACCTTCCAACTGTGTAACCATGGCTTTTAGAATATCTAACATATCGCCACCAGCCGGTGGCATCTGCGAAGACCAAGCCTGTAACCAAGTGAACTCACCAGCCGGAATCACTGGAGGCTGCGCCGAAACTACCAGGGATGGAGGCAGCGGAGCTGATACAGGAGCAGGCTCAGGTACCGCAACAGCAGGCACGACTGGATCGCCCTGGGCGGAACCATAGTCACTTCTCCCACTCCGCTTCCTGGAACTCCTGCTATAGTGCGAGCGACGTGACCTGCACGAACCCCGAGACGATGAAGTCGAACAGGACTCCGACCTACGCCTATCATACCGAGACTCACGATGCCTGCGCCGACTCAGAGATCTGGACCAACTACGGTAACGACGGGACCGACCAGACCGCAAGGACACCTCATCAGCCCCAGAGCTCCTGTAGGAGCGGGCCCTAGACTCCCACGCCCGACTAGATGATGAAAGGGGGTGAGGACGCGGCAAGACATGAGGAGTCCTGGGCACATAATCTACTTCAAAGAACCCCTCCTTACTCTCTGGGACTATATCAGGGGAAGCCGCAGCAGCACTTAGACCCGCCGGTAAAGGAGCGGCAGAGGAGGCCTGGGGAGAAACACCAGCTACCATAGCATGGGAAACAGCCGCACTGTCAGACCCAGCTGCCGCAGGAGCAGCAGCCACCCTCCCAAACCACCGCGCCAATCTACCCGGCGGCAGTGGAGGAGCTAAGGGAACAGCAAGAACCATGGGATTACTAGGCCCCACTGGAGCTGACACGGCCTGGGCCTGCTGGGAGGACACCATAAGGGGGCACTCCCTTCAGGGACATGAGGAACAGGGGCACCGGATGCTGTCGCCGTCCCAGGGGACGCATGGCTCAAAATGGCCGAAAGGGGCGGAGCATCACCCCCCATAGCCACAGTAGCCATGTGCTCAGCAGGCCCGCGCCCACGAGACCTGGTGCCGGCACTACCTGACAGGGAACTCGTGCGCCGCCCGGTATGCGCAAGATATAGAGTGCGCGGCCCTTCCCCCGTGCCGGAGCCCTACTCTGGGCACTAGGGGTCGTATCAGGAGACAGCCACACAGGAGGCCTCGCCGTCCTGCTAGGACGGGTGGAGGCCGCCCGCTGCGACTCCGGTGGAGCAGGAGGCAAGCTGGACTCCCCGCTCACAGTGAGCAGGGACTCCAGCCACGCTGTCCCCTCATCTCTTACCCATTGCTGCAGTAACTCCATGAGCTGCTGTTGCTGGGTAGTCTCAGCCATCGATGCTGGCGGTCTCGCGGTCTTCTTACTCCGACGCTGGCGGGGATCAAAGAGGAAGTCCCTGTCCAGCACCGGAGCCTAAATACGGCTGTCAAGCCCCGCCCAGGCCAGCGTCAGTCGCCGGGAGGGGGAGGAGGAAGGAGAGGAGCGTGACACCACGCTAGGTCAAGACCCGGACGACTTATGCAGCTGTCCGGGTCACAGGACCCCCTGCTCTGTAATATGGACCCCCTGCTTTGTAATATGGACCCCCTGCTCTGTAATATGGACACCCTGCTCTGTAATATGGACCCCCTGCTCTGTAATATGGACACCCTGCTCTGTAATATGGACACCCTGCTCTGTAATATGGACCCCCTGCTCTGTAATATGGACCCCATGTCACCTCCACCTCAAAAACATCTCCAGAATACACCCTTTCCTTACCAGAGATACACTAAAGACACTTATTGTCTCTCTGATTCATTCTCGCCTTGACTACTGTAACTCCTTACTAATCCGTCTTCCCCTTACTAAACTCTCTCCTCTACAATCTATTCTGAATGCAGCGGCCAGGCTCATCTATCAGGCTAGACGCTACAGCGAGGCCTCTGGTCTGTGCCAGTCACTACATTGGCTGCCTATTCATTATAGAATAAAATATAAAGTTCTCCCCCTCCCCCACAAGGCTCTCCATAATGCCGCACCTCCTTACATTTCCTCCCTCATCTCTGTCTACCGCCCAACCCCCGCTCTCCGCTCACTCAATGATCTAACACTTCCATCCTCTATTATCAGAACCTCCCCCGCTCGTATACAAGACTTCTCCCGAGCTGCACCACTTCTCTGGAATGCTCTACCCCGGACAATAAGATTAACTCCCAACTTCTACAGTTTCAAACGCAAACTAAAGACGCATCTTATCAGACAAGCCTATCACAATTCCTAATGCACAAAATTGTCTGACCCCTGTATAAGCAATGCCGCCCCTGCTACCTCCTGTGTCACCCCCTCTACCTCATAGATTGTAAGCTCTTTTGAGCAGGGCCCTCAGTCCCATTGTGTGAAATGACGTTCTTTGTTATGTATGTCTGTATCTGAACCCTATAAATTGTACAGTGCTGCGGAATATGTTGGCGCTATATAAATAAAATGTATTATTATTACCCCTGCTCTGTAATATGGACCCCCTGCTCTGTAATATGGACCCCCTGCTGTGTAATATGGACCCCCTACTCTGTAATATGGACCCCCTGCTCTGTAATATGGACCCCCTGCTCTGTAATATGGACCCCTGCTCTGTAATATGGACCCCTGCTCTGTAATATGGACCCCCTGCTGTGTAATATGGACCCCCTGCTGTGTAATAGGGACCCCCTGCTGTGTAATATGGACCCCCTGCTCTGTAATATGGACCCCTGCTCTGTAATATGGACCCCTGCTCTGTAATATGGAGCCCCTGCTCTGTAATATGGACACCCTGCTCTGTAATATGGACCCCCTGCTGTGTAATATGGAGCCCCTGCTCTGTAATATGGACCCCCTGCTGTGTAATATGGACCCCTGCTCTGTAATATGGACCCCCTGCTGTGTAATATGGACACCCTGCTTTGTTTTTTGTTTAATCTCTTTTTATTGAAGATTTCAAATGTACAGCCATTACAAATGCAACAAATAAGTAGTAAAATTCACCTTCACTGGGACAGAATAACATTAGAAAAGAGCTACAAACTATGAGCTTAACATTGCAGTCAGGTAAAGAACATCATCACAGTACATGTGTCAGAGGAAAATGGATAAAAACAACATAACTCTGGATATGTAGAAGGCAGAGAAGAGGAAAAGCACAGCAAGAGGAGTAAAGGAGGAAAGAGAGAGGGGGAGAAGGAGGGGGAAGGGGCCAAAGGAGAGGAACGGAGAAGGGGGAGGAGGACTAAAGCAAAATGTACAAATAGATATAGTAACCACTTTAAATCACAAGAAGTTATCCAAACAGTTTCCCCCATCTAGACCAGATCTTCACATATTTATCATGCTTCCTCTCTTTCCAACTATGTAATTCTTCAGAGCGTGCCACCTGATGCACTGTCTATCCACAAATCTATTGTTGGGGGGAGAGGCATTCAGCCAGAATAAGGGGATTAACGATTTTGCTACTCCGATCAATTGCGACCATAAAGCTTTTTTGTTGGGGCTCAGAGATCCATCTGGGCCCGATAAAAGAACGTTATCTGGAAAGAGTGGCGCCGAGATGTGCAATATTTTGTTAATTTGAATTTCAATCTCACTCCAAAAGGGCTGGATCAAGTCACAGGACCACCATATATGCATCGTAGTTCCAGGCCCGCGGTGGCATCGCCAGCAAAGATCCGAATCCCTAAGGCCATGACGAAAAAGCCAATCTGGAGTGTGATAGCATCGGCTAAGTATTTTATAGGGAAGTTCTTGCAGTCTCACACAAACAGATGGACTATGAGAATATCTTAGGATGTGGTCCACATCTTCTGCAGAAAATTGGAGAGCTACCGTATATACTCGAGTATAAGCCGACCCGAATATAAGCCGACCCCCCTAATTTTACCACAAAAAACTGGGAAAACTTATTGACTCGAGTATAAGCCTAGGGGGGAAATGCAGCAGCTACTGGAAAATTTCAAAAATTAAAATGGTCGTAGTTTTTGGGTGAAGTAGATGCTGGATGCTGGGGAAGGGGAGGGGGTGTTTTGGTTGTCTGTCTGCCCCTTCCCTGAGCCTGAGGACTGTTTTTTTTTTCCCCACTTGGAATTCAGCCTGGCTGACTATCTGCAGTGCTCCTATTAACCCCTTCCTGATGGAACAGGAGCACTGCAGATCCCCTATATTCAGTAGACCAGGCACTGTCAGACACAGGGATACCTAATGTGTATAATGTGTTTCACAGTCATTTTCTACTTTTGTATGTATTCTAGGGAAAGGAGGGATTAAGAACTTTTATTTAAAAAAAAAAAAAAATTTTTGCACTATTTTATGGGAGATTCTATACATGTGGCTGGTCATAAACCCCCCTCACCCTCCTTTTTTTTTTGCTGACTCGAGTATCAGCCGAGGGGGGCTTTTTCAGCTCAAAAACTGGGCTGAAAAATTCGGCTTATACTCGAGTATATACAGTAATTGGAGAGTTGGTTCAGAGAAAGGCGTGAGCATAGCTTTACAGGAGGCAATCTTCCTCTGGGATGGGAGGAGCGAAGTCAAGCCTTTCTCAAACGGAGTGAGAGGTCTACAGGGGGTCGAGGAAAGTAAAAGTTTCCTGAGAATAGTAGTGAGTTGTGCGAGATCTATGAAATTCAGTTTCATCCCAGGAAGAAGGTTTTGAAGTTGTTGCTGAGAAATTGGCAAAGTATTGTGAAACAGGTCCTTCAGTTGAAGATTTTTCAGCAACTGCCAGAGGGAGGTATCAAACGTAAGTCCAGTTACCTTCGTCAGGAGGAGAAAGGGGGTCAAGGTTGCTGGTAAAATCGGCGAAGGAGCGGGAGCCAATTGTTCCTTATGTTCGAGCCAAGTTTCATAGGGACCCCTCAGAAGGATAGAGATCTCAGAACGGGTAACCACAGAGAGTGTAGCAGGTTGGGGCCAAACAGTTCATTCGCCAAATCTGTCGTCAAGGAATATTTATACATCCATCTGGAGAGTTGTATTGATTTATAATATGTCCGCATGTCTGGTAATGCAATGTCCCCTTGTTTCTTTCCTTTAGTGAGCAATGAATACGAACGTCGCGGAGGCTTGTGTATCCAAAGGAAAGTAGAGAAGAGCCTCTTCAACAGCGGAAAAAAGGACTTTGGTAAGTATATAGGCAACATTTGTAAAAGATACATAACCTTAGGGAGCACATACATCTGTAAAAGATTCCTCCTCCCTAGCCAGGACAAATACGGAAAATCATAGCCTTGTAGGGTAGACTAAGTCTTTTAGCAAGGGAGAGAAGTGTAATGGGTACACACTGCTTAGATCAGAGGGTAGATGAATACCTAAATATTTAATCCATGTGTCTTTCCAAACATAAGGGACCAGTGGTTTCAGTGGAGAAACCTGGGGAGCTGGGATGGAGACTGGGACGGAGTAATTGGAAAGAGATCCATAAACATCAATGAGGGACTGTAATTCGGGAAGGGCTGTCAACGGGTTGGATAGGAGGAATAAGACGTCATCAGCAAAAGCCAATGAGCTAATCGATCCGTTTGCTACCGAAAAACCTTGGCTATGGGGATTCTGCCGCACTGCCTGCAGAAACGTCTCTAGAGTAAGGACAAACAAGGTAGGCGAGAGGGGGAAGCCCTGCCTGGTGCCATTTGTAATTTCAAAATAGGGGGAAAGGGATCCATTAATCCGTAACCTAGCATGTGGTTGCGCATAAAGGGAGAGGATTGCCTGTACAAGGAGCGAACCCAAAAGCCTTAAGGGCTTCAGACATAGACAACCAATTCACACGGTCCAATGCTTTTTCAGTATCAACACTCACAAGCATCAGAGGGCGATTTGACCGTTTGGCCAGGTCAATAATATGCAATAGCTTACGGGTATTTTCTTTACCTTCCCTCCCTTTAATGAAACCCACTTGTTCTTCATTAATTGATTGCGGGACTAGGTCTCTCAAGCGTAGAGCGAGAAGTTTGGCCCGGACTTTCACATCATGATTTAGCAAAGAAATTGGCCTGTAATTCCAGCAATCCGTGGGGTCTTTACCCTCTTTGTGTATAAGGGTAATGTGTGCCTCCTGAGACTGACGCATCCTAGGGACACCTTGGAGGAGAGCATTACAGAATGAGGTGAGATGTGGGACAAGAACTGTGTGAAATATCGCATAATAATGAGAAGTAAGCCCATCCGGACCAGGGCTTTTGCCACTCGGGAAGCTACAGAGGGAGGATTTAACTTCAGATTCGGTGACTGGTGATAATAGAGCTAATTTGTCTTGTTCCTTGAGAGATGGCAAATGCAGTGAACTTAGGAAGAGCTATATACGGCTGAGCTTGTCATCTGGGCTATCGGACGAGAAGGGTGGATGGCAATGGGTGTTCTCTTCTAAATTATATAGAGAGGAGTAATATCTGTGAAACGCTTCAGCTATATCAGGCGTGTCGTAAACTAGTGAATTATCATCACATTTGATAGCTTCAATATGAGCTCGTGCTCTCTCCTTTCTCTTCATCGCCGTCATAAACCTACCACCCTTATTGCCATGAGCGTATACCCGTACCCTTCAATATAATAGAGCTTTAGCCGAAAAGGCATTAAGAGTCTTTTTCAATTTTTCCCTTAAAACGGTTAAATCGTCGATCGCCAGTAAGGATGCTTTTCTTTTCTGCAATTTGTAACATTAATGAATCTTTCTTTTTTCAGGGCTGAGGCCTTGGCAATGAGAAGCCCACGAATATAGGACTTATGTGCTTCCCACAACAAGGTGGGTGACAAATCAGGGGACTTATTCAACTGGAAGTACAGTTCAATTTCCTTGCCAATTTGTTCTCTAACTTCAGGGTTGTCGAAAACTCTCTCATTTAAGCGCCAGGTCCAAGGCTTGGGGGTGAGCTCAGGAAGGAAAAAAGAGGTAGAGACCGGGGCGTGATCAGAAATACTTATTATTCCAATTAGTGAAGCAGTGATAGGATCTAGAAGAGATTTAGAGCACAAAATATAATCCAAGTCTTGGTGTGAATTGTGGGGTGTGGAAAAGAAAGAATAATCTCTAACCGAGGGCTTGGCTATCCTCCAGGAATCTATCAAATTTAAATCTTGAAGTGTAGTATGTAAACGTCTGATGGCTTTTTGGGACATAGACGATTTTTTTGGAAGAGGAGTCTAGATATGGGTCGAGCAATAAATTTGAGTCACCCCTTAATAAGATTTCACCTTGTGCAAATTGAGAAAGTACAGTCAATGTGCTCAGTAACCAAGCCACCTGACCTTGGTTAGGGGCATAAATCGAGGCCAATGTCATTTGACAGTTAGCTAATCATCCTTTAATAAAAAAGAGCCCTGCCTTCCGCATCAGCATATTGTTGTGTAACTACAAAAGGAAGCGATTTTCTTAAAGCAATCACAAATCCTTTAGAGGAGGAAGTGGGATGTGTGGAATAGTACCACGTGTCAAAATCTGATTTACAGGGCTTAGGAATGTTACCAGCCTTGAAATGAGTTTCCTGTAACATCAGGATATCTGCTTTAAGTTTCCTAGATAAAGTCATAAGCCAATGACGTTTATTAGGGGAATTTAATCCGTTAACATTAAATGAAGTCACAGATACGGGGGTAGGAGTCATAGAGGGCATGTTGTTCATACAATGTCAATGAATGTACCCAACAATGACACAAGCAAAACCGTTTACTAAGTCTACGAACAGTAAGCAGTTACAAGAAATAAAGAAGCTTGAAGAAAGAAAGGAGGGGAGGGAGGGGGAAGAGAGAAGAGGAAGAAAAGGACAGGGAAAGGAAGAGGAGGAAGGTAGAAGAGGAGAGAAGAAGAAAAATAGAAACAGAAGAAAATACCGTGATAAACAAGATCGAGAAGAACAAGAATAACACGTTCAAACAAGGTAGATAAGCTCAGGTGAGACGAACAACTCCCACTGAAGCAGACACTAAGCGAGCAATAAGTAACAGTGAACTAGGGAGGCGTGAGGATAAGTCCTGATCGGGAGAGGACTAAGGAAGGGCCGTCCTATAACAGGTGCATAAGAGGAACAGAATAACCTACTAGCAAGGAACATGTTCAGGTGAGTATTCAACATATAACATTCCAAACTGGTTCATTAGAAGCAAAGCCCGTATCTACTGGGCAATCAATCGTATAACCACTGCAGCCAAGAGAGCACTCGTAGTCAAATAGCATATAAACGTGTAACATCCAAATGACCCGCAATCTCAAAACCCTGGAATCTTCAACAACTCAGGTAAGTCAGGGATCTTGAAAGATTCAGGGAGAACAAACAAAACAGTCAAAGAACGTCCTGATCGGGAGAAAAGATAGATAAAGTATAGAGGAGTAGGTCGGGCAGTAATGAACTCCATCCATGAGTAGCCTAAGGAACCATATTATTGTTGTTGATCTCTAAGAGGGGTTTTCTTTGACTTTGGAGACCGAAATCGAGCAGATTCTGTACAGGAGGGCAGGGGCGGCAAAGATGGTATAGCACTCAAGTTCCGAGAAGGGAGCCACAAAGGTATATCAAGTGGCTCAATATCTAGAAGAGACCAGACCGCAGCTAAATCTTTCAGGGTATGTATGGCAATACGTTTTCCACCCTGTACAATAGCCAAGCCAAAAGGGTATAACCAAACGTATTGTATATTCCGAGCCCTTAGTTCATCCAATAAGGGTTTGAGGAGCCTTCTCTTAGCCAGGACTGACGGAGCGATATCCTGGTATATGGAGATTTCAGTGCCGACCAGGGAGACCTGATCTCTAGTACGTTCTGCCGTTAGTATCGCTTGTGTGTCACGGAAAGAGTAGACCGTATACGATGTCCCGAGAAGGGTCTCCTCGACGGGGTTTTGGGCGCAAAGCTCTATGTATCCGCTCTGTAACTACTTGCGCTGCACGTTCCGGGCCCAACAATTATGAAAAAAGGCCTTCCGCCATCTTGGGTAGATCCTCTGGTGTATAGGATTCAGGTATGCCTTTCAGCCGTAAATTCCTCCTACGGCTCCTATTCTCCTGTTCCTCAATCAAGGAGAGAGAGCGATCAAGGAGCTCAGTGTGGCACTGCAGATGGTCAGAGACTATCACCGCGTTGTCACGTGCAGAGGAATAAGTGTCCTCCAAAGCTTGCACTCTGTGCCCCGTAGCTTTGATTTCAGCCTTGATTGCCACCAACTTGGCTAAGACAGGATTAAGAGCCTTAGATAGTGCTTTTTCAAGTGTTCTGTGTAAAAAATCATGGGAGATGTGTGTGGTACCTGAATCAGAGCGCTCACCTCCTGTTACACTCTCCATTTCAGATTCCTCATCCGACTCCGGATCCCTCTGCAGGTCCGGCGCCATCTCGGGCAGGCCGCATGGAGAAGCGAAGTTCTTCTTTTTCAGGTACCTCTGTAAGTCCCCCTGTTGTTTAGACATCCTCGGGTTGCCTGGGGTGTCCCCCTGTCTGTCCTTGTTAGTTCTGACCATGTTTGCAAGGTAGGTAATGCAAGACGGCCGTATCAAAGTCCCAGAGTTGTGGAGCTCTAGCAAACAGCAACCACCATGTTACGCGGTCAGGCTCCGCCCCTCACCCTGCTTTGTAATATGGACACCCTGCTCTGTAATATGGACCCCCTGCTCTGTAATATGGACACCCTGCTCTGTAATATGGACCCCCTGCTCTGTAATATGGACACCCTGCTCTGTAATATGGACACCCTGCACTGTAATATGGACCCCCTGCTCTGTAATATGGACTCCCTGCTCTGTAATATGAACCCCCTGCTGTGTAATATGGACCCCCTGCTCTGTAATATGGACGCCCTGCTCTGTAATATGGACCCCCTGCTCTGTAATATGGACCCCCTTCTCTGTAATATGGACACCCTGCTCTGTAATATGGACCCCCTGCTCTGTAATATGGACCCCCTTCTCTGTAATATGAACCCCCTGCTGTGTAATATGGACCCCCTGCTCTGTAATATGGACCCCCTGCTTTTGGGACCTTTATTTGCCTAGAAGTGGCTGAGAGAAGACGCCTCCAGGACGGGGTATCCCTCACCAGGCCCAGAGGCGTAGACTCTTCTATCTTCTACCACAGAACATGGTTTGAAAAATGAGACTAATAAAAAATTGAAAGATTGCAAAAACTTTATTCAGCAAACAGTAGCTTAAGCCAAAAATAAGATGTTTTGTACAAAATTTCAGCCAGAAGACGTATCAGTATAAATCAACATAAATGAATTGTATTTAGCGTATGAGCCCGGCTCCCTGTGACTTTCCTGTACATTTCTTATCCACTCCGGGCTCTGCCTCCTCTAATCGACTCCCATCTCCACTCTGATTGACACCTCCCCCTCCCCCGCCCAGGAGTGATGTCATGAAAATACTAAAACCAAAGAGTCGGGGGAGGGTATCTGTTTGCCCCCTTTCTCTGAATTCTGCCCTTGAGCTTCGTTTCAATACAGGTAACAGTTACAGCAGATTTATCACATTATGGGCAGATATGTCCCAAAATAATAGTTGTTATCATAAAATCCCAGACAATAAACTGCGATAACTTGCAAAAACAAAAAGACCCAAAATTTACAAAATTAAAAAAGCCACAAAAACTAAATTACAGGAAAAAAAAACCCACAAAAAATGTAAAAGTGAAGATTCAGAACTCCGAATAAGATAAAACAATAAAGCGTCACATCCCGTAATACACAAGTTACATGTGAGGAATAGAATAACATTTGTTGTCTCGTCATATAAATGCGTTTTGGGGGATTTTTACATCCAGGACCCCCCGGACCAGGAACATAAACAATATTTAGTATCAGGAGAGCGAGGTCGGGGGATTATCCACAAGACCAAGCAGACCTCAGGCAAGAGAAAAGAACATGTCCCAAAAGCAATGTGCTGGTGCCATGACTGTTGTATGTGACATCATCAGTGGAGGACGGCTGTGAATTTCCATCCAAAGGTGCCGTCTACTCTCTGCAGTCCTATATACTCTGTCCTACATACACTGTCCTATATACATTGTCCTATATACACTGGCCTATATACGTTCTACATTATATACATTGTCCTATATACGCTCTACATTATATACATTGTCCTATATACGCTGTACATTATATACATTGTCCTATATACACTGTCCTATATACATTGTCCTATATACACTGGCCTATATACGTTCTACATTATATACATTGTCCTATATACGCTCTACATTATATACATTGTCCTATATACGCTGTACATTATATACACTGTCCTATATACGCTGTACATTATATACATTGTCCTATATACGCTGTACATTATATACATTGTCCTATATATGCTGTACATTATATACATTGTCCTATATATGCTGTACATTATATACATTGTCCTATATATGCTGTACATTATATACATTGTCCTATATACGCTCTACATTATATACATTGACATTTACACTATGATACTACATTAGTTTTGCAGAATTTCCTCTATATTTCTAGGACTATATTGAGCTGCGTCATTTAATGTATCGAAAAACTCGATTGGATGTTTGTTGGGGGAATAAATAACAAGTAATTCTGTAATCTCAGGTTTGGTTTCTGCCTCTTGTAACGACGTTTCCTCTTTATAGCATTCGCCATGTAGAATAAATGGTTATTATGGTTACTCTCTGGGTCGCCCTTCTCACCCTGCTGCCCTCTATATAAGCACCTCCATACACGCTATCCTGTCGGGGGTCTCCAGGTCAGTCTGATTACTGTAATACCTTCTCACCCTGCTGCCCTCTATATAAGCTCCTCCATACACGCTATCCTGTCGGGGGTCTCCAGGTCAGTCTGATTACTGTATTACCTTCTCACCCTGCTGCCCTCTATATAAGCACCTCCATACCCGCTATCCTGTCGGGGGTCTCCGGGTCGGTCTGATTACTGTAATACCTTCTCACCCTGCTGCCCTCTATATAAGCACCTCCATACCCGCTATCCTGTCGGGGGTCTCCGGGTCAGTCTGATTACTGTAATACCTTCTCACCCTGCTGCCCTCTATATAAGCACCTCCATACCCGCTATCCTGTCGGGGGTCTCCGGGTCAATCTGATTACTGTAATACCTTCTCACCCTGCTGCCCTCTATATAAGCACCTCCATACCCGCTATCCTGTCGGGGGTCTCCGGGTCAATCTGATTACTGTAATACCTTCTCACCCTGCTGCCCTCTATATAAGAACCTCCATACCCGCTATCCTGTCGGGGGTCTCCGGGTCGTTCCCTGTTCACCTCCATGGCTTTCCACTTGGCCTCTCACATGATCACACACGTTGACTCTTGGGGTTTGTAAAGAGGACCCATCACCACCTCTATCCGGCTCTCTGCATCCTTCAGTAGGTGCTCGGCTTCTAGTTCTGGCATAGGTGTAGTTTTTCTCTAACTCCCCCCACTCCTGAGCCATTGGTGGTGTTAGTTTTACCAGTCAGTCAGGTCAGTAGTGCTGGACGTGAGCAGACACCGCCTGACAGTATGGAGCACAATTAGCATATTGGGTGTTGAGACGATCAGAAATGATATGACCACTCCTACTGCAGCACTTGGGCCAATTCAGTTTCTTCCTCATCCGACTTCGAGTGGCCTGGTACTCCCACTGCTCATGGCTTCGTATTGTGACATTATCCCAAGGCCCTTCGGGGTTGTATATGAGGACCCGGGCCGAGCCTCTCCTTCAGGGTGGTCTTTTCTTCCTTGATAAAGAGCTGGTGGCTTCTTTCCCGTAGGGTCTGGCTAGTTGTAATAAAGAGCTAGCGGGGGGACTTCCTCCTTGGATGGATGGCTCTCTGTGGTTAGTCAGTTGGGTGCAAACACTTGCTTCCACTTCTCTACAACTTAGTGGTTGTTTCACTGGAGGAAGCCATGCAAGTGGGAGTGGAGCATAAACAGAGAGAAGTATAATGGAAAGATCTGCACGGCTTCCAGATTGGCTGCAACGTTTAGGCTACAAATACTAAAAGGAAATGCAAAATACTATGGGAAAAATGCCAGAGTCTTATAAAAACATGAGCTGTGTCACCGAGACCAAGAGGCAGTGCCGGGTATTTCCACCTACAGAACATCAAAATGGCTATTCCCTTTACTGTATTCCGTCACGGGTAACAAGATTATTCTCCCCTGTGTGACTTCTCTCATGTCTAGTAAGATTGGATTTATCTCTAAAACACTTTCCACATTCCGAACATGAATATGGCTTCTCTCCTGTGTGACGTCTCTCATGTATAACAAGATTTCCTTTCGTAGTAAAACATTTCCCACATTCTGAACATGAATATGACTTCTCTCCTGTGTGACGTCTCTCATGTATAACAAGATTTCCTTTCGTAGTAAAACATTTCCCACATTCTGAACATGAATATGGCTTCTCCCCTGTGTGAACCCTCTCATGTACAACAAGATTTCTTTTCAATGCAAAGCACTTTCCACATTCTGAACATGAATAAGGCTTCTCTCCTGTGTGACTTCTCTCATGTTTCATAAGAGCCGATTTACATGAAAAGAATTTCCCACATTCTGAACATGAATATGGCTTCTCTCCTGTGTGAAGTCTCTCATGCTTAACAAGACGTCCTTTCGAAATAAAACATCTCCCACATTCTGAACATGAATATGGCTTCTCCCCTGTGTGAAGTCTCTCATGTTCACCAAGATTTCTTTTCGTAGTAAAACATTTCCCACATTCTGAACATGAATATGGCTTCTCCCCTGTGTGAAGTCTCTCATGTTCAACAAGACTTCCTTTCGAAGTAAAACATCTCCCACATTCTGAACATGAATATGGCTTCTCCCCTGTGTGAAGTCTCTCATGTTCAACAAGATTTCCTTTCGTAGTAAAACATTTCCCACATTCTGAACATGCATAAGGCTTCTCTCCTGTGTGAAGTCTCTCATGCTTAACAAGAGTTCCTTTCTTAGTAAAACATTTCCCACATTCTGAACATGAATATGGCTTCTCCCCTGTGTGAAGTCTCTCATGATCAACAAGATTTCCTTTCGTAGTAAAACATTTCCCACATTCTGAACATGCATAAGGCTTCTCTCCTGTGTGAAGTCTCTCATGCTTAAAAAGAGTTCCTTTCGTATTAAAACATTTCCCACATTCTGAACATGAATATGGCTTCTCCCCTGTGTGAAGTCTCTCATGCTTAACAAGACTTCCTTTCGAAGTAAAACATTTCTCACATTCTGAACATGAATATGGCTTCTCTCCTGTGTGAATTCTCTGATGTATAACAAGATCAGTTCTATCTGTAAAACATTTCCCACATTCTGAACATGAATATGGCTTCTCTCCTGTGTGACGTCTCTCATGCTTAACAAGACTTCCTTTCGAAGTAAAACATTTCTCACATTCTGAACATGAATATGGCTTCACCCCTGTGTGAAGTCTCTTATGTTCAACAAGATTTCCTTTCGTAGTAAAACATTTCCCACATTCTGAACATGAATATGGCTTCTCTCCTGTGTGAAGTCTCTCATGTATAACAAGACTTCCTTTCAAAGTAAAACATCTCCCACATTCTGAACATGAATATGGCTTCTCCTCTGTGTGAAGTCTCTCATGTTCAACAAGATTTCCTTTCGTAGTAAAACATTTCCCACATTCTGAACATGCATAAGGCTTCTCCCCTGTGTGAAGTCTCTCATGTATAACAAGACTTCTTTTCCTAGTAAAACATTTCCCACATTCTGAACATGAATATGGCTTCTCTCCTGTGTGAAGTCTCTCATGTTTAACAAGAGTTCCTTTCTTAGTAAAACATTTCCCACATTCTGAACATGAATATGACTTCTCCCCTGTGTGAAGTCTCTCATGTTCAACAAGATTTCCTTTCGTAGTAAAACATTTCCCACATTCTGAACATGCATAAGGCTTCTCCCCTGTGTGAAGTCTCTCATGTATAACAAGACTTCTTTTCCTAGTAAAACATTTCCCACATTCTGAACATGAATATGGCTTCTCTCCTGTGTGACTTTTCAGATGTCTCATGAGATCTCCTTTACTAATAAAACATTTCCCACATTCTGAACATGAATATGGCTTCTCTCCTGTGTGACTTTTCAGATGTCTCATGAGAGCTCCTTTACTAATAAAACATTTCCCACATTCTGAACATGAATATGGCTTCTCCCCTGTGTGAACCCTCTCATGTACAACAAGATTTCTTTTCAATGCAAAGCACTTTCCACATTCTGAACATGAATATGGCTTCTCCCCTGTGTGAATTCTCTGATGTATAACAAGATCAGTTCTATCTGTAAAACATTTCCCACATTCTGAACATGAATATGGCTTCTCTCCTGTGTGACGTCTCTCATGCTTAACAAGACTTCCTTTCTGAGTAAAACATTTCCCACATTCTAAACACAAATATGGCTTCTCTACTGTGTGACTTCTCTCATGTACAACAAGTTTTTCTTTAGTAGTAAAAGATTTCCCACATTCTGAACATGAATATGACTTCTCCCCTGTGTGAATTTTTCTGTGTGTTACAAGACTTGCACTATTTATGAACTCTCTTCCACATTCCTCACACTGAAACCCTTTCCTCTCTTCCTGCCCAGTACTTGTGGTCACAATCTGTGGTTGGTCAGAAGGTTCCTCATGATTTGGGGGATTATATGATGGATCTGTACTGTGACGTCCTGGATGTACATGAGGGGTAATGAGGTTTTCTCCTGAGGAGCGCTCCATCATATCTTCATCTTCTCCTTTATCACTTACTGATAACAGGACGTTTCCCTCAGAGATCGCACTGGGATTTTCTGTAAGAGTAAAAATAGATTTTATGATTCTTATTGATTTTAGCACAAATTTAATTTGCATGTTCTATGATTTGCATAGGGTGTGAATCAGGCAATAAGATATCATGTATACATCACTACATCACTGTCACTCGGTAAGGAGATTGTTGTATTGATGCCTGGACGTCCGCTGCCTCCGGGGAGAAACACCAAACAGATTCCAGATAACAGGGTTGTGCATCAATACAAAAGGCAATAAGTAAAAGGAAACTAAAGTATTGGTACAAAAAAAAAAAAGTTTCCTTAGCCTCCCCGGCTGCTCAGACGCTGTAGGTCGGTGCAAGTCCTTTCACTCAGTCATGCGGAGTAGAGTACAGTACAGCTTCTGCTGTATCCTCAGTGACAGACGCACGGAGATCATTCCGGCTGGACATAGAATATCCTCTGCTTCTCAGAGAGAAAGTCCAGAATAAGCAGCAGCATTATTACCAGTAACAGGTGGACGCCCTGTAAGACGCCAAACATTAGATGAGCTCCTCACCCCTCGGGACTGCTCCCCTGCTTATCAGGTATGAGGAACGAGGAGAGTTACTGGACTGGAGCTCTAAGGGGGAACCGACCTGAAGAAACCTGGGACTTCTCCTTCTCCATTCATGACTCCGTACCTGTGGTAACACCTCCTGGAATCTCCTCCTCCACTTCCCTCTTACACAGGTGATGGCCCCTCATCCTCTCTTCTTCAGCCTCCGCTTTAATATCAGTCACATCTTCTCCCTGATTTCTGGCAATGGCTCCATCTGTAGGAAACACACAGTGATGGGATAGATTGCCATGTGATGAGGAGATGATGGGAGTAGTAGTATCTAGAGGAGAAAGTCTCCGCTCCTTACACTGCTGATCAGTCCAGGAATCCGTCTCCTCTTCTGCTTCTTCTTTAATCTCAGCCTTAATATCCATCAGATCATCAGCCTGAACAGAGAAGAAAAATTTAATATCTGGTCCAGTCACTTTATGGTCTGAATATAGCGCCCCCTACCTGCTGACTGTCTGGTACATGTATGAGTGCAGGAGCGGTGAGCTCCACCCCCTATATAGATGTACCCCAGGACTCAGCAGCGCCATCTACCTGCTGACTGTCTGGTACATGTATGAGTGCAGGAGCGGCGAGCTCCACCCCCTATATAGATGTGCCCCAGGACTCAGCAGCGCCATCTACCTGCTGACTGTCTGGTACATGTATGAGTGCAGGAGCGGCGAGCTCCACCCCCTATATAGATGTACCCCAGGACTCAGCAGCGCCATCTACCTGCTGACTGTCTGGTACATGTATGAGTGCAGGAGCGGTGAGCTCCACCCCCTATATAGATGTACCCCAGGACTAAGCAGCGCCATCTACCTGCTGACTGTCTGGTACATGAATGAGTACAGGAGTGGCGAGCTCCACCCCCTATATAGATGTACCCCAGGACTCAGCAGCGCCATCTACCTGCTGACTGTCTGGTACATGTATGAGTGCAGGAGCTCCACAACCTATATAGATGTGCCCCAGGACTCAGCAGTGCCATCTACCTGCTGACTGTCTGGTACATTCATCTGACAGAGGGCTCGAGGGCTGCGGCTCAGAAGGGCATTTCCTTCCGCATAGCTGCCGTACGTCTTAGTTTTTATTAACCATTCACTAGCCATTAACTATATTCGGCAGAAATGGTGATTCATCCAGCACGTACCCTGGTTGTTCCAGGAGATCAGATGTGCTGTTTCTTCTTCTGGGTGGACCGAGTCGGCCATTGCCAGATTTCTGGGCTGCCCTTTGGCCTCTAGGTAACTTTGCCTCTCTCAGTGATCCCTCTGTTAGTACGCTGGACGTTGCGGCTAAGTGGTTTTTGTCTGCGACTGGTTTTGTGCATCCTTTCTGGCCACTTCAGGACCGTGCCTGGGGCAATCAGCTGAGGGCTGATGAGTCAGCTCTGCAGGATTACCAGCGTTCCTCCTTTTGCTGCATACTGGGTTAATTGTATCAGCCGCGGCAATCAGCTGAGGGCATCTGGCTGAGGTGTCAGCTCTGCACGACTATCAGTTTCTGGTGAGCAGTTTTCTATATGCTTCTGTGTGCCTATGTGATGCTTCCCTTTAGTGGCTTGCAGGTATTGCCTAAGCCGCTGCTGATGTGGAGCTATGTGTCACACTATTTATTGACCCTGTTTCCTTGAGGATTGTGGTTGCTCTTCCCCGTTTGGTGAACAGAGCTGTCCCCTTTGTGAAGAGCTTGAAGCAGCGACTGGAGGTTGAAGTTTCCTGCTTCCTCTGAGGAGTTCAGGACATCAGGTCTTCCTCTGCAGGGGGGGGGGGGCGGCAATCTCCTGGATTCACGCTCCAAGAAGCCTTCTTTCTAGCCCAGACCTGCCTGGCGTTCCTGCTCAGCCTTCTTGGTCTGATCTGACTAGCCCCAATGTGTATTTAGGTCTCCCCTGTCCGGGGAGCCTTGAATGGGGAATCATCGACTCGCCTTCTGGAAGATTTGGCTTGCCTGGGTTTGGGGGGCTTCAGCAGCAGGCGGTGATTGCACCTATGCCTGCTTCTCTATGTTCTAGGGTTCGGTTTCAGCCTACTTACTGTTCCAAAGAAGGAACGTCTCTCTCTGTTCCATTCTGGACCTGAAGTCTCTCAACAGGTTTGTTCAAAGTTCTAATCTTTCCCATGGAGTCTCTGCTATTTGTAGTTGCCTTTATGGAACTGGGTGAATTCCTTTGTGCATTGCACTGGCCCCCTCTCATGGCTTGTTCCGCCCAAGAGGTGTGGCTGTTGTACCGTACCTGGAAGATCTTCTGGTCAAGGCTCCTCTACAGGACGGACAATCTCTCCAGTTGCAGATCTCTATGGTTCTTCAATGGTTCAGCTGGATTGAAACTTGATGTATGGCGCTCCCCTCTTGATTTTATCCTTGGGATGCCTTGTCTTTCATACACGGCAGCTGTCATTGCAGACGCTAGCCTTCGGGGGATGCAGGGTTACTAGTCCAGAATGTTCTGGAACGATGGTCAGGAAGGAATCCTCCCTCCAGTTTATCAGTTGGAACTGAGGGCCTTCTTTCACACTCTGTACCTGGACACCCTTTTTCTGGGGTTGCTGGCTCATTCTCAGCTCAACTGTTCCACTGCCGTCGCCTTTTTAACTATCCGGGCCGTATTCAAGAGCCAGGCCGTTTTTTTGTGGCCTTCTGTTTTAACCTCAAGGTTCTTCTATGCATGGCCAGATGCAGGAATCCTCAGGCGTTTTGTTCAATGCTCTTGTGATTCCCTGGTGGGGGTTATTCAGTTCAGGTATCTGTTCCTCCCTCTGTCTGTCTCCTCAGACTTTCAAGGGACTAATGGTCGAGAAGATTCCTGCCATCGAGGTGGCTCCATACTGGCCCTGTCTGGCTAGTACACAGACCTTATGGTTCTATTGGCAGACGCCCTGACCTGCTCCTCTGCGGGAGGATCTGCTCTCCTAGGGACCCTCCACCTCCCCTTTCGTTAGCTAAGTCTAACGATGAGGCTGTTGAGGCCGAATTATTTTCTGGGCCTGTTTTTCTTTTTAATTTAGGCCAGGGAAGCTTCAGTCAGCAAAGATTTTCCATTGCTCTTGTAGTCTTATCTCTGCTGGCGCGGAACTGTAGATTATCGTCTTTTCTCGCCCAGGATCCTGGTGTTCTTCAGTTGGGTTGGATCAGGGTTTTGACTTCTCCTTGCACTTCCTTTTCTCTTCAGTAGGCCCGGATTTTCCGTGCTCAGTTATAGAAAAGTTTCCCAGGGTGTGGCGCAGCCTGTTCCTCCTTCCGGCTTCCAGTTGATCCTTAATATCTTTACCTCATTCTTGAGGTACTTCAGGCTCATCCTTTGAGCCTCTAAAGTAAAGCTCGCTCCGCTTCTCTTCTTGTTGCTATTACTTCTTGTTGTAGGCCTCTGAGCTGGCGGTTTGCCGTGCCAGTTTTCCCTCCTTGGTTCTTCACAGGACAAGGTGGTCTTCTTCTTCCATCATCATTTCTTACTAAGTGGCATCCGCTAGTCTCATTAGTGAGGACATTGTCTTGCGTCTGTTTGGCCGGAGCCTAAGCTCCTTGTAAGCGCCTTCCACTGCCTGTAGGTTGTTTCCGGGTGGCCGGTTTTTCAGACTCTCACAGAACCTCTTTGGCGCTGTGATGGTCATTTTTTTTTTATTTATCTTCCAGAGGGATCTAGGAAGGGCTTGCCGCTTTCAGGGGGTCCATTTCTAGATGGATCCGGTCTGTTATTTGGAAGCCTTCTTAGCTAAAGGGTAATGATTTACCCTTCTGTGTAGCAGCTTACGCTACCAGGGCGGTCGGTGCCTCCGGGGCTGTTTGGCTTCAGTTTGCTGGTGCAGAGCTGTTTTCTGTTCACTTTTTTCACCAAATTGTTACCAGATCTCTTCTGTGTCTTCTGCCAATGCCAGTTGGTCGGAGGGGGCTGCAAGCGGCAGTGTGCAATTGTTCTCAGGACTGTATTTTTCCCTCCCTCGGGGACTGCTGTTGGACGTCCCATGGTTACTGTGCCCCCCAGTGAAATATTACGAGAAAACAGGATTTTGGTGCACTCGCCTTGTAAAATCCTTCTCTCATTGTTTCACTGCGGGACACAGGTCCCACCCGTTGCTATTTGTTGTACGGGGTTTTATTTCTTCGCAAATTTTTTGTACTTGGTGATTGGTTCCATATTCCTGTTTTTTGGACTCTCTCCTACTATACCCTCTGCACTGTCAGTGGGAGAGTATAGCCTGTGTAGGCGGAGCCAACTGTTTTTTCTTTCCTAGTATCCGCCATCTAATGACCAGGTCTCTACCCATGGTTACTGTGTCCCCCAGTGAAACAACGAGTAAAGGATTTTACAGGCGAGTTACACCAAAATCCTGTTATTTCCATGACTATGACAATTGTAGATGACACTGACGGCATCAAAACTCAGAAGACAGACATGTGGGATTATAAACAGTGTGACACCACTGACCATCTGTCTTCTATTCTCGCTTCCTTTTGCTTTGATTCCTGCTTTGCACACTCTTGGTATTCTCTTGATGAGCTCATGAGGTAGTCACCGGGAATGGTTCTCACTTCACAGGTGTGCCCTGTCAGGTGTAATAAGTGGGATTTCTTGCCTTATAAATGGGGTTGGGACCATCAGTTGTGTTGTGCAGAAGTCAGGTACAGGATACACAGCTGATAGTCCGACTGAATAGACTCTTAGAATTTGTATTACGGTAAAAAAAGAGCAGCTAAGTAAAGAATGTGGCAGAAACACCACAGCAAAAACCGCAACGTTTACAGTCCCTGCAAAGTGGATAGGAGTCTAGCGAATCCCAAATATCAAAAAATACCTGGGGAGTTTATGGACGTTGCAGCACATGGAAACGATATCTATGGAAGCGCTGGCAGACTCCCTATAAGTAAATCGAAAGTGGAAAGTCCGCAGAGGAAAACTGCGCATTTTATGGCGCTGTGGAAAGATCGCAGTGTGTTTCCATGGAGGATTTTCCCTGCAGGGCTTTTTGGCTGTGGCCTCTTATGTGGGGCTTTAACCTAAAGCACATTGTCAATCACCTCTGCACCGCCAATGGAGGAGTTTCTTTGAGCCTCTTATGCAAACCTTAGGCCGGGTTCACATGAGGTATTTTGGACCGGAACATGAGATGGAGGCTGCCTCAGGTTTCAGTCCAAAATACGGGTAGCCCGCGACTGGATGTCGGTGCAGCGCACTCCGCTCCGTATTAGGTCCAAATGAATGGGCCCAGTCGGGAGGACGGCTAGTGTTTTCAGGCGGATGTTACGAGGTGACTCGCCTGAAGAATGAGCCGGTCCGATCTATTCTCCGGGAGCTGCAACAAACGGCACCAGAAAAAAGAACAGACCGGCTCCTATTCGTAATCAATGGTAGCTGTCCCTATGGTCAGGAGGCGGACACGGCCTCAAAATCCTGACCAAAAACACCCGTGTGAACATACCCTAAATCCACCAAGCATCAACCCATAGCTTGTCATCCCCTAAAGTAACACAGCTCTAAATCCTCCCCCCACACTACACCCTGCCCCCCACACCTCTCCCCCCACACTAACACCCTGCCCCCCACACTACACCCTGCCCCCCACACTACACCCTGCCCCCCACACTACACCCTGCCCCCTACACTACACCCTGCCCCCTACACTACACCCTGCCCCCTACACTACACCCTGCCCCTACACCTCTCCCCACACTACACCCTGCCCCCCACACTACACCCTGCCCCCCACACCTCTCCCCCACACTACTCCTGCCCCCCACACCTCTCCCCCACACTACACCCTGCCCCCTACACCTCTCCCCCACACTACACCCTGCCCCCTACACCTCTCCCCCACACTACACCCCACACCTCTCCCCACACTACACCCTGCCCCCCACACCTCTCCCCCACACTACACCCTGCCCCCTACACCTCTCCCCCACACTACACCCCACACCTCTCCCCCACACTACACCCTGCCCCCCACACCTCTCCCCCACACTAACACCCTGCCCCCCACACCTCTCCCCCACACTACACCCTGCCCCCCACACTACACCCTGCCCCCCACACCCTCTCCCCCACACTACACCCTGCCCCCTACACCTCTCCCCCACACTACACCCTGCCCCCCACACCTCTCCCCCACACCTTTCCCCACACTACACCCTGCCCCCCTACACCTCTCCCCACACTACAACCCCACACCTCTCCCCCACACTACACCCTGCCCCCCACACCTCTCCCCCACACTACACCCTGCCCCCCACACCTCTCCCCCACACTACACCCTGCCCCCCACACCTCTCCCCCACACTACACCCCTGCCCCCTACACCTCTCCCCCACACTACACCCCTCCCCCACACCACACCCTGCCCCCACACTACACCCTGCACACTACACCCCACACCTCCCCCACACTACCCCCTGCAGGCCACCTGCTGTATCTCCCCCGTCACTACCTGGCAGCAGCTCTCCATGTCGCTCCACTACACAGGATACAGTGAATGTCCTGCTTACACGTAAAGACACGCCCATCAGGTCATGTGACCTTGTGACGTCAGAAGGTCCTTACGGTGTCTAGTATTTCCCCTTCCTCTGTACAGCACCGAGCAGTGATGGCAGAGACCCCGCCCTCCTCTGAGAGGCCACGCCCTTCCTGTGACATCATACCTACCAGGAGCAGCTCCACTCTAGTCCCCGCCCAGGACATGATGGCGGATCAGCGAGGTTAGTACAGACTATATATATATATACAGTATATACAGACACATCTCTCCGCCTCACTAACCCCTCCCATGCCAGCTCTTCTCCTCCATATATTATAGTCACAGGCTGAAGGGATTTCTCCTTATTTCTCCATCACCGGGCCCTTGTCTGCTCGTGTCTGTAGTGAAGAACCAGTTACACCAGTACTTGTATATACAGTATAGTGACCAGTATATATAATATATAAGGGGGGGGGGGTGTATAATAGTGACCGGTATATATAATATATAAGGGGGGTGTATAATAGTGACCAGTATATATAATATATAAGGGGGGGTGTATAATAGTGACCAGTATATATAATATATAAGGGGGGTGTATAATAGTGACCAGTATATATAATATATAAGGGGGCTGTATAATAGTGACCAGTATATATAATATATAAGGGGGCTGTATAATAGTGACCAGTATATATAATATATAAGGGGGTGTATAATAGTGACCAGTATATATAATATATAAGGGGGGGGGGGTGTATAATAGTGACCAGTATATATAATATATAAGGGGGGGGTGTATAATAGTGACCAGTATATATAATATATAAGGGGGTGTATAATAGTGACCAGTATATATAATATATAAGGGGGGTGTATAATAGTGACCAGTATATATAATATATAAGGGGGTGTATAATAGTGACCAGTATATATAATATATGGGGGTGTATAATAGTGACCAGTATATATAATATATAAGGGGGTGTATAATAGTGACCAGTATATATAATATATAAGGGGGGGTGTATAATAGTGACCAGTATATATAATATATAAGGTGGTGTATAATAGTGACCAGTATATATAATATATAAGGGGGGTGTATAATAGTGACCAGTATATATAATATATAAGGGGGTGTATAATAGTGACCAGTATATATAATATATAAGGGGAGGTGTATAATAGTGACCAGTATATATAATATATAAGGGGGGTGTATAATAGTGACCAGTATATATAATATATAAGGGGGGGGGTGTGTATAATAGTGACCAGTATATATAATATATAAGGGGGGTGTATAATAGTGACCAGTATATATAATATATAAGGGGGGGTATAATAGTGACCAGTATATATAATATATAAGGGGGGGTATAATAGTGACCAGTATATATAATATATAAGGGGGGTGTATAATAGTGACCAGTATATATAATATATAAGGGGGGGTGTATAATAGTGACCAGTAATATATAATATATAAGAGGGGGGGGGTGTATAATAGTGACCAGTATATATAATATATAAGGTGGTGTATAATAGTGACCAGTATATATAATATATAAGGGGGTGTATAATAGTGACCAGTATATATAATATATAAGGGGAGTGTATAATAGTGACCAGTATATATAATATATAAGGGGGCTGTATAATAGTGACCAGTATATATAATATATAAGGGGGTGTATAATAGTGACCAGTATATATAATATATAAGGGGGGGTGTATAATAGTGACCAGTATATATATAATATATAAGGGGGGGGTGTATAATAGTGACCAGTATATATAATATATAAGGGGGGGGTGTATAATAGTGACCAGTATATATAATATATAAGGTGGTGTATAATAGTGACCAGTATATATAATATATATAGGGGGGTGTATAATAGTGACCAGTATATATAATATATATAAGGGGGTGTATAATAGTGACCAGTATATATAATATATAAGGGGGCTGTATAATAGTGACCAGTATATATAATATATAAGGGGGGGTGTATAATAGTGACCAGTATATATAATATATAAGGGGGGGTGTATAATAGTGACCAGTATATATAATATATAAGGGGGCTGTATAATAGTGACCAGTATATATAATATATAAGGGGGGGGGTATATAATAGTGACCAGTATATATAATATATAAGGGGGGTGTATAATAGTGACCAGTATATATAATATATAAGGGGGGGGTGTATAATAGTGACCAGTATATATAATATATAAGGGGGTGTATAATAGTGACCAGTATATATAATATTTAAGGGGGGGTGTATAATAGTGACCAGTATATATAATATATAAGGGGGGTGTATAATAGTGACCAGTATATATAAGGAGGGGGTGTATAATAGTGACCAGTATATATAATATATAAGGGGGTGTATAATAGTGACCAGTATATATAATATATAAGGGGGTGTATAATAGTGACCAGTATATATAATATATAAGGGGGGTGTATAATAGTGACCAGTATATATAA